>NC_080587.1:49163693-49497027 GCF_029962835.1 Magnolia sinica
CCCACCAAATGAATGGATTGGATGACAAATACACATCATGGTGGGGCCCACGGCTAGGACCATGGGTCCCTGCCTAGTTGTGCCCCCACCTCCACGCGGCAGGCGCTGCCTGCGGGCCTCTGGCAGCAGCAGCGTCTGCTGCCTCTTTTATTTTATTTTATTTTGAAATCACATTTTTTGAGGTTTTTCGTGTGTGGGACCCGCATCTAAAGAATCCACCCCACCGATTGGTTCTCATATCTTAGGACAAGCCCAACAAGCTCAATATTCAATATATTTTGGTGTGTGGACACATCATGTGGATTTTTAATGGTGAAAACTACCATTTTCTAGGCTATAGACCACCAGAAGTCAGATTGGCCCCATTTTTCGGCTCAAAGCCTAAAATGGTCTGAGAAAAAGGATGGACGGTATGGATTGAATACATACATCAAGGTGGGGCCTATATGAGTGGGCCACCCCATAAGATTGGAAACAAGTTAATATTTGTGATTTCCTAGTTCACATCCAGCGTCCCAGGGACACTGGACGGTTGGGCATAACACATGCATTGAGGTGGGCCCTGCTTAGGTGGGCCACCAAATAGTAGATGGTGTAGATACAACATATATATAAGGTGGGGTCCATCTAAGTGGGCCACACAACCATATCATCACAAAAAGGGAAAGAGAGAGAGAGAGAGAGAGAGAGAGAGAGAGAGAAATAGGCACGTGTGATGGAGGGCTCCGCCACTATGAGCCCTCCCTTGCATTCAATCATACATCAAGTTGGTCCCAATACATGTGGGCCCACCAAATCAAAGATCCATTTTCCACCCCAAAATGGGCAATCTAGATGACCTCTTTTCATGTAAGGAAAATAAACATCATGATGGGGTCCATGGAGAATGGCCCCATGATGGAATGATCGTGAGCATCAAGAACGGCCACACCTTGGGTCCAAAGTGAGATCCATACCATCATCGATAGGCCTCACTTGGCCCATCATCAAAACATGAAAAATCTAGCCTAATAAGCACCGACCTTCGATCTTCTCGGTCCGTTGGAAAGCCAATCTTCTTGTACTTCACTTTAATGGTGGAAGATGAGAAATGAATGGCTAAGATGAAGGTTTATGGGATGAGAAAGTGGGCCACAAAAATCACTTCTTTCCTTAGAAATGCATGGACGTCCACCTCTCTTCTCTCTTGGAATTGTTGCTTGGAATTTGAGTTGAGAAAGAGAGAGAGGTGTGGTGGTTGTAAGAGAGATGTGAGTGATGGATGTGAGGTGAGTGATGGGTGAGGTGAGTGATGGGTGAGGTGAGAGATTGGTTGACTTTGGGGTTTACTTGACTTGCATGATGTGATGTGATTGATTGATGGGACATGTTGTAGAGATTTTCTTGAGATTTACAACGCGCAGTGTTTTTCCTCGAACTAAACGTGCATCCACATTTCCTTGCTAGGGTATCGAATTGGTCCACGAGTCGCGGCAATGGAACCGTGGCGACAGTATGGTCGCAATGGTATAAGTCTCGAGTCGAGCCAACTCTGATATACGGGACACGACTCAGGATCACGTGCAACTGCTGTCTATGCATCGCAGGTTGCTAGAATTCGATCGGGAGGACCGCGAAAGCCTACGAAATAGTATGGGCTAGGATACAAGTCTTACACCATGCACCCACCATGTACACTACCTCCAGAGGCCTCCTACGAGGGTTTGAAGGGGTGAGAAACACCTAAGACCCAATCCTAAAAAGGAATGATCACAAGTGTCCTTTGGACTCTAATAACTTACAAATAAGTGGATGAGTCTCATTCAGCACGTTGACAAAGATCTCCTCCTTATTGACGAAGAGTCTTTGACTTCCTTGATCTACAACACAAATGATATACCAATACGAGGCTTCGGGTTGGGTCAAGGTTAGAACGGAATCCTACTCTATAAAATATTTTCCTATAAGGAAGATAGAGTGGTTCCGATTATGCATTCAAGGCATCCCAGCTCAATGATTTACCATTAAGATAATTGCTAGAGGATCCTTAAATGCGGAAGTTCATTCCCCAATCCACTCTATTGAATATCAATGATGAGTGTGGATTAGAGAATGAACTCCCTTGAGAGAAAGAGCTTTAGGTAAATGATCTAAGGCATGAAATACACAAAAGCACTCTCTTCTTTCACTACCAGCAACAATAGACAAGCCCTCTTTAAATAGGCAAAAGGTTCCAACGGATATAAAACGGTCACATTTATGACAGCGTTCGATATCATCGAGTGTATACTCTCGATAGCATCGATGGTCCGCTCGATAACACAAACTCACTGTCATACGCTTTAAAACCTTTAGCCAACTGGTCGATGGAATCGAAGCACTTATCGATGTCATCAGATTTCCAACTCCGATTTCATCAATGAGAGGATCGATTCATCGATACTTGAAAGGGGGAGAGACTTGACATGAAATATTTCAGGTTTTCAAGAATGATCGAGGGACCATCGAGATCATTGGAATTTGAATGTCGATGATATCGATATCAGAGTCGAGGCATCGATAAATCCATTGGATTTCTCATTAAGCTTGCTGGATAGTTTATGTCTTTGTTTGATGCAATCAACCTGGTACTGATATCATCGATATTTGAATATCAATTCTATCGAGAGACCCCCGATCATAGATAAATCATCCTAAAATATTTTACTAGAAGAACTTGGCGCCCTAGACCGATTTCATCGAGAGCCTTTCGATATTATCGATATTTGAATTTCGATGGTATCGAGGAGGCTTCGATATATCGATGCATATATGATATTCTTAAGGAAAAACAGGGGTGCCAAAAATCTGTCTGTCGATATTATTGAGTCACCTTCGATGGACTCGAGATTCAAATAATGATGATATCGATAGGTATATCGATACATCGATAAATCAGTCCAGATGATATATGTGATTGCTGGACACTTTTTATCCTCTTTTCGATGATATCATTTTAGGCATCGAGGACATCGACAGAGAAGGTTGATCATATCGAGATGTGTATCGATAAAATCGACTTAGCAAGAAAACTTCGAGATTTTCTGATTTTTGAAAAAGTTTTCCTACTTAAAAACCCTATAATGTTCTAACTTGTTTTAAGGGTTTTATTCACCTGGTGTTTTGGGATATGTGATGTGAGGCTTCAGATTTACCTATGGCAAGCTTACGCACATCCGGTTGAGGCAGATGCTTGAATTGATATTCCTATGAGGCTCTGTAGTCTGACCGACCCAACACACGCTAATTGACAAATCAGGGCACTTTTATCATCTGCATGTTTATTATAAGGTGTGGTTGACCATTTCATATGCCATAAGGCGGTTGTTTATGGGACTCCCTAATAGGTGGAGTCATCCCACATGAGCGTACGGTATGTGAAGGATTTATGCATGACTGGATTGTATGACACATGCATCTTGCATTGTGTATTGTGATTACTGTACGCCCTAGCGACATCAAGGTCGTAGCCTCCACATGCAGGTCATGGATGGCCAGATGGGATACTAAAAATATTTGCTTCTAGTATACGGGTGTCATAAATGTCCCTGGGTGAAAATTTCTAAACCTCTGTGGCTAGGAGATGCTCCAACGTCTAGACCGAGTTGATATACATGAGCGTATGAGGGTCGTATACCAGTAGGCCACGTCTCCCACTATGTCGTAGTCAGTTGGAAAGGGGTGTGACCTTACCCGCCGAGTGAGGGGGCAATATCTAAGTTGAGTTTGACCATCCTGAGGAATGAATTCGCTATCGAAGAGCCGGGCCTGGTATTGGCAAGCGGATAGTGAGGTCTCTTCCACTTACTTAGTTGTGCAAGCTGACGTAGAGTATACTAGACCCCTGTGATGATCTCAGAGATGTACAGTACTGATATGTGGACTTATTGAGCAGGAGTTGCATACTCATTCATTCATTCATTCAATATCCACTCGTGCTGGTGGTGCGCAACTAATTATTGTGTACCTTCACAATGGCCAGGATTTTGGTTAAGGTGCGCAACCAGCCTGAGGTTAGGAGTTTACCACATTGAGTCTATCTATCTAAATTTAGGTATGGGACTAGTTTAGATAGAAGTCCCTTGTGATGGACCAAGTAGCCAACGATAATAGGTACTATCACTCTGACTTCACACTTCAACTTTTTCATTCTCACCGCATATTGCATTTGTAACACTCTGAAATTCGGGGGTCGAGCACAACTCAGCTCCCGAGTTTCAAAACATCACTTATGTAACATATGTAATGATGGATGTATGTTGTCTGTAATAGTGCATAAAACATGGAGTAGATTAAGCCAAACTGCAAACATAATCCAAGGATAGGTGAAAGACGCAAGCGGAAGACTAAAGAAATACATGTGTATATGTGTAAGTCCCTGCGACATGTATGCTCTGCCAGGTCATAATTACAAGTGTTTGTCTCAAAAGATAAGTATCAAAATGAAGTAAACCATTACAACATCAACCCCGAATCCCCGTAGCTCAGGACACGGCTCACATGAACCCGCCTGAGAACTGCATAAAAGAAAACGCGTCCTCGTCATCCTCATACTCCTGCTCTGCCTCGGGGGTCGCATCATCATCTGCACCAAAGACAGAGTTTAGTTGGTGTCGAAACACCGTCCTAGAACGTGGGAGTGAGTGATTAACTTAGTGAAACTATACAGTAAAAGTTAACATATTATTAATTCAATCAAGCAGTAATGATAAGGCAATACAATCACACATGTCCTAATTACTCTTGTTAATCCAAGGATGTATGAAGAAATGATGCATGCCCTCGCCTGTACTCTCTCAGCGTCTTCATCTTACGGTATGCGTGACAACCTCCCGCAGAGCTCTACGACACCAAGGCACATGCAATGCGATGCATGCATATGATTACCAAGTTGTTACTAGTCCTTTTCATACAGCAGGATTGGGAAGCTAAGGTACCTTCCTCATATCAATTCTCAAACGGTGATCCATTCTAGGGTCGTCAGTCCTAGACAATCTCATAAAATATTATGGTTCTAGGTTGCTGCAAAGGGCTCGTCACCAATCAATGCATGCCTATCATACTTTAGTTACTACCCTAAGGCTCGTCACCTCGACGCAGTATCAAAGTATGCCGAGGTCACTACAAAGGGCTCGTCACCAATCAATGTAGGCCGACAACGCGAATATAGTGTCCCATACCACCATAATCGGCTCACGAGTCTGGTTTGCTCACTGGTCACTACGGGGAGGCTCGTCACCCCAGCGTAGGCCGACAGCTCGACCACGGTGTCCCATACCACCATGTCTGGCTCATGAGTCATAGTGGATCAAGGTACAATGGTTAACGGGATTGCACTGGTAAGTCTGGTACCCTAGATTCAAACAGTAGCGTCCATACATGGTGAACATCCAACGGGACAATCGGGTTACTTGACGAGTTCGAGTAGCACAAGCACACGTGGAGTTGAATGACATGAAGTGCTCAAACACTCCGTGTGGCCAAACCACTGTCGACAACCCTCATACAACTCAGGTTCATCAAAAACATCTTATGTGGCGAAAACAACCTCAACCATGAACTCAAGGTTCGTTACCGATTCCCTAGACTATTTCATAGTTCCAAGTACATTTAAGTATAACAGATATTCATACCAGCAATTTAGACAGTAATGGATCAACAATTGTAATCATACAAGCATGTGAGCATTTGTTAAATATTAACTTAACATGAATTCACACGTAAGTAACGTCTAAGTTAGATAAACAAAGAATATAGATTGCATGGAGGAAATCATACATATCATTAAGATAGTTGAGAATCTCTTCTCAACGCCCATAAAAGTACAATATATGACACACTTATTCATTCAGACATTTCTACAAACACTTAGGCTACATATTCCAACATACATGACGTATGTTGGTGATAGCTCACCTTAGGACAATTCCTCTTGTCAAGGAGTTGTTCCACATACAACTAGCATAAACATGCGACAATTAATCATGGCAACCACATATTCATATTGCATATGTATACGATACTTTCTACATATACATGGAATACACAAATCTCAATATAGTTCATATATATCGAAAACGCAATACAAACATCGCATTTGGCATGTAAAATTGCACCCATGACAATAATAAACCATTAACCGACATTGAAAGCCTTGAAAACCATAACCTATATGAATATAGTCCGCACCTTACACCAGAAAGTGCGCAATGGATCAGATTTAGATGATAAACCTTCGTCAGCGGCGACTAGATAACCTAAGGCATGAATTAAGTTAGCTACAACAACACTTAGACTAATCTAAGCTCCAAAACAGGTTAGGGTTTGATTAACTTACCCAGAATGAGATTAGAATCGTCGAAATAACGATTTAGATACAAAGGATTAAGTACGCCGATTAACTGGAAAGAATATCAAGATGATTCACCAACTTCTCTCTCACTTTCTCTCTCTTTTCCTCTTTCTTTCTTAGCTAGGGTTAGAAAATTCGTATGGACTTGAGAGTGAGGGTTTTAAGGTCTTTATATAGGCCTAAACTTGATGGAAATAGCCCCAAGTCCAAGGTATACTTAGGTTATAACCAAATCGGGTCTATTTCGATCCAAAAGAGCGTTCTGGAGGTCCTTTTTCTTAGTGCGGTCGGACTTAAGCTCACTAATATTAGATCTTAAGCGAGTTAAATTTTCAGTCCGATCGGGTTTCCAGATCGTCCATGGCGGACCAATTTCAATTCAACGGTCACCAAAACTCGATCATGGCCACAAGCACTTTGACATGTGTGAGCCATCTTCCCTGATTCGAGGGTAAATTTGGGTCAGAATCCAACGGTCAGAATGCTTAAAATTGGCGCGCAAGCGACATGACTCAGATTTCATAAAGTCATATTTAATTTCTCACCTTTCTCACACTCTTTACTCCGGACTCAAGCAAATCGTCTCCAGACATCATCTGGACTTGATTTTAGAGTTATCAAGTCCAACAAGGTGATCATAATGGTCTAAGATTATCGCTATCAGACTTTCGACGCGCGGTCCAGGTCCAATACAAAGTTTCCAAGTACTTCCGAGAGCAACTGGATTTAGCGTTGAATCCTATATTTTAGGGTAACATAGCACTAATGATTCTATAGGTCTTGGGTCCTGCAGATCAAATTTAAAGTGATTGGTACCAATTTCATAGGAAATCGAGTTTAGCGCTAGATAACCCACATTTAACTTCTAAAGCATTGAGGTAGTACTTAGGTCTTTACACGAAATATTTCTGGTCATTACAATCTACCCCCCTTAAAGAAAAATTTTGTCCTCGAAATTCATACCTTCTCATACTCCTCAAGGATCTGAGGGTAGCTCTTTCTGACCTCAGCTTCAGTCTCCCAAGTAGCCTCTTCTTCACTGTGATGCGTCCACAGCACTTTCACAAGAGGAATGAACTTGCTATGCAATACCTGCTCCTTCCTGTCTAGGATACGCGTCGGCCGCAGTACATATGTGGCATCCTCGCTCAACTGCACTTGCACCCAACTGATAATATGCGAAGGATCAGGAATGTATTTCTTTAACATAGAAACATTAAATACGTTATGCACGCCCGCAAATGGTGTGGGCAAAGCAAGACGGTACGCTACCGCTCCCACTCGATCCAGTATTTGAAATGGACCAATGAATCTCGGCGTGAGCTTCCCCTTCTTACCAAACCACAAGACTCCCTTCATAGGAGAAACCTTAAGAAATACATGGTCTCCAACCTCAAACTCAAGTGGTTGCCCCCTCGTATCAGCGTAACTCTTTTGCCTGCTCTGGGCTTTCAGCAGTCGGCGTCGAATAATGACAACTTTCTTTGAAGTTGCCTGTACCAACTCTGGACCAATCAAACTACGCTCTCCATCCTCTGCCCAGCAATGCGGTGCTCTACATGGGCAACCATATAATGCCTCATAGGGAGCCATGCCGATACTCGCCTGTAAGTTGTTGTTATGTGTGAACTCTGCATAAGGGAGACAGTCATCCCAACTGTCCTTGATGTCCAAAACACAAGCTAGCAACATGTCCTCCAGAATCTGATTCACACGTTCGGTCTGCCCGTCTGTCTACGGATGAAACGTGGTACTAAACTTCAATTTCACACCCATCGCTTCCTGGATACGAGTCCAGAAGATAGATGTGAATCGTGTATCTCTGTCAGACACAATCTCCAAGAGAACTCCATGTAGACATACAATCTCCTTGATGTACAACCTAGCCAACTCGTCTACAGAGTTCGTGACTCTAATCGGTAAGAAATGAGCCGATTTCGTCAATCGGTCGACGATCACCCAAATGGAGTCATGTCCCTTCCTCATCTTCGGTAGCCCTGAAATAAAATCCATAGAAATAAAATCTCATTTCCATTCAGCTATAGGCATGGGCTGAAGCAGTCCAGGAGGTCGACGATGCTCTGCCTTGACCTGCTGACACGTGAGACAACAGGATACGAACTCAGCAATGTGAATCTTTATGTTGTCCCACCAGTAGGATCTTCTCATGTCTTGATACATCTTCGTGCTACCTGGATGCATCGCAAGCTTTGAAGTATGGGCTGACTCAAGAACTTCCCGTCTCAAGTCAGGAACGTCTGGAACACATAGGCGGCCATGATATCGTAGGCCCCCATCTGAACCAACACTCCACTCAGAGTCCTCATCTATACTAACCTGCTCTCTAATCTTTGCCGATAGCTCATCATCTGCCTGCGCTGCAATAATCCTAAAATCAATGAGGGGTTGTACTCGAATGTGTGCGATAACTTCATACGGCTCTTCCACCGTGAGTTTCTGCTCAAAGTCTCACACAAACTCCATCATGTCCCATTTTGCTATCATTAGCGGAGCCGTAAACTCTATAGTCTTCTTGCGACTCAACGCGTCTGCCACAAGGTTTGCCTTGCCCGGATGGTAAGAAACATCGAACTTAAAGTCCTTCAAGGTTTCCATCCATCGGCGTTGCCTCAAATTCAAGTCACATTGAGTGAAGATATACTTAAAGCTCTTATGGTCGCAAAAGAGCTCGAACTCCTCTCCATAGAGGTAATGTCTCTAGAGCTTTAATGCGAAAATGATAGCTGCCAATTCCAGGTCGTGTGTAGGGTAATTCTCTTCGTGTTTCCTCAATTGTCTCGAGGCATATGCAATCACCCTGTCCTTCTGCATAAGGACACAACCCAGACCAATGCGAGAGGCATCAGTATAGATCGTATACTTAACCCCTTGTTCTGGTAATACTAGCATAGGGGCGGACGTCAACTTGTCCTTCAGCTCCTAAAAAGCTATTTCAGCCTTCTCATTCCAGGCAAACTTCAAGTCTTTCCGTGTCAACTGAGATAACGGTCTGGCTATCTTCGAGAAATCTCGTATGAAGTGTCGATAATAGCCTGCTAGGCCCAGAAAGCTTCTCACCTCAGTAACCAAACCAGGATGCTTCCAATCCTGAACTGCAGCTACCTTAGCGAGGTCGATTGTTATCCCTTCCTTGGACACCACATGTCCTAGGAACTTGACTTCTTCTTTCCAGAAATCACATTTCTTGAACTGCGTAAAAAGTTGATTCGTCCTAAGAGTATCCAAGACCGTTCTTAAGTGCTCCTCGTGCTCTTCCCGACTCGCAGAGTATATCAAAATGTCATCAATAAAGACAATGACAAATCGGAACAAAAATGGCCGAAACACCCTGTTCATCAGATCCATGAACACAGCCGGTGCGTTCGTAAGACCGAACGACATCACAAGGAACTCGTAATGGCCGAAGCTAGTTCTGAATGCGGTCTTCTACACGTCCTCAACCTTCACGCGCAACTGATGATACCCTGACTGCAGATCAACCTTCGAAATTGTAATGACCTGAAAAATTTTACGCCAAGACCCGAGTACTACCTCTATTTTTTCCTTAGAAGTTATGTGTGGGTTAATTAGCATTAAACTCAATTGCTTATGAAATTAGTACTAATCACTTTAAATTTGATCTGCAGGATTCAAAACTTGTAGAATCGTTAACACTATGTTACCCTAAAATCTAGGATTCAACGCTAAATCCAGTTACTCTTGGGAGTACTTGAAAACTTTGTATCAAACCTGGACCGCGGGTCGAAAGTCCGATAGTGTCGATCTTAGACAATTTTGGTCATCTTGTTGGGCTTGACCATCACCTCAAAAATCAAGTTCAGATGATGTCCTGGGTCGATTTGCTTGAGTCCGGAGTAAAGAGTGTGAGAAAGCTGAGAAATTAAATATAATTTATGAAATCTGAGTCGTGTCGCTTGTGCGCCAATTCTAAGCTTTCTGACAGTTGGATTCCGACCCAAATTCACCCCCGGATCAGGGAAGATGGCCCAAGCATATCTTAGAGCTTGTGGACCTGATCGAGTTTTGGTGACCGTTGAATTGAGAGTGGTCTGCCACGGCTGATCTATAAATCCGATCGGTACGAAAACTCAGCCTAACCTAGATCCATGGTCAGTGAGCTTAAGTCTGACCGCACGTGGAGAAAGGACCACCAAAAGTGCTCCGTTGGACCAAGATAGACCTGATTTGGTTATAACCTAAGTATACCTTGGCCCTGGGGCTATTTTCATCTATTTTAGGCCTATATAAAGACCTTAAAACCCTCACTCTCTTTTCCATACGAATTTTCTAACTCTACCTAAGAAAGAGAGAGGAAAAGAGAGAGAAAGTGAGAGAGAAGTTGGTGATTCATCTTAAGATTCTTTCCTGTTGTTCTCCATACCTAAACCATCTCAAGTAACCCGATTGTCCCGGTGGATGTACACCATGTATGGACGCTATTGTTTAAATCTAGGGTACCAAACTTATCATTGTAATTCTGTTAACCATTGTACCTTGATCCGCTGAGACTCATGAGCCGGGCATGGTGGTATGAGACACCATGGTTGAGTTGTTGGCCTACGCTGGGGTGACGAGCCTCCCCATAGTGACCAGTGAGCACACCAGACTTGTGAGCCGATTATGGTGGTATGGGACACTATATTCGTGCTGTCGGCCTACATTGATTGGTGACGAGCCCTTTGTAGTGAGCTCGAGCATACCTTGCTACTGCATTGAGGCGACGAGCCTTAGGGTAGTAACTAAGGTATGATAGGCATGCATTGATTGGTGACAAGCCCTTTGTAGTGACCTAAGACCATATGATCGTATGACGTAACTACCAACGTACTTTCAAGCACCGAACTAGCAATACCTCTGATATCATATGCGAGACATTTACTTTCCCTGTTCAGGTTAGTTACCCTTTCTGTTGGAGAGTATTACTAGTTCGGCGCTTGAAAGTACGCCGGTAGTTCAGGAATTTGAAGATGTGTTTGAGTCGATTCCTGGATTGCCCCCTCAGCGCGAGATTGATTTTACTATCGATCTCATGCCTGGTGTGACACCCATTTCATTGCCCACCTATCATATGCCTCCAAATGAAATGGAGGAATTGAGGAAGCAGATAGATGGCTTGTTGAATTTGGGTTTTATTCGGCCTAGTGTATCTCCTTGGGGAGCACTTGTCCTGTTTGTTAAGAAGAAAGATGGTTCCTTGCGACTATGCATAGATTATCGTAGGTTAAATCAGGTGACTGTGAAGAACAAGTATCCCTTGCCCAGGATCGATGATCTGTTTGATCAGTTGAAGGGGGCACGGTACTTTTCGAAGGTTGATCTGCAGTCAAGGTATCATCAGTTGCATGTCAAGAATGAGGACGTGCAGAAGACCACGTTCAGGACTAGTTTCGGCCATTATGAGTTCCTTGTGATGTCGTTCGGTCTTACGAACGCACCGGCCATGTTCATGGATCTGATGAACAGGGTGTTTCGGCCATTTTTGTTCCGATTCGTCATTGTTTTTATCAATGACATTTTGATATACTCTGCGAGTCGGGAAGAGCATGAGGAACACTTGAGAACGGTCTTGGATACTCTCAGGAAGAATCAGCTTTTTGCACAGTTCAAGAAATGTGATTTCTGGAAAGAGGAAGTCAAGTTCCTAGGACATGTGGTGTCCAAGGGATAGTTGTCGATCTTGCTAAGGTAGCTGCAGTTCAGGACTGGAAGCAGCCTGGTTCAGTTACTGAGGTGAAAATTTTTCTGGGTCTAGCAAGCTATTATCGACGCTTCATTCGAGACTTCTCAAAGATAGCCAGACCGTTGTCTCAGTTGACATGGAAAGATTTGAAGTTTGCTTGGAATGAAAAGGCGGAGATAGCTTTTAAGGAGCTGAAGGACAAGTTGACGTTCGCCCCTATGCTAGTATTGCCAGAGCAAGGGGTTAAGTATACAATATATACTGACGCCTCTTGCATTAGTCTGGGTTGTGTCCTTATACAGGAGGATAGGGTGATTGCATATGCTTCGAGACAGTTGAGGAAATACGAAGAGAATTACCCTACACACGACCTGGAGTTGGCAGCTATCATTTTCGCATTAAAGCTCTGGAGACATTACCTCTATGGAGAGGAGTTCGAGCTCTTTTGCGACCACAAGAGCCTTAAGTATATCTTCACACAGCGTGATTTGAATATGAGGCAACGCCGATAGATGGAAACATTGAAAGACTTTAAGTTCGATGTTTCTTACCATCCGGGCAAGGCAAACCTTGTGGCAGACGCGTTGAGTCGCAAGAAGGCTATAGAGTTTGTAGCTCCGCTAATGATAGTAGAATGGGACATGATAGAGTTTGTGCGGGACTTTGAGCAGATACTTATGGTGAAAGAGCCGTATGAAGTTATCGCACACATTCGAGTACAGCCCCTCATTGACGAGAAGATCATTGTAGCTCAGGTAGATGATGAGCTATTGGCGAAGATGAGAGAGCGGGTTGGTACAGATGAGGACTCCGAGTGGAGTGTTGGTTTAGATAGGAGCCTACGATATCGTGGCCGGCTATGTGTCCTAGACATTCCTAACTTAAAGACGGGACGTTCTTGAGTCAGCCCATAATTCTAAGCTTGCGATACATCCAGGTAGCACGAAGATGTATCAAGATATGAGGAGATCCTATTGGTGGGACAACATGAAGGGTCACATTGCTGAGTTCGTATCTCGTTGTCTCACGTGCCAGCAGGTCAAGGCAGAGCATCACTGACCTCCTGGACTGCTTCAGCCCATGCCAATAGCAGAATGGAAGTGGGACTTCATCTCTATGGACTTTATTTCCGGGTTACCGAGAACGAAGAAGGGACATGACTCTATTTGGGTGATCGTCGACCGATTGACGAAGTCGGCTCATTTCTTACCGATCAGAGTCACAAACTCTGCAGACGAGTTGGCTAGGTTGTATATCAAGGAGATTGTACATCTGCACGGAGTTCCCTTGGGGATTGTGTCTGACAGAGACACGCGATTCACATCTATCTTCTAGACTCGTATCTAGGAAGCGGTGGGTGTGAAATTGAAGTTCAGCACCGCGTTTCATCCGCAGACAGACGAGCAGACGGAACGTGTGAATCAGGTTCTGGAAGATATGTTGCGAGCTTGTGTTTTGGATTTCAAGGACAGTTGGGATGATTGTCTCCCTTATGCAGAGTTCGCGTATAACAATAGCTTCCAGGCGAGTATTGGCATGGCTCCCTATGAGGCATTTTATGGTCGCCCGTGTAAAGCACCGCATTGCTGGGCAGAAGTTGGCGAGCGTAGTTTGATTGGCCCAGAGTTGGTACATGCGACTTCAGAGAAAGTTGACATTATTCCACGTCGACTTCTGACAGCTCAAAGCAGGCAGAAGAGTTATGCTGATACGAGGCGGCGACCGCTTGAGTTTGAGGTTGGAGACCATGTATTTCTTAAGGTTTCCCCTATGAAGGGCGTTCTGCGGTTCGGTAAGAAGGGAAAGCTCATGTCGAGATTTATTGGTCCATTTCAAATACTGGATCAAGTGGGAGCGGTAGCATACCGCCTTGCTTTGCCCACACCACTTGCGGGCGTACATAACATATTTCATGTTTCTATGCTGAAGAAGTACGTTCTTAATCCTTCGCATATTATCAGTTGGGAGCAGGTGCAGTTGAGCGATGATGCCACATATGTACTGCGACCGACACGTATTCTAGACAGGAAGGAGCAGGTATTACGTAGCAAGGTTATCCCTCTTGTGAAAGTGTTATGGACGCATCATAGTGAAGAAGAGGCTACTTGGGAGACTGAAGCTGAGGTCAGAAAGATCTACCCTCAGATCCTTGAGGAGTATGAGAAGGTATGAATTTCGAGGATGAAATTTTTCTTTAAGGGGGGTAGATTGTAATGACCCAAAAAATTTCATGCCAAGACCCGAGTACTACCTCTATTTTTTCCTTAGAAGTTATGTGTGAGTTAATTAGTGTTAAACTCAATTGCTTGTGAAATTAGTACCAATCACTTTAAATTTGATCTGCAGGATTCAAAACCTGTAGAATCGTTAACGCTATGTTACCCTGAAATCTAAGATTCAACGCTAAATCCAGTTGCTCTTGAGAGTATTTGGAAACTTTGTATCAGACCTGGACCGCACGTCGAAAGTCCGATAGCGTCGATCTTAGACAATTTTGGTCATCTTGTTGGGCTTGACGATCACCTCAAAAATCAAGTCCAGATGATGTCCTGGGTCGATTTGCTTGAGTCCGAAGTAAAGAGTGTGAGAAAGCTGAGAAATTAAATATAATTTATGAAATCTGAGTCGTGTCGCTTGCACGTCGATTCTAAGCTTTCTCATCGTTGCATTCTGACCCAATTTCACCCTCTGATCAGGGAAGATAGCCCAAGCATGTCTTAGCTTGTGGACCTGATCGAGTTTCGATGACTGTTGAATTGAGAGTGGTCCGTCACGGCTGATCTGTAAATCCTATCGGTACGAAAACTCAGCCTGACCTAGATCCATGGTCAGTGAGCTTAAGTCCGACCGCACGTGGAGAAAGAACCACCAGAAGTGCTCCGTTGGACCAAGATAGACCTGATTTGGTTATAACCTAAGAATACCTTGGCCTTGGGGCTATTTTCATTTATTTTAGGCCTATATAAAGACCTTAAAACCCTCACTCTCTTTTCCATACGAATTTCCTACCCCTACCTAAGAAAGAGAGAGGAAAAGAGAGAGAAAGTGAGAGAGAAGTTGGTGATTCATCGTAAGATTCTTTCCTGTTGTTCTCCATACCTAAACCATCACTTTTGAATCATTATTTCGGCGATTCTAAGTTCATTCTTGGGTAAGTTAATCAAACCCTAACCTGTGTTAGAGCTTAGACTTGTCTATGTGTTGATGTAGCTTATTTTTATTCTTGCCTTAGGTTTTCCAGTCGCCGTTAACGAAGTCTTATCGTCTGAATCAGATCTATTGTGCTTTTCTGGTTTAAGGTGCAGACTATATTCGTATAGGTTATGGTTTTCAAGGCTTTTAATGTTGGGTAATAGTTTATTATTGTTATGGATGAAATTCACATGCCAACTGTGATGTTTATTTTGCGTTCCTGATATGTATGTGTTATATTGTGATTTGTGTATTCTATGTATATGTAGGAAGTATCGTATACGTATAAAATATGAACATGTGTTTGCCATGATTAATTGTCGTGTACTTGTACTAGTTGTATGTGTGCCAACTCCTTGGCGAAAGGATTTGTCCAAATGTGTGTTATCACCAACATACATCATGTGTGTTGGACTATGTAGTCTAAGTGTTTGTAGAAATGTCTGAATGGTTAAGTGTGTAATATATTAACCTATTATGGGCGTTGAGAAGAGATTCTCAACTACCCTAAGGATGTGTATGATTTCCTTTATGCAATTCACTATCGTTGTTGTTTAACTTCAAGCACTACTTATGTGTAATTCATGCTAAGTTGATATTCATCACATGCTTCCATCTTGTATGATTAGAATTATTGTTCCATTAATGTTCTAAATTGTTATTATGAATCTCTGTTATAATTGAACATGTTTGGGACTATGGAATAGTCCAGGAAATCGGTAACAATTCTTGAGTTCATGGCTGAGGTCATTTTCGCCACGTAAGACGTATTTGACGAAACCGAGTCGTATTAGGGTTGTCAACAGTGGTTCGGCCACACAGAGTGTTTGCGCACTCTATGTCGTTCAACTCAACGTGCGCTCGTGCTAGTCGAGTTCGTCAAGTAACCCGATTGTCCCGGTGGATGTACACCATGTATGGACGCTATTGTTTGAATCTAGGGTACCAAACTTACCATTGCAATTCCGTTAACCATTGTACCTTGATCCGTTAAGACTCATGAGCCGAGCATGGTGGTATGGGACACCGTGGTCGAGCTGTCGGCCTACGCTGGGGTGACGAGCCTCCCCGTAGTGACCAGTGAGCACACCAGACTCGTGAGCTGATTATGGTGGTATGGGACACTATATTCGTGCTTTTGGCCTACATTGATTGGTGACGAGCCCTTTGTAGTGACCTCGAGCATACCTTGCTAATGCATTGAGACGACGAGCCTTAGGGTAGTAACTAAGGTATGATAGGCATGAATTGATTGGTGACGAGCCCTTTGCAGTGACCTAAAACCATATGAACGTATGAGATTGTCTAGGACTGACGACCCTAAAATGGATCGTTAATTGGAAAGTGATATGAGGAAGGTACCTTAGCTTCTCAATCCTGCAGTATGAAAAGGACTAATAACAACCTGGTAATCATGTTCATGCACCGCATTGCATGTGCGTAGGAGTCGTTGGCACTGCAGGAGGTTGTCATACGTACCGTAAGATGAAGACGTTGAGGGAGTGCAGGCGAGAGCATGCATCATTCCTACATACATCCTTGCATTAACAAGAATAGTTAGGACGTGTTTGATTGTATTGCCTTATCATTACTGCTTGATTGATTTGATAGCATGTTAACTTTTACTGTATAGTTCCACTGAGTTGATCACTCACTCCCACATTCTGGGACGGTGTTTTAACACCAACCAGACTTTATCTTAGATGCAGATGGCGACACAACCCCTGAGGCAGAGCAAGAGTATGAGGATGATGAGGACGCGTTTTCGTTTATACAGTTCTCAGGCGGGTTCATGTGAGCCATGTCCTGATATGTGGGGATTCTGGGTTTTCTTGTAATTGTAATAGATGATGTCATTTTGATACTTATATTTTGAAAACAACACTTGTAATTATGACCTGGCAGAGTATATGTATTTCAGGGACTTGCACATGTACACATATGTTTCTTTAAGTCTTCCGCTTGCGTCTTTCACTTATCCCTGAATTATGTTTGCCATTTTTCTTAATCTATTCCATGTTTTATGCACTCATACAGACAACATACATCCATCATTCAATATGTTGCATAAGTGATGTTTTGAAACTCGAGAGCTGAGTTATGCTCGACCCCGAATTTCAGGGCGTTATAGAAAAGTACCATGCCCCCTTTAACTGATCAAGCAGATCATCGATCCTGGGCAAGGGGTACTTGTTCTTCACTGTCACCTGATTTAATCTGCGATAATCTATACATAATCGTAAGGAACCATCCTTCTTCCTAACAAACAGAATAGGTGCTCCCCAAGGGGACACACTAGGTGGAATAAAGCCCAAATTCAACAAGCCATCTATCTGCTTCCTCAATTCCTCCATTTCACTCGGAAGCATGCGATAGGTAGGCAATGAGATAGGTGTCGCACCAGGCATGAGATCAATAGTAAAATCACTCTCGCGCCGATGGGGTAATCCAAGAATCGTCGCGAATACATCCTCAAAATCCCAAACTACTGGCGTGTTTTCAATCACCGAACCAACAATACTCTCCAACAGAGAAGTATAACAACCAAAACGGAAAGGGTAACTGACTTGAACAGGGAAAGTAAATATCTTACCTTCAGGTCCATGGACTGTCACCAGTCTAGCCTCACAATCAATCTCTGCTCGCATCTTTGTGAGCCAATCCATGCCCAAAATGACATCGTAATGATATAGAGGTGCGACAAACAGGTCAACTAGAATCGATCTGCTCCCTATATCAATCAAACAACCCATACAAACCCTGGTAATATCAGAGGAGGTCCCTGTAGCAGTAGTGAGTGTCACTCCCTTCATAGTAACAGTGCCCAAACTCAGGCGCTTAACTGCCGCATACGATATAATAGAGGTAGTGGACCCGGTATCTACCAACAAGAAGACGGGAATACCTTGGATGTGAGCTGTAACCTTAAAGGATCTCGGTGCTAAGTCAGGCCCAGACGCTTCATCTGTAAGCACGTGAACTCGAGCCTGCTGTGGGTGATTCGGCAGTGGTACCATGGGCCGCTGAGGTGGCCTGAAGTGAGGTACAGAAGGTCTAAAGGATGGGTGAGCTGGTGCTGAACGAAGGGGTGAAGTTGATATGACCTGAGGTGTCGTCGACTGATCCTCTGCGGCGGTGTGAAACTACTGTCCCGCATTCGCATAAAGCAATTACGATCCGAATGCCCGATTCTTCCACAGTATAAACAACGTAAGTCTGAACGCATCAACTGAGCTGGCGAGCTGCACATCTCGGAAGAGAATATACCCGCGACCTCTTGTCGAGAAATGGTGTACTCGGAAAGTCAAGTCACGATCTAGGAACCATGGGTGCACGCATACGAGGTAACATGTCACCGTCCTGCTCAGCTCGTAGGGACATGCTCACCAACTCAGCATAAGAAGAGATGCTAGCATAGCACATCTTCGATCGAATTTCAGGCCTCAGCCCCTCAGAAAAATGCCGCATCCGCATCGGATGATCACCTAGGAGTAATGGAGCATACCGACCCAGCTCAGTAAACTGATTCTCATACTCTGTCACCGACATCCCTCCCTGACGGAGGTGAAGGAACTCACTCTCCTTCTCGTGTCGGTACGTGACCGGGAAATACTTCTCGTGGAAGCGTGCCTCAAACGCCTCCCACGTCCACACATAACCCTCCGCAACTGTGCGAAGAACACTGTCCCACCATAAACTGGCCTCCTTCTCAAACATGAAGGAGGCAAGCTCGATCTGCTCCACCTCAGAACAGTGAAGCGGCCTCAGCATCTTAGAGATGCGTCAATCCAGTACTCGGCCTCCTCAAGCCTATGAGTACCCATAAATATAGGAGGCCGTAAGCATTGGAATCACTCAAATGTGATGCTAGCACTAGCGTTCCCAGATGGGTGCATAGGTGAAGCAGGTGGAGTCACCCCCATCGACTGAGCAAAGATACCAGCCATGGAAGATAAAAACTGCTGTTGTTGTTGCTGCTGCTGCTGCTGCTGTTGGATCTGTTGCTGCTGCATCAACAGCATTATCTACTCTAGCCTATCAGGAGGTGGAGTGGACGAAGATGCATGGGGTGTCAATGCAGATGCACGGTTCTCCTCAGGAACCGAAGGCGTGACTGGAGGAGCCGTAGGTGGAATCACAGGAGTTAGCTCAGCAGCAAACTGAGACGGGCCCGACTGGGGATCCATCTAGCTATCGCCCAGGGGGGAAACCCCGACAAGCGACTCGTCCAAAGGAAGACGGGCCGAAGTCTTTGAACCCTTAGGAGGCATGCCCTACATTCAACAGAGGATGCAACCTGTGAGATTTAACATCTACATAAACCACCCACACAGCATTCACATCATAACTTAAGAAAAATAATATGCATTTCATTTAACAAAATTGTCTCAATACAAGAAGTGCAGCATTACATGGATCGCGACAGAGAAAGCATGCGAGCTAAAACAACTTAAGCTTCAAACAACAAACAACTTCCAAACTACTATGCCTATAAAGGCTACACACAAGAACAAACAACAAAATAGGGCAAAGGACGACTACATAAGTAACTACTCGTCGGAATTAGGTGACGGAGGAGGGACACCCTTATCCTGCAGGCAACATAGGATAGACTTCAGAGTGCGGGACACCTTTTTGAACTTATGTTTCATGAGGCCCCAAAGATCTATGATGTCCTGACGTAGGACAGCCTGACCCTCCTCTTGTCGAGCTATACCGGCGTCCCTAGCGGCCTGATCCGTGCCCTGCTCCGGTGCCGCAGGTGGAGAACTCTCACTCGTGTCCTGGGCCTCCACTTCTTCCTCATCCTGCTCTTCTTCTTCTTCTATTTCAGCTCCACCTTCTTCATCACTCTCTTCCTCATCGCTCTCAGTCTCATCCTCACTTTCTTCAAGTAAGACTTGTCGTCGACGACGCCCGATATTCATCTGATTAAGAGTCGTCTCATTAATGTAATGGACAGGTACCGGCCTTTTCGCCCTGAGTCTGTAGCCAAACTCGTGTGCAATCTTACAGATGAGTCGGCCAAATGGGAGCAATTCGGTCCTTCTATTCGAACGAGCGATAAGGACTATCTGACGCAAGATGTACGTCGGCACACATAGCTTCTCTCCTTGCCCCACCTGATATAAGAAATCTACCATCAGGCACGTACACTCACTGCAGTTGCTCCACCTAGGATAAACATTGAATGTGCAGATGTGGTGAAGTAAGCGAAAGTCATCCGTCATGTTGGTAGCTAAAAGGCTTCTGTTAGGTTGTCATTCAACCAGATGACCACAAAGGAACTGCGTGTGGTGATCCCTTTCACACACACTACTCAAATTCTTCTTACTTGCATGAACTTCGCCAAGTGGCACGTTCAGAAGTCGGGATA
Source organism: Magnolia sinica (assembly GCF_029962835.1). Lineage (NCBI taxonomy): Eukaryota > Viridiplantae > Streptophyta > Magnoliopsida > Magnoliales > Magnoliaceae > Magnolia > Magnolia sinica. The sequence continues at coordinate 49,184,334 of NC_080587.1, forward strand.
TCAAAGCAACGGTGATTGTGGCCTCCCAATCTCTTCCGTAAAGGATCTTGAACTGCAATGGCTCCAGTGAAGGCTCTTGAATGTGGGCATAGAACGCTCGAACAGTACCCACATTGGCGCGGTATTCTCCCTCGATGATTTACCATTAAGATAGTTGCTGGAGGATCCTTAAATGCGGAAGTTCGTTCCCCAATCCACTCTATTGAATACCAATGATGAGTGTGGATTAGAGAATGAACTCCCTTGAGAGAAAGAGCTTTAGGTAAATGATCTAAGGCATGAAATACACAAAAGCACTCTCTTCTTTCTCTACCAGCAACAATAGGCAAGCTCTCTTTAAATAGGCAAAAGGTTTCAACGAATATAAAACGGTCACATTTATGACAGAGTTCGATATCATTGAGCGAGTTCGATATCATCGAGTGTATACTCTCAATAGCATCGATGGTTCGCTCGATAACACAAACTCAATGTCATACGCTTTGAAACCTTTAGCAACTGGTCGATGGAATCGAAACATTTATAGATGTCATCGAATTTCCAACTCTGATTTCATCAATGAGAGGATCGATTCATCGATACTTGAAAGGGAGAGAGACTTGACATGAAATATTTCAGGTTTTCAAGAATGATCGAGGGACCATCGAGATCATTAGAATTTGAATGTCGATGATATCGATATCAGAGTCGAGGCATCGATAAATCCATTGGATTTCTCATTAAGCTTGCTGGACAGTTTATGTCTTTGTTTGATGCAATTAACCTGGTACTGATATCATCGATATCTGAATATCGATTCTATCAAGAGAGCCCCGATCATAGATAAACCATCCTGAAATATTTTACTGGAAGAACTTGGCGCCCTAGACCGATTTCATCGAGAGCCTTTCGATATTATTGATATTTGAATTTCGATGGTATCGAGGAGGCTTCGATATATCAATGCATATATGATATTTTTAAGGAAAAACAGGGGTGCCAAAAATCTATTTGTCGATATTATCGAGTCACCTTCGATGGACTCGAGATTCAAATATCGATGATATCGATAGGTATATCGATACATCGATAAATCAGTCCAGATGATATATGCGATTGCTAGACACCTTTTGTCCTCTTTTCGATGATATCGTTTTAGGCATCGAGGACATCGACAGAGAAGGTTGATCATATCGAGATGTGTATCGATAAAATCGACGAAGCAAGAAAACTTAGAGATTTTCTGATTTTTGAAAAAGTTTTTCTACTTAAAAACCGTATAATGTTCTAACTTGTTTTAAGGGTTTTATTCACCTGGTGTTTTGGGATATGTGATGTGAGGCTTCAGATTTACCTATGGCAAGCTTACGCACATCCAGTTGAGGAGACGCTTGAATTGATCTTACTATGAGGCTCTGTAGTCTGACTAACCCAACACATGCTAATTGACAAACCAGGGCACTTTTATCATCTACATGTTTATTATAAGGTGTGGATGACCATTGCATATGCCATAAGGCGGTTCTTTATGGGACTCCCTGATAGGTGGAGTCATCCCACATGAGCGTACGGTATGCAAAGGATTGATGCATGACTGGATTATATGACTCATGCATCTTGCATTATGTATTGTGATTATTGTACGCCCTAGCGACATCAAGGTCGTAGCCTCCACATGCAGGTCATGGATGGCCAGATGGGATACTAAAAATATTTGCTTCTAGCATACGGGTGTCATAAATGTCCCTGAGTGAAAATTTTTAAACCTCTGTGGCTAGGAGATGCTCCAACGTCTAGACCAAGTTGATATACATGAGCGTATGAGGGTCGTATACCAGTAGGCCACGTCTCCCACTGTGTCGTCGTCAGTTGGAAAGGGGTGTGACCTTACCCGCCAAGTGAGGGGGCAATATCTAGGTTGAGTTTGACCTTCTTGAGGAATGAATTCGCTATCGAAGAGTCGCGACTGGTATTGGCAAGCGGATAGTGAGGTCTCTTCCACGTACCTAGTTATGCACTCAGATAGGGGTGGCAATCTGGCGTAGAGTATACTAGACCCCTGTGATGATCCTAGAGATGTATAGTACTAATATGTGGACTTATTGAGCAGGAGTTGCATACTCATTCATTCATTCATTCAATATCCACTCGTGCTGGTGGTGCGCAACTAATTATTGTGTACCTTCACAATGGCTAGGATTTTGGTTAGGGTGCGCAACCAGCTTGAGGTTAGGAGTTTACCACATTGAGTCTATCTATCCAAATTTAGGCATGAGACTGGTTTAGATAGAAGTCCCTTGTGATGGACCATGTAGCCAACGATAATAGGTACTATCATTCTGACTTCACACTTCAACTTTTTCATTCTCACTGCATATTGCATTTGTAACGCCCTGAAATTCAGGGGTTGAGCACAACTCAGCTCCCGAGTTTCAAAACATCACTTATGCAACATATGTAATGATGGATGTATGTTATCTGTGGTAATGCATAAAACATGGAGTAGATTAAGCCAAACTGCAAACATAATCCAGGGATAGGTGAAAGATGCAAGCGGAAGACTAAAAAAATACATGTGTATATGTGTAAGTCCCTGTGATATGTATGCTCTGCCAGGTCATAATTATAAGTGTTTGTCTCAAAAGATAATTATCAAAATGAAGTAAACCATTACAACATCAACCCTAAATCCCTGTAGCTCAGGACACGGCTCACATGAACCCTCCTAAGAACTGCATAAAAGAAAATGTGTCCTCGTCATCCTCATACTCCTGCTTTGCCTCGGGGGTCGCATCATCATCTGCACCTAAGACAAAGTCTGGTTGGTGTCGAAACACCTTCCCAGAACGTGGGAGTGAGTGATCAACTCAGTGGAACTATACAGTAAAAGTTAACATATTATCAATTCAATCAAACAGTAATGATAAGGTAATATAATCACACATGTCCTAATTACTCTTGTTAATGCAAGGATGTATGAAGAAATGATGCATGCCCTCGCCTGTACTCCCTCAGCGTCTTCATCTTACGGTACGCATGACAACCTCCCGCAGTGCTCCACAACACCAAGGCACATGCAATGCGGTGCATGCATATGATTACCAAGTTGTCATTAGTCCTTTTCATATAGCAGGATTGGGAAGCTAAGGTACCTTCCTCATATCATTTCCCAAACGGTGATCCATTCTAGGGTCGTCAGTCCTAGACAATCTCATACGATATTGTGGTTCTAGGTCGTTGCAAAGGGCTTGTCACCAATCAATGCATGCCTATCATACTTTAGTTACTACCCTAAGGCTCGTCGCCTCAACACAGTATCAAAATATGCTCGAAGTCACTAGAAAGGGCTCGTCACCAATCAATGTAGGCCGACAGCACGAATATAGTGTCCCATACCACCATAATCAGCTCACGAGTCTGGTTTGCTCACTGGTCACTACGGGGAGGCTCGTCACCCCAGCGTAGGCCGACAGCTCGACCATGGTGTCCCATACCACCATGCCCGAGTCATAAGTCTTAGCGGATCAAGATACAATGGTTAACGGGATTGCACTGGTAAGTCTAGTACCCTAGATTCAAATAGTAGCATCCATACATGGTGAACATCCAATGGGACAATCGGGTTACTTGACGAGTTCGACTAGCACGAGCGCACATGGAGTTGAATGACATGAAGTGCGCAAACACTTTATGTGGCCAAACCACTGTCGACAACCCTCATACGACTCTGGTTCGTCAAACATGTCTTACGTGGCGAAAACAACTTCGGCCATGAACTCAAGGTTTCTTACCGATTCCCTAGACTATTTCATAATCCCAAGCCCATTCAAGTATAACAGATATTCATACCAGCAATTTAGATAGTAATGGATCAACAATTCTAATCATACAAGCATGTGAGCGTTTGTTAAATATCAACTTAACATGAATTCACACGTAAGTAACGTCTAAGTTAGACAGATAAAGAATATAAATTACATGGAGAAAATCATACATATCATTAAGATAGTTGAGAATCTCTTCTCAACGTGCATAAAAGTACAATATATGACACACTTATTCATTCAAACATTTCTACAAACACTTAGGCTACATATTCCAACATACATGACGTATATTGGTGATAGCTCACCTTAGGACAATTCCTCTTGTCAAGGAGTTATTACACATACAACTAGCATAAACATGCGATAATTAATCATGGCAACCACATTCATATTGCATACGTATACGATACTTTCTACATATACATGGAATACACAAATCTCAATATAGTTCATATATATCAGAAACGCAATACAAACATCGCATTTAGCATGTGAAATTGCACCCACGACAATAATAAACCATTAACCGACATTGAAAGCCTTGAAAACCATAACATATACGAATATAGTCTGCACCTTACACTAGAAAGTGCACAACGGATCAGATTTAGATGATATACCTTCGTCAATGGTGGCTAGATAACCTAAGGCATGAATTAAGTTAGCTATAAAAACACTTAGACTAATCTAAGCTCTAAAACAAGTTAGGGTGTGATTAACTTACCCAAGAATGAGATTAGAATCGTTGGAATAATGATTCAGATACAAAGGATTAAGTACGCCGATTAACTGGAAAGAATATCAAGATGATTCACCAACTTCTCTCTCACTTTCTCTCTCTTTTCCTCTCTCTTTCTTAGCTAGGGTTAGAAAATTCGTATGGAGTTGAGTGTGAGGGTTTTAAGGTCTTTATATAGGCCTAAACTTGATGGACTAGCCCCAGGTCCAAGGTATACTTAGGTTATAACCAAATCGGGTCTATTTCGATCCAAAAGAGCATTTCTGGAGGTCCTTTTCTTAGTGCGGTCGGACTTAAGCTCACTGATATTAGATCTTAAGCGAGTTAAATTTTTAGTCCGATCGGGTTTCCAGATCATCCATGGCGGACCAATTTCAATTCAACGGTCACCGAAACTCGATCAGGGCCACAAGCACTTTGACATGTGTGGGCCTCTTCCCTGATCCGAGGGTAAATTTACGTCAGAATCCAATGGTCAGAATGCTTAAAATTGGCGCTCAAGCAACACAACTCAGATTTCATAAAGTCATATTTAATTTCTCACCTTTCCCACACTCTTTACTCCAGACTCAAGCAAATCGTCTCCGGACATCATCTGGACTTGATTTTAGAAGTGATTATGAAGCCCAATAAGGTGATCATAATAGTCTAAGATTATCACTATCGGACTTTCGACGCGCGGTCCAGGTCTGATACAAAGTTTCCAAGTACTCCCGAGAGCAACTGGATTTAGCGTTAAATCCTAGATTTCAAGGTAACATAGCGCTAACGATTCTACAGGTTTTGGGTCCTGCAGATCAAATTTAAAGTGATCGATACCAATTTCACAGGAAATCCAGTTTAGCGCTAGATAACCCACATTTAACTTCTAAAGCATTGAGGTAGTACTCGGGTCTTTGCATGAAATTTTTTGGGTCATTACAGCATTACATCCGCGACATATGGTATACTGGGATGCTACGTTTCTGCATTTATATGGCCTAGATAAGGTTAACGACATTTGTGGACTCGTCAGGATTTGCATATTGCAATGTATCCTCAGTATATGATATTTGGTTTACTATGTCTCCGTATTGCATAACTGATCTACATTGCTTCCTTGGTATATGAAATTGGCTTATTATTTTTTTGCATCACATAGCCTGGAGAAGGCTAATGGTATTTATGGACTTATCAGTATGTTTATGCATTGCTCTGATATTGTATACTTGGCACTTACCTTGCGCACACACTTACACCACCCTCTAAGCTTTCTATAAGCTTATGCACGATAGATGCGTTCAAGTGGCGTTTGGTCGCAGCAGCGTTGAGCTTGGAGCATGCAGTTGTCTTCTGGAGCTTTGATTATTGATATGTGTATTTCCATTTCAGCATTTGTATTCAACTGTTTATATTAGTGGATATGTGATGATGATGTTGCCTTTGTGATTTGGGTAAATTTGTGGTTATGCTTCTTACGAGATAAATATACGTTAGAAAATCCTCCTTGTACGATCCTAGGATCGGAATCTGGTGTATGCGCGTGGGAGCCGAGAGTGGGGTACTACGGAGGCTGCCGGCACCCGATTCGGCGATCGGGAATTTTGTAAGCTCGGCTTCCAAGTTTGGGGTGTGACAGCCATGGTATAGTCAAGTGAGATGTAAGTCCTTAAATCAATTCCAACATTAAAAAAAGTTTCATTTACTTTTTGGGAGAAGTTCATAATGTCACGTCTGAGAGTTTTGGTTTTATGAGTCAATAAGAACTTTTTAAGGAACTCCCAAGTCAATCTGGCTCATGTGCCAATGGATCTCAACCTTAAGGAGTGAAGTTATGCTTTTGTCTTTCTCCTTGAGAGAGAATGGAATTAACTTTAGTTTAATTACATCAGAAGGAACATTGTTGAAGTGTATGGTTATGAAAATCTCTTCAAATTATTTTATGTGCAAGTATAGAATTTATAAATCAAGTCCAAGGAATTTAGGGAGTAATTGCATCATCCCTAGTTTAAAATCAACATTTCCTATATTAGTTGGGAATATCATGCAAGAAGGTGAACTTGTTCTCGTCGGTTGTAAGTAATCATGTAAGGTTCGAACTGATGGAACTTGTTATACCTCATTCTCATCACACACCATCCTAACCGGTAGTGTGTTACGCATAAAATTCTCCTCGAAATATTGTTCAATTACGGTCATATTTCTAGATGATGTTTAGGAGTATTTAGGTATTTCGTAACTCATCAATGTATTGAGAGCTCATCAATTAAACCTCATTCGCTTAGAAGTCTTATATTATGGTCCCTTACCCACTTGGGCATGAACCGCACAAAACCCTGATTCTAATACTAAGTCCTAAGTCCTATAGCAATTAAGTAAGCAAGTAGGGAGTAAGGAAGGATGTTACCAGTAGGGAAGAACTAGACTCCATGTCCTATAAAACAGAAATGAATAAACAATGTTAGTAATGTTATAAAATCTAAAATAAAATCAACCTAAAAAATAAAATTTTGAAAATTATAGAAAAATATAAATATAAATTTTAAAAAAACGTAAAAAAAAATAACCTAAATTAGAAATTAAACCTATAAAAGATAAACTTAATTGTGTTCACGTCACTCCCTGGAAATGATGCTAAAAACTTAATCGAAACCAAAGGTTAACAACGCCAAGTGCAGGACTGCGATGTAGTAAGAATCGGTAAGAATGAGGTTAAATAATTAGGGAATTACGAACACAACCTAGAACTTATCTAATAGTAAAGGTTTGTTAAGGTTTTTAATACAGTGATTAGGTAAAAGGGTTTTAAATACCTAAAAAATCAAGTACCAAAGTGAAGAAAGCAACTGAAGTTCATATACATTTAAACATAAGGAACTAATAGAGTTTCGATCGATCAAACTCAGGGTTTGATGGATTGAACATGTGTTAAGTTGTCTCAAGCGATCCGATCAAGTGATTGGTGGAAATTTGAATTTTAGCAAAAATTCTCTAGACAATTTTTGTAACGATTGATCTATCGACATACAGGTATGATCAATTGATGGAAATTTAACAATTCAAAAGTTCATTGTTGGACGTTATTAGAATTAATCGATCAATCAATCGACGGCATGGGTAACTACGTAAATCAAAGTCGGTTTGTGAATTTTCTAAGTGGGTGTAAAATATTCGAGCTCTTATCTATATAAGGAGATGCTTTACACGTTCCTAAGTATCTTTGAGGGTTTGGGGAGAGAGAAAACTTGGATGGAGCACCGACAACGTCCTTCCACTTCAATTTTTTCACGGGTTCTAGTAAATCATTTTTTTCTTTTATTTTAAAGTTCGCTATTTCTAACTAATCTCTTAGTTAAGGCTAAGGGGTGAAGCTTCTAGTTTATTTCCATATTTTAATTTATTGATTCATACTTTGGGATTTAATGATGATAATTAATTAAAATATATTTGAATTTACTATAAAGCTTTTTTATTGTTTCATTTTTTATTCATTGTCAACTCCAATTACTTTTAATGCTTGGAAATACAATAACAATGCTTGTATAGAGAGGGAAACAATCTGTAAAATTCTTTAATCTATTATAGACTTTAGGCACAATAGATTGTTAAATTCCCTATGATTGATGTCCAAGCACTTCATGAGAGAATCATTCAGTTGAAATCATACCTTGTTGGATATTAAGATTGGTTTAACTATTTGATCTTCCGATTAGAACGAATTGGAATTCGATTATAATTCTATGATAGAAGATGAATCAATGATCTAAATATTGTGATTACTAGAAGTGAATCTCCAGATCCTTATTGCTTTATTTTTAATGTTTTTATCCTTGAATTGTTTATTAGATTAAAAACCCAGACAAACAATTTAGATTTAGACTAGTTCTAGTCGTGTTTTCACACTCCATGTGGTTCGACTTCGGTCTCACTGAAATATATTACGTAGCAGCCATGCACTTGCAATTGTGCAATCCCTAGGTTGTCTTAGCATGTCTAGCTAATTAATGCAAAGAGTAACGACATGTCATGCGACTGGGGGCATTTGTTGGAATGGAGAAATTTTTTATATATAAAATGTTTTAAGTCTAAGGTTAGAACAAACCCAAGTATAGGCTAGCAGGGCTTTGTTGGTTAGAATAGATGAAAAAAAGGAGAGTGCGACTCGAGGTCAAGGTAGCACAGCCTGCATACATGTTAGCGCAACCATGTTGGCATGAACTAAACCTCCTGCTATGTGGACTATTTGGAGCCTTACTCTACCATATCATTGAAAGAGCTTTAAGATGAATAAGATTGGAGGTTGGCACGACCCGTAATAAATACTAACTTGCAATGTCATCATATAACCTATAAAAGCCTATAAATACCTCATTTGAGGGTCTAATTTAGGAATTTTCATTCATTTTATTTCTTTGTAAAGCTCTGAAGGTAGAGTCGTTATTTTTGTACAATTCTGGAAAGAGATGCACTAAGTAGTGTTTCGGCGGCTATGTTATTGGGTTACTCTGAGGAAAAGTTGTGTTCACCCACTTATGTTAAGGAGAAGCCACACTAACCTTAGAAAGACTATTTTTTTACACCTTTTAGATTACAACACCAACCCCAATAGCATTAGGGCACTAACAACCACATTTACCCCCGAGGAAGCTCTCTTATGAGCATTTAATAACATTAATTGATTATTTTCTCATTTCATCATCATATCATGAAACAATCATTAAAATTAGCTTAACAGCTATCTCTGTGATAATCCAAATAAACTACGAAGGGGTGAACATTACCCATTCTCTAGTCTAGTATGGATTTGTGGACATCCTTCTACATTTTATATAGTGCTCTAGAACTATCCTAATATGTGAATAATGCTCTCCGATAATAGAAACAGTGCAATCACTCCCTCTCAAGGTGATTAATATGCAATAAGTGTATATCCTTTTATCCTAAATTTTATTAATAACCATGGATTCCTTTTGGAAAGGGGAATACCAACAAGAGACCTAGTCCTCATAACTCACCAAGTGAGAAGGTCATATAGCTCAAAGCATGGATCACGAAGGCGATCTAAGGCTACCAAAGTAGTAGTCATAAGTGCATACATTGTTGCATATCATGCACTTCTTACATCTTATTACATAGCACCATTTTGTCATTATAAACTTATTTATCATTGTTTTATCATCTTATTATTATTATTATTATTATGTGTGTGTGTGTGTGTGTAAAGCTTATAATCAAGGTTGTTCTAAAAAAAATGTACTTATGGGTTAGTGGTAAATTATGGCTTAGAATGTAATAGAAGCCAGATAATAAGAAAGGCTTTCTACCTGTGCATACTCTCTTCTCTTGTGTGTTAATGTGATGATGTTGTTCGTAAATATTCTACATGTGGCAATATATGTGATCTCTAGTATAATATTTATTTGATATTTATATCTGACTCCCAAATCACCAATAATAACATTAAATAGGAGATAAGAGCTTAATTTCCAATAAACAGGCTCCCATAGAGAGCCTTGGGATTTGGTTTTTGAATAAAGAATTCAAAGATTCCCCTTTTTTGAACTCTTTTGCAAGCATGAGAGAGGGATTGATGCCTCCATTTAAGCCATCTCCAAGCCCCGGATGTGTCTCCACTGGGTGCCCTTTGCTGGCAAATCATTCTCTGTTGTGTGTGTTGCTACTCCTCTCCAATCAGGCTAGCATCATCTAGTATCAAGCAATCTTTGTTCTTCGCATAACTCTCTCTCCATCCTCATTCTATTTTGTTATAATCAACATGCCTTCCAAAGTCATCAAGGGCAAAGAGAGAGGGGACGCTAGCTCCAACATGAAGCTTCAACCATTGAATTGAAGGATGAGATGATTATTTAACGAGCCAAGGAGATTGCTAAACTCTAAAGGCAAGTAAAACAATTGATCCCATGATATGGGTTACATTCTATTTCTCTTTCTTTGAGGTTTGCCTCTTTTTTCTATATCATTCCAGGCTTTCATTGTGGATAACTAATAAGAGAGTCTTCCTCGCTTGCTTTTCCAAAAAAAAAAATCTTGCGCAATGCAAAACTTCCAAATCGATCATGTGTGTTAAGAAACCTAGGAAGATGAGACTCACTTATTGAGGTCGAAATCTGGATCACCCTCCGCTCCATGTGGCGAACCTTAGACGAACCCTGACCCTACACAAAAGGTGAGCAAAGGAGACCCTGGCTAAGCCAAGGGACCCTCTGATGCCTAAGTTAGGTCAAGGGAATCTGGGTCTATGTTGAGAGGTAGAGGGAGGGTACAAGATATTGCATACCTGTAGCAATGGGGTCCCTCGATATTTATACCTGTGGATTGGGCAGATCATGTCCATCAATCTCGGCATGATTTACTCAATCAGCAGGATACCAAAATCACGGAGATATGGCCCATAATCCAGAGATTGTGTGACACATCGAGCATATCTGTAGGCAAGACAGTCATTTCCTAGTTTAGTTTGGTGTGTGCTGCACCCATATTCTGCCCTAGCCTCGATTCGGGACATCCTTCTTCGGACGGAGATGAGGATGAGGATGAGAAGAGCCTCAGCTCAGATGTCCTTCTTTTGATGAGGATGAGGACGAGGATGAGCCTCGGCTCGGATATCCCTCTTCTGATGAAGATGAGGATGAGGACGAGCCTTGGCTTAGGTGTCCCTCCTCTGATGAAGATGAGGACGAGGACGAGCCTCGGCTCGGGTGTCCCTCTTTTAACGAGGATGACGACGGAGCCCTGGTTTAGGTCGTCGCTTCATCGGTTAAAGCTTATCATGTCCGACCCAGGGTTCGGCTCGAACCTCATTCTCTTTCATTATTTAGGGTTTTCTCGCATCTGATTGGACTAAGAAGATGTTGGTCCTCATAAATATAAGGGGCTCGGATCTTCCATAACAAAAGCCCCCTACTCTTCGAGGTCCGGACTCGGAGAGTAACCATACAGAGATCCACCGCCTCATCTGTTGAACCCTCCACACACACCGATATTATCATGATTTTAGAGTTTTGAAGCGTCGCGCCCTCGGGCTTTCTCGCCCATGGGCTAACATTCAGCGGAGGCGTGGCGATGGTTGGGATTTCAAATCATCGTTTGGCCTATAGCTAACTGCCACATATGCCCTAAGAGGCATTTGAGTGACGCTTCCTCTGCTCAAGCATCGCTTCTGCTACCTGCAGTCTATCATTCAATGTCAAATGCACGCGGCTGGGTAGAGGTTAAACCAGTGACCTGCAGCCACGTATACACGCGAAGTTGGCTCGCAATGGTTCAGCGGCGGCCATTATGCCTGCCATTAATGCAAAGATTCTCTTCAGGCTATATAATCCCTAGCATTTTCAGAAACACTCCTTACTTTAGCATTTTGAGTTTGTGTTCCCTGAGGAGGTGATTTCCGGCAAAGGCGATTCTGACCGATTTGAAGTTTTCGGTGAGGCGATTCCGACCGATCAGGAGCTTTTACTATGAAAGCGATTTTCCGTGATCATCCGGTGAGTCTCCTTCCTTGGGCCTCTTTGCATCTCTTCCTTTCAAGATGTCGTTCGACCTAGAAACTGCCCGGGACTATGATGAGTCCTCCGAGCCGGGGAGTTCCAATGGTGGGAAAGGGACCTCTAAAGGCCCCTTTGAAGTCGTGCCCTTGTATCCCCAGCCCCGTAGATAGAAGGGAGCTGGAGCTCAAACTCAGAGGGTCCGCAAGAGGAAACCTACCTGAACCTCCAGGCCACAACTGTCGATGCTGCTAAGATGCCTGCGAGTGGGCGAGCCTCAGAGGCCATCCCTGGAGGCTCCATGCTAATGGAGTCTCAAATGGAATGGATCCGTTCGGAGTTTGATATCCTAAAATCCATTTAAATAAGGGCCCCTGAACCCCTTGATACTGTCGGTGCGCCTGCTAAGGGAGAAGTCACCGTTTTTCTTTGTTCTCTCCAATGCGGGTTCCAACTCCCTCTGCACCCTTTTATCTGGGCCTTGAGTGCCCATCTGGGACTGGCTCCCAGACAATTCACCCCTAGTGCTTGGAGGGTGTTAATCTCTGCTTTCATCATCTGGCATCAAGTTGGGAACTCGAAGTTGACCCCAGAGAAGCTAATGAGCCTGTACCTAGTCAAGCATGACAGCCAAGAACCATGGTACTATTTTACGATCCGAGGCAGTAAAGGGTCGGGGCTGGTGATGAACCTTCCGTCTTCTAACAAGGACTGGAAGAATAAGTGGTTCTGGGCTGCGAGCAAATGGGAGGCACCGGCAACGGAGCTTGGGACTCTAACAACTCGGGTCCCCACCCACTTCTCCAAACCAGGTTGGACTTTAGACATTCCTCCCCTTTCTTTTTACACCTCTCTCTTTTACTTCAGTCGGTCTGAGATTTTCTTTATCCTTGTAGATTTCCCGAGGGGCACGCCACTCCTTGATTCAGACTAGAAGAATCACATTGCCAAGGCTAAGGTGCGATCGGGGGAGCTCCGCTCCTGGTCAGACCTGATCACTGCCGCCAACCTTCACTGGTCCGGGCTGTGCAAGTCTAAGTCGTTCCCCACTTCCTTCAGTAAGTGTTTCTTCCATTTTTCAGGAGGGATTGTATTTTCTTAACTTGGTTACTGACTTGTTATTTTTTATGCAGGCATGGCCAAGGCATCTAGTTCACGAGGCGGAAAGCCACTCCGACTGTAGAGGAGATGTTAAGGGCTGAGTCTCAGATGAAGACCACCGTTCAAAGGAGGCAAGCTGCTCCTCGCAGGGAAGGACCCCTCTAGTCTGGTTTCTATAGCTGTAGCTCCAGCTGCCACTCCAATTTCTGCTATCGCGGTTCCTGTTATGGTGCCTGCCGAGATCCGAGTCTCAGCAATCATTGTTCCAACTCCAGCAACCATAACTCCTTCCCTTCCACTTACCGCTGCTCCCCCTACCATGGAGGCCCCTCCAGCCCTAGAGCCTTGCATGACCATAACCTCTTCTTCCAAATAGGACGAGGTCGTCCGGATGGTTGATGACATGTTTTCTCCTCCCGACAATGTGAATGATTTCAAAGCCAAGACTCAAGGCTTGGCAGGCAGCCGGACCAGGGTTGGGGATGCAATGGGCTCGGCCCAGGTGGGGACGAGTGGCGGAAGGTTTAGGTCAGGTTGTCATATGTCTTACTTGGTTCCCTTAACCACCAAGCATGCTCCGGAGGAGGAGATAGTCGGCCTCCTTATTAAATCAGACGACTCTTTTTTGAACTACATGGCTACCGTATTTTATAAGGTATCTTCTTCTTCTACTGTCTCTCCTTCCATTACCATTTTCCCATCTGTGTGTTCAAACTTTTCATGTTTTCTTCTTATTCTGTCCGTCTCGAAGATTCTTTTGACTCAGGAGAGGCTACGAGAGCTGGAAAAGAGAGATTCAGAGGTGGAGGTCCTCATGACCGAAGCAAGGATCTTGCGGGACGAAGCCACTTTTCTTTGATTGGAGCAGGTCGAGCTACGCCGGCAGCTTGAGGAAGGGAAGGCTAAAGATCAAGATGGGTGAGTTAGAGAGCTCCAGTTGCAAGGGGTCGTAAGTGATCTCGAGGCCCATTGTGGTGCAGTGGTGGCTAAGCTGACACGAGCTAGGGCTCATGCAGATTCATTGGCTAAGGAGATTACCCGACTAGGCGAAGTCCTAGATCAGACTAGAGCTGAGGCGGCAGAAGAACGGAGCCAAGTTGTCTCCTAAGGAATGGAAGCCCAGCGGGTCAAAGATAAGGCCTCCTTGGTTGGAGCAGTGGCCTCTGTGGTAGACGCCTTCAAGACGTCAAAGGAAAGGGACACCGAAGCCACCAAGTTTTACAACTGTGGCTTCGATGCTTATATTGAGGCGGTCCAGGATTTGTACCCGGACCTCAAGCTTGAACCTTTGTTACCTGAAGACACCGGAGAGGTACCAGCTAAAGATGTCCGATCAGATCAAGCCCCCGACTCCCAAGCTCCTCAGACAACATAGTCTTTAATATTTCTCCCATAGTTGACTTAAAGCCCCCTTTTTTGTGTATGGATTTTATTTTTTGACTCTCTGGATGATGATTTTTGACCCTTTGGAGAGGGCGTCCGGATGATGATTGCTTTTATACATGTTATTCTGTAGTTAATTTTCGAATGTTAACTGTTGTTTGTTAATTGCCAAACTGATTCACTGACAGATCGGTTTACTTTAGGGCATGGCCAAGCTGACCCCTTGGGCAGGTCAGCCCCTTCCAATGTTGTCTTATAGGATTCTAAAGCCTTTATGGCCTGATCCTGGTTGTCCGAACCCACTGGGGTCGGCTCATCCCACGATTAGCGAGAAACATCCGCTTCATCCGTTAGTTGGGAGATGAGCTGACTCTTATGTTGGGGAGTCGGGTCATCTTTTAGATTTTTCCTTGACTGAGAGGGGATGCCCTATTTAGTTTTCATGGGATAACGCTCTAACACCTTCTTCAAGGGATCAGTTCGTTTAGTTCACCTCTGCATATGAGAGACAACTTTTCTTTTAGTAGATAATTCGTTCATGTAGATAAGAAGAGGTGAATTTTATTAAGAGCCTTAAAGGCTTGTCGTTAGGAGGCATACACTTGTTAAGAGCCTTAAAGTCTTGTCGTTCAGAGGCGTACACTTGTTAAGAGCCTTAAAGGCTTGTCGCTCGGAAGCATACATTTAGTGAGAGCCTTAAAGGCTATTTCGTCACTAATAGTAAACTTTCAGGTGCTCGATATTCCATGGGTGGGGGAACTGACGGCCCTCGAGGTCTTCTAAGTGGTACGATCCCGGTTTGGTTGATCAGACCACACGGTAAGGCCCTTCCCAGTTAGGTCCGAGCACCCCCGCCCCTGACTCTGCAGTGTTCTGTAAGACTCGACGAAGGACTAAGTCTCCTAGTCAGAACTGCCTAGTTTTGACTTTAGAATTGTAGAACTTTGCCACATGCTGGTGCAGAGCTGCAATTTGGAGCCTTGAGATATCTCTGACTTCTTCAAGCAAATCCAGGTTAGCTGCAATCTGTTCGAAGTTCTGATTTTCTCGGTAATTCCTAACCCGAATAGTAGGAAGGCCAATTTCAACTGGCACCATCGCATCCGAGCCGTAAGAAAGTGAGAAAGGGGTCTCCCCTATAGATGACTTAGCTATGGTCTTGTAGGCCTAGAGGACGAACGGGAGCTCCTCGGCCTAGTTGCCCTTTTCTTTCTCCAACTACATTTTGAGATAATGCTTGATCACCTTGTTGACAGCTTCTACCTGTCCATTGGACTGTGGGTGCCGAGGGGACAAGTACACGTTTGTGACGTCGAGTTCCCGGCACATGCCCCAGAACTTATCATTGTCGAACTGTCTACCGTTATCGAACATAATGGTGTGGGGGATCCCGAACTGATAGATGATATTTTTCCAGACAAAACCAATCACCTTCTATTCTGTGATTTTTACAACAGGCTTAGCCCCAGCTCACTTGGTGAAATAGTCGATTGTGACAATGGCAAACTTGACTTGCCCCTTTCCTATTGGTAGAGGGTCGATGATGTCAATTCCCCACTGAGCGAATGGCCACGGACCGCTCATGGGAGTCATTTCCTCCGCAGATTGCCTCGGCACAGCCGCATAGCGTTGGCATTTCTCACACTTTTGAACATAATTCTTTGAATCTTCCCTAATAGTTGGCTAGAAATATCCTTGTCAGAGTATCTTCAGGGCTAAGGATCGGCTGTCAGAGTGGTTTCCACAGATTTCTTCATGAATTTCACGAATCACGTAATCAGCCTCATCAGGTCGGAGGCACCTGAGGTAGGGTTGAGAATGCCCTTTCTTATATAGGATGTTTTCGAGGACGACGTACCACATAGCTCGGACTCTCTGGCGCCTGGCTTCCAGTTTATCCGAAGGGATGTCGCTAGATGTGAGGTAGTTAAAAACTAGGTCCATCCAGCTCAGAGTAGCTTACATGGGTTAACCACTTTGTTCTCTGCCTGGTCGATGCTCAGATGTTCTGTGAATTTGATAGGAACGATCTGCGGGATCCTCCCTTCTGAGGTTGAGGCCAGTTTTTCCAAGGCATCGGCCCACGAATTTTCTGCTCTAAGGATTTGGTGGATCGTATAGTTTCAGAATCTTTCAATTAACTTTCTCGCCTCATTGAAATAAATGATTATCCTCGTTTCCTTAGCTTCGTACTCTGTGGAGATGTGATTTACTACCAGCTGAGAGTCACATCAGACCTAGAGAGTCTGGACACCCAGACTCGCTGCCAATCTAAGTCCAACCAGTAAAGCCTCGTACTCCACCTCATTGTTTGAAACTTTGAAGCCGAGTCTGATCGCATATTGGATGTACGTAGAATCAGGTGTCATCAGGAGGATCCCGGCTCCGGCTCGCATAGGATTGGATGATCCATCTACATAGAGGATCCATCCGGATTCCGATACATTCCCTGGGTTGGACAGAGGATCGAGTGGAATGGTCTCGCCTTCGACATTGACCTCTCCTGCACTCGGAGTGGTGAATTTGGTAATGAAGTCGGCCACGACTTGGCCCTTAATCGTCGTCTTCGAATGAAACTAAACGTCAAACTCTCTGAGCTTGATGGCCCACTTGGTTAGCCAGCCTAAAACTTCAAGTCTCTGGAGGACTTGTTTGAGAGGAGAGTCAGTCAATACAATGACCGAATGGGCTTGAAAGTATGGACGTAACCTTTGAGCTAAAATGACAAGACTGAGCGCTAGCTTCTCCAGGGGTGGATACCTTATCTCCGCCGGTACCATAGCTTTGCTCATGTAGTGTATGGGATGTTGCTTGCCTCTGACCTCTCTGATCAGGGCCGAACTAACGGCCGAGGCTGTGACTGCAAGTTACAGGAACAGAGGCTCGCCTTCTTTAGGCTTGGACAACAGGGGGGTGAGCCCAGATACTACTTCAATTGCTGGAAGGCTTGTTCGC
The DNA here is from genome assembly GCF_029962835.1 of Magnolia sinica. Classification (NCBI taxonomy): domain Eukaryota; kingdom Viridiplantae; phylum Streptophyta; class Magnoliopsida; order Magnoliales; family Magnoliaceae; genus Magnolia; species Magnolia sinica. The sequence goes on from NC_080587.1 coordinate 49,201,802, forward strand.
ATTCTGATGTCCATTCTACCTTCTTATGACCCTTCAACTGTTGAAAGAAGGGGAGGCATTTATCCGTTGCTCTGGATATGAAATGCCCGAGTGCTACAACTCACCCTATGAGACATTGTATTTCTTTGACAGTCCAGGGTGAACTCATGTCAAGGAGTGCTTTGATTTTGTCAGGATTTTCTTCAATGCCTCTCTTTCTGAACTAAAACCTGAGGAATTTTCCTAAGCCAACTTCGAAAGCGCACTTTGAAGGATTCAGCTTCAACTGATATTCTCGGAGGATGGTGAACGTTTCTCCGAGATCTGTCAGGTGATCAGATGCCTTGATACTTTTCACCAGCATGTCATCGACGTATACTTCCATAGTATGTCTGATCTTCTTGGCGAACATCTGATTCACTAGTCTTTGGTACGTGGCCCCAGCATTCTTCAGGTCAAACGACATAACCCGGTAACAGTAGAGCCCCTTGTTCGTGACAAAGGTGGTCTTCTGCCTATCAACGGGATGCATTGCGATCTGGTTGTACCAAGAGTATGCGTCCAAGAAAGAGAGTAGTTCGTGTCCCGCCGTGCTGTCCACCAGCTGATCGATCCGAGGTAATGGGAAACTATCTTTCAAACGTGCCTTATTTAGATCCGAGTAGTCTACACAGACCCGCCATTTCCCGTTGGCCTTCTTGACGAGGACCACATTCAAAATCCAGTCAGGGTAGTATACCTCCTCTATGAAACCAACATCAAGCAAGATGGAGACCTCGTTGGTAATGGCCTCGTACCGCTCGACATCGAATGGTTTTCTCTTTTGCTTTACCGGTTTGTGGTCTGTGTCCACATTCAGCCTATAGACCAAGACATCAGGAGAGATCCTCGGCATGTCTGCATGTGACCATGCAAAGACGTCCCTATGCTGTCGTAGGAAGGTTAGCATTTCGAACCGCTGCTCAGGGTTCAATGAAGTTCTGAGCTGAATAGTCCTTTTCGGATCTGCCTCGTCGAGCAGTACTTTCTCCAGATCTTCCACGGACGATTCTTCTACGGGTCCTCTGGGGTCTAACATGTTGATGGTAAGTGTTTGCTTGACTGACCCATTTTTGACTGCTATAGCATAACATCTCCGAGCCTCACGTTGATCACCTCGAAGATATCCTATCCCACCCTCAGCAGGAAATTTTATCATCAGATGATAGGTGGAGACAACTACTCTTATTGCGTTGAGGGAAGGTCGGCCCAAAATAACGTTATGCACCGATGGTACGTTGACAACTAAGAAGTCCACCATAAGGGTGGCTTGGTGTTTCCCTTCTCCCGCAATCACAAGGAGGAAAATGGCTCCTTTAAAGATTACCCTTTCACTGACAAAGTCGTGCAGGGGAGTCTTCACAGGTCTAAGGTGGGACCTTGGTATCTCCATTCTTTCAAAGGCTTCAGTGTCAACCAGGATGCGATATACCTTGCGGTTCACTATGGTCATAATAACTACCAGGGCATCGTTATGCGGGTGCTAGATTTCGCGTGCATCTTCTTCCGTGAAGGTCAGAGTGCATGGGTAGACCCGAAGTTCTTTACTCAGCCGCTTGGTCAAGTGGACGTAATGCTCCGGGTCAGATTTTCGAGAGTGGGCTTTCCGTGCCCTGTTCGAGTCCCCTCCACCGGACGAGCCCTCGAAGATGGTACGGATTTCGATGGGCTCTTTGGTAGTATTATTCGGCTGCTCCCGCTCTCACTCTTCTTTTTGAGCATTTTTTCCTTGGTGTATCAGCGTAGATGTCCCTTCTGAATAAGGGCCTTGATCTCATCTTTGAGATCCACACAGTCGGTCGTGTTATGGCCATGATCTCGGTGAAAGTAGTAGTACTTACGCTTGTCTCGATGATCCGGGTCAGCCCTCATACAAACGGGCCAATTCAGCAGCTTTTCTCCTTGGATGTTCAATAAAATCTACTCAAAGGATGTGTTAAGAGGGGTGTAAGAGCGGAACTTTCCCTCCGTCCTTCTGCTCGGGGGACAATCGCGAGGGGCGTGGTCATTAGGCCCTTTATTGGATGGCTGGGATTCCTCGTTCCTAGGCCTCTTCCCTTTACTATTCGGCTCTGCCACTTAGACATTTTTATGGGCATTGAAGAATTCTTTAGCATTAGTGTATTTCTGAGCTCTGGCAACGAGTTCTGCTAACGTCTTTAGTGGGTTCTTTCTAGAGGAGGATTGCTTGTATCAGGATGGTTACACCAAGTGTGTCAGACTGATGAAGGAAGCCTTCCCCGAACTTGATCTCTCAGGTTTTGACGAAGGTGCCTCTCGGTCGGAAGGTCCGGAGGCTGAGGCAGCTGGGTCTGCTGATGCTGCGGCTAGTATCGAGGTCGACTCTGAGGTAACTCCGGAAGTTACTTCAAGTGGCGGCAGCAGCTGAGTCCGAGTTAGCTCCTGATGAACCTTGGAGCTGTTTAAGCACTTCAAGCACACCAAGCTTTAAGTACTTCAAGCACACCAGGTGGGCTCGAGAGCATCTGCAACCGAGAGGGGACATAGCATATTGCGACCGACTCTCTTTGCCTTTATATTTGTGGTTCCATCAATGTAATTCCAAAGTAGATGTAATCTATTGTAAAACACATACTGGTGAATGAATATACTCAGTTTTCTTATTCATTTGATTCAGCTTACATGTTTTTTATTCTTTATTTAATTGAATTATTACGAATGCTTGATGGCCAACCTAAGGATAATAGATCTTTAGATGCTTGGCATTCCAATGATGGGGTAGCAATTGCCCGGTTAGGTCTTCTAACCAATATATTTCAGGTCGGATGGTACTTGAGATGACATAGGATCCTTCCCAATTGAGTCCTAATGTGCCCGCACCAACTTCCTTAGTGTTTAGGAACATTTTTCAGAGGACCTTGTTTCCAACTCGAAAATACCAAATTTTGACTTGGGCATTATAGAACCGAGCTACTTGTTGTTGCCGAGCCACCATCCTTAGCCGAGTTTTTTCCCTTTGTTCTTCCACGAGATCGAGTTCGAGAGCCAAAAGTTCTTCGTTGTCTTCTTCATTAGACGGCTGACTCGAGCTAAAGGCAACTCAATCTCGACCGAAGTAACAGCATCTGATCCATACACAAGGGAGAAAGGGGTTTCTCCTGTGGTGGTGCGAGCGGTGGTTTGGTATGCCCATAGTATTTTAGGAAGTTCTTCTTCCCATGCTCCTTTAACTCGATCGAGTTTGGTTCGGAGATGCTGTTTAATAATCTTATTGACTACCTTGACCTGTTCATTCGTCTAAGGATGATGGGGGGACGAGTAGACATTTCTGATTCTGAGATTATCGTACATCTCCTGGTACTGCTTATTATCGAATTACTTCTCGTTGTCGGTGACAATGGTCCAAGGTATCCGAAATCGATAGATAATGTTTTTTCAAACAAAGTCTGTGATTTCCTGTTCGGTTATCCTAGCCAACAGCTTGACTTCGGCCCATTTTGTAAAGTAATCTACTACAACAATGACGAACTTGGTCTGACCTTTCCCTAATGGGAGCAATTCAATGATGTCGATTCCCCATTGCGCGAAGGACCAAGGACTGGCCATACGGGTCAGCTCTTCGAGATGTTGCCTTGGAATGACTACGAATCGTTGGCATTTGTCGCATCTTTGGATAAGTTTACGAGCATCATGCTGAATGGTCGGCCAGTAATATCCTTGACGTAACACCTTATGAGCGAGTGACCATCCTCCCAAGTGATTTCCACAAATCCCTTCATGGATCTCCTATAGCACATAATTGGCTTCATTGGGATTCAGGCATCATAGCAAAGGAGCGAAGAATCCTTTCTTTTACAACACCTCGTTAAGTATGGTGTAACGAGAGGCTCGAATTTTCAATTGTCGAGCCTCAGATCGATCCTCTGGCAACTCTCCACTACCTAAATACTGGACGATCGGGTCGAGCTAAGTAAGTTCCGAATCAATTGCATGTACAGTCGATCTAACCAAGTCATTGATACTTGGCTTAGTGACGTACTCAATTGGAACGAACCTGGGTATGTCATCTTCGTCAACAGAGGCAAGTTTCGCCAGTAGATTGGCTATATCATTTTCTGTATGAGGGATCCGAGTCACAATACATAGTTAAAAATCATCGATCAACTCTTTGGCTTTCTTCATGTATGCTTTCAGTTGCTCTTTTCATGTTTAATACACGCTGGTGACCTGGTTGACGACCAACTGCAAGTCGCTAAATATGTTAAGATGAGTAACACCTAGACTAGCTGCTAGTTTGAGGCTGAGTAGCAAGGCTTCGTATTCTGCTGTATTGTTTGAGGCTAGAAATCCAAGTCTTAAGGCATATTGCGTGTAGGCTTGATCGAAAGTTTTCAAGACAACTCCTGCTCTGCTTGCCTTAGAGTTGGATGAGCCGTCGACATAAAGCTTCCAGGAGATTGGGCCGGGCAATGACTCGGGGGAAGCAGTCGTCGATTGCTCAGTTCCAAGCTCGGTAAGTGAATCGGCTTGTGGTGTAACTTCAACGATGAAGTCGGCCACAACTTGTCCTTTTATCACCATTCTCGGCTTATACTGAATGTCAAATTCACTAAGCTTGATCGCCCACTTCGTTAGTCGACCAGAAGCTTCTAGTTTCTGAAGGATCTAACGCAGTGGGAGGTCAGTCATGACAATGATAGTGTGAGCTTGAAAGTATGGCCGAATTCGTCGCAATGAGACAACTAGGACTAGGGCCAGCTTCTCTAGAAGTGGATATCTTGTTTCTGCCTTTAATAATGCTTTGTTGACATAATATATTGGCAATTGTTTCCCTTCATGCTCTCGTATCAAAGCCGAGCTTACGGCTGCGTTGGAAACCGCCAGGCACAATAGAAAAGCCTCCCCAAGCTTGGGTTTCGATAAGACAGGTGGAGATCCGAAGTATGACTTCAACTGCTAGAACGCTGCTTCACACTCTTCCCTCCACTCTACTGTTTGTCATCCCTTAAGTTATTTGAAGAACGGGAGGCACTTATCGGTAGCTCGGGAGAGGAAGCGATTGAGTGCGGCTACTCATCCAGTCAGCCTTTGTATATCCTTGAACGTTTTTGGGGATTCCATGTCGAGTAATGCTTTAATCTTCTCTGAGTTTACCTCGATTCCTCGTTGGCTGACCAAAAATCTGAGAAATTTTACCCGAGCCGACCCCAAAGGCACATTTGCTTGGGAATAACTTCATCTGGTATTTGCGAAGAATGAGAAACATCTCCTCTAGGTCGGCAATATGATCGACCGCATGTATACTTTTAACGAGCATATCATTAATGTATACTTCCATGGTTCAGCCGATCTGCCAAGTGAACATTTTATTTACCAACCATTGGTATATTACTCTTGTATTCTTTAAACCAAATGACATCACACGGTAACAGTAAAGTCCTTTGTCGATGACAAAGGTAATCTTAGATTTATCTGATCGATGCATTACAATTTGATTGTATCTAGAATAAGCATCCATAAAACTAAGAAGTTCGTGTCCTGTCGTGCTATCTGCCAGCTGATCGATCCTTGGAAGAGGGAAGTTATCCTTTGGTAGGCTTTATTTAGGTCAGTATAGTCGATACAAACTCGCCACTTCCCATTGGCTTTCTTCACGAGGACGACGTTGGTTACCCATTCCAGATAGTAGATCTCCTCGATGAATTTAGCCTTAAGGAGCTTGCTGACCTCTTCTTCAATGACGGCGTACCTTTCAGGGCTGAGCGGACATCATTTCTGTCGGATCGGTCGGTAGGTCGAATCGATGTTGAGTCGATGAGTCATCACTGAGGGATCGATCCCTGACATATCTTCATGGCTCCATGCGAATACATTAGCATATCGTCGGAGTAGTGATATCAGCTTGTCTTTTAGAGGCGACTGCAGAGACTAGCCAATCTGTACTATTTTGGACTCGTCTAACCCGAACAAGGGTGCTAGAATAAGATCTTCTACTGGCTGACCTCGGTCGTATGTCTCGGCCTGAGGCTCCAATGACTTAATCATGGTTACCTTGGACGAAGCTTTCACAGCTGTTGCGTAGTAGCGCCGTGAATCCTGTTGTTCGCCTTTTACGACTCCTACCCCTGACTCAGCCGTTGGTCAACTATTACGAAGTCGACCATTACTATCGCCTGATGCGGAGAGTTACCAGCAGTGAGTGGCAATGAGATGACTCCTTCGGGGAGTGGTCGTCCACCAGAGAAACCAATCAAGGGGGTGTGAACCAGCCATAAGGCTGATCGTTCAACACCCATTTTATCAAACGCCTAAGTGAATATAGTACATCGGCGAATGACCCTGTATCAACGAGAATGTGAAATACCTTACGGTTCGCTATAGTGAGGGTGACGACCAATGCATTATCATGCGGATGATAAATGCCTCGAGCGTCTTCATCGGTGAACAATATAAAATATTTTTCCCTTTTCTTTTATTTCGAAGGCCGAGCTAGTAACAGGATCTCAGACTCGGGCCGACTGATGCTCCTGGCGTGGTTTTTCCAAGCATTGTTTGAGTCGCCTCCACCTCGGGGACCACCGACAATGGTTCAAATTTCCTCCGTGGGTCGGTTATCACCTGGGCATTCTTCCATTGTCCCAGTTCTCTCAACATGCTCTCTGAGACAGCCTTCTCGGATGATTCGCTCGATTTCTTCTTTCAAGTGATAGTAATCACTTGCGTTGTGCTCATGATCACGATGGTAATGACAGTACTTGTTTTTACTCCGTCAATTCGGATTGCTTCAGAGCCTATCTAGCCAGTTGACAAATCCTTCACCCTTAATTTCCATCAACACCTGTTCTTACGGCTTGTTGAGCGGGGTATACGTTGAAAACTTACAGTCTGGCCATTTCCCCGACTTACGATCATCACGTGTTCGATCATCTTTACGCTTCTTTCCACTGGCCAAGTCAACTTCTTTCTTTACTGACTCTTTGGCCGGGACTTTTGCGCTTTGGGCGGCTTTGCGCATGATCCAGGTTTCCTCGACATCTGCGTACTTATCTGACCAGGCCATAAACTCGGCTAAAGTTAAGCTACATCGGTTAAAGTGAGGAAGAAGGCTCGACACATCACAGCATCCAAGGCATTGTGCAACTCCATATATGTCCAAAAGGATTTTGATGTGCTGGTAAGATCGGTCATGCCGGTGAAGGGTGTAATCTGTGAAAGACGGAACCGTTCCGCCAATCGAGCCTGCATTATCTCCTCTATGAATGGAGATGCTTTTGTCTCAGGCCTTGTTGGATGTGTGTCGTGACCTAGGTTCATGTCGGCAATCTCTTCTCATACTTTCCTCCTGTAGTCCTAGAGGTCGGCTTTCCAGGGTTCGTCACTATCGGCTGTACCCTCAACCGAAGGCCTGTTGCACATCCTTCGATCTATTTCGTGTTGTAGATTGGAGGCTAGTAGCGGGACGGTCACGGAATGAGCGGGTGTAGGCTCGGCTAGACCTTGGTGCTGACTCGGCTGAGGGACAGATCACGGAGCGGTAAGCTGAGGGTCGGCGAATTGTCACGGAGCATTCACCCGACCATCATCATATTAGGTCGAAACATGCTGGCGATGGATTTTCTCTAGCATCTGCTTCATATAGTTCAAATCAGTCCTGAGCTCTTGGACTTCCCTATCTAGCCAACCATTTCCTCAGTTTCGTTGGTTTTTCCTGGTTGAAACGGAGGATGCTGGACGGGGGGCAGGGCCTTGTCGGTTGTTGAGTTGGTTTTGAGCCCCTTGGACCCAGTGCATACCTGACAGACCTTCAAGTGCCGGTGGTCCAGTAACGACCTCAGTGGGCTCGTTTTGAGCAGCTCTTCTAGTTCTCGTCATTGAAACTTGCTTAAAGCTACTGGATAGAGCCTGGAAAATGACTTTTCTATCATTTCCCACAAATGACGTCAATCTGTTAATATAAAAAACTAGTGAGCCTTCCTTCGGTCTACCACCTACACAAGAACGAAATAAAGGAGACCCTGGCTAGAGCGGGGGACCCTCCGATGCTAAAGTCAGTGATAGGACCGTATAGGAAGGGTTTTAAGAGGAGTTTTTTGCTTACCTTTGAGCTTGGAGTTCTCCTGTATTTATAGGAATGCAGGGGTCCCATCGTGCAGGGATTCTTCTCCTAATATCTTGGAGATTTGATTTCAATTTGTTTTTGGTTTTCATCTGATCCCGAGATCCTCTGGATCGGGGATCCTTTTACGAGACTTTCGAGAAAGCGTTTTCATTCACGCCATTTTTTCCTTACTCGGCCTAGTCCTAACCGACTCTAATAATGAGTTAGTCCAAGCCAGCTTTATGGATCAAGTTGCTTGCCATCTGTTGGGTGAGATGGAGCCAATCCATAATCGACATTCTCTCTTACTCCGATAGCCAACCTTACAACCGACCTAGGAGGGTCGGTTTTATGGTCGATCAGGCGGCTTCTAAGCTTTAGGCCCTAATCGGCCTTTTAGATGTTGCTGCCTCATCTTCCAAGTCAACTTCATGCATCTTATGTACTTTGTCTTTAGCTCGTGACTTTATAAGTCTCGGTCGGGGTTTCTATTCCATGCAATTCAAGCTAAGTCTCACCTTGAGGCATTTAGTTGTTTTTCCTCGGTCAGGCTTATTGCCTTGGAATTCTGGGCCGTGTCAGTAGAGTTGGTCCATTCTGTAACCAGGTTTTTGGACTTATCATATTTTTCCCCAACATATGTCTTCCATACTTTGTCTTACCGTGATTAAGAGTTTTCTCTTCTTTTCTTTTCTTATTTTTTCTTCTTCTTTTTCCCCCTTACTTGGCTTATCGGGTTGTTTTAGGGGGGATCAACGACCGCGATTTCATGGAGAAGACATTGAAGGACCTGAAAATAGACGTCGTCATATCTGCGGTTGGCGAAGCTAGTATTCTTGATCAGCTCACATTAGTCGACGCTATCCAAACTCTTGGAACTGTAAAGGTAACAATTTAAAAAATGCTACACTATTTTACTGTGTGGCCCACCAGATGAATGATTTCTATCATACCGGTAGTGCATGTGGGCAAGCTCATCTCATGAAGTTGTTAGTCCCTATAGATTTGAAATTTGCTTTGGATGGTATCGCTTACAGGATTGATTTTTTATTCCCAGAGGTTTCTACCATCTGAATTTGGACATGATGTTGATCAGACTGATCCAGTGGAGCCCGGGCTGGCCATGTACAAGGAGAAGCGCAAGGTCCGGCGGGCAGTCAAGGCGTCTAGGGTACCATACACGTACAAATGTTGTAACTCTATCGCCACATGGCCTTACCATGACAACACGCATCCAACCGAAGTTCTCTCACCGTTGGATCGGTTCCAGATTTACGGTGATGGCCGCGTCAAAGGTACATTAAATTGGGTGCGGCTTCGGTGGATCCCCTGATCCACCGAGGTGGGTGTGACCCCTAATTGTGGGCCTCACCGTGATATATGTTACTATATCCATCCGTGTTGAAAACTCATTTTAAGGCATGATCCAAAAATAAGAAGATCCAAATCTCAGATGGGCCATAGTACAGGAAAATGATATTTATGTGTTATCTTCCCTTATTAACAGGTTAGATGGAAAATAAACATTTTCCTTGACTCCATGAAGTCTTTAATGGTGGGGATTCAATCACAAGAGTTCCCTGTGTTGCGCTCCACCTAAGATTTTGGTCTGCTTCATTTTTGTAATCATGCTCTAAAATAAGCTGTCAAATGGTTGTCAGGGCCCACGATCCATCAAAGTCATGCCTAATAAATTAGGCCACATGAGCTAGACTCCTATGAGCTTGACTGTTATTGTTGTCACACCCCAAACTCAGTAACTGGACTCATAAGGAACCCGATAGTCGGTTCTGGCTGTAACAGCCTGCATAGTGCCCCATTATTGTCTCCTGAGGCAGATTCCGATCCTCGGATCTCACAAGGAGGATTTCCATAACTATATAATCATTTTCAATACGAGCATACCCAAGATCACAGCAAGTAAATCTCGAAAATATCAAAGGGACACATCACAAAATCCACTATAAATTTGAAATTTTACAAGTACATATCTGAAAGGAAATACATCTGATAATGAATGAAGTAAGAAGAAGATCTGCAATACTAGGGGTCATCGGCTCAACTCTAATCCAAGCTCTACCACTACGATGCTGACCTAGGATCTCCTACACACATCAATCATGCATAAGCTTATAGAAGCTTAGAGGGTGGTGAAGATGTGTGATAATGGTGCACAGAAGAATAATAGGAGATACGGGAAGGGAAACATGATTAATGACAATATCACTAGCCTTCCCAAGGCTTATCATGAATACGATGCAATGAGTACTGGGCGCCTTACCAAGGCGATGCATCAAGGGGCTTATACAACCGATGCAAATGCAATGTGAAATATTATCAGTGCTCATATCCAAATCCACATATCAAGTACATTTCCAATCATAAGGAAATCACCGAGGTCAAGTACACTGCTGGATGACTGCTGCTCTCCAGACCCGCATAGTCAAACAAGCGTAAGAGACCTCACTACCCACTTGTGGACAGCCAATCACCAACAAGGCTCGATAGCAGTGGACCCATTTACAAGCTAGTCACACTCAGCCTAGCAATGTCTTCTTACACCAGGCGGATAAGGCCACACCCCTACCCAACCGACTACACAACGGTGAGAGTCGTGGCCTAATGTTATAAGGCCCTCGTGTGCTCATAGTTTTCACTTGGTCATAACGTTGGGGCAGATCCTTGGTACCATGAAAGTTTTAGAAATTTCACCCATGGGTATCTTATGCACCTTATATGCTTAAGTGACATTTCTGATGTCCACACATATGACCATCCACGAATGTCCCTGTGGAAGCAAGGCCTTGATGAAGTAAGGGCAGTATTATCATGAAATGTGATACCAATGCATGAGTAACGCATACAGATCATGCACTAGCTTTAAGCACTCGATGTGCACAAGGGGAGAAACTCCATCCCTATATCATATCAACCCAATGAACACACACAATGCAAACCACTCACGCAGATGATGCATATGGGTCATAATGGTGTAAGTGCGTTACTCGGTGATGATGACGTGAATCATACTCCTCCTTCCCAGGGAGGGACAAGGTCTAGATACATAGACATGTACTCTAAAAAGAAGACCTCTAATGGGGGCCCAATACCTTGCGGTAGCCCACAAGATAAAAGGGTCATAAAGGCCCAAGGAAGAAGTTATCCTAATAAGGGTCCAAGGTGGGCCTACAACAACCTATAAAAACCCTATGGGCCTACCTTAGGGCCATCAAGGAGGACATCCAACCTTAATTGGGTCTCAAAAGGTAGCCCGCTACCTACACGCATATAAACAAGGCCCAAAGCCTAAGCAATCCATGGCCTACTGGGCTATACACCAAGCCCATCACATAGGCAACATGGTAGGCCCTCAAGCAAGGTTTGGGCCCAACCATAAAGATCATGAGCCCACTCATTGTGGTGGGCCTAATGGGCAGCCCATTATTCCAACCATATGGGCAATTCTCATGTCTGAAACAAGTGAGTTGGGCCTCACATCTTGGCCTAAGTATGGGGTTCATGTAATGGGCAATGAAGGGCCTAACTACTTGAGTATTTTGGCCCATAAAACCCATCACAATAGTATGTTAAATATAGGCCCAAAGGTCAGGGGCCTATCCAAAAAGTTCTAGGACAATGGGCCTAGGAAACCCAATAAATAACTATGAAAATTAGTCCAATAAAAAACCCAATTGAAGTGGGCCTTAAGAGTGCACTAAATAAGCCCAAAACCTTATTAGAAATAGGGCAAGATATGTAAAAAAATATCCCCCAAATCTAGTGGGCCATGCTGTCCCAAAACATACATTTATGAGTAGCAATTTTAGGCCTATTGCTGAAATTCCAGCCCACCCACTATTTGGTTTTGCTGGAAATTCAATAATAATTAATTTATATAATCATTTTAGTCCCTGGTGACCCACACATGTCACAGAGGGTCCCACCAGATGGGAGGAGTGGATAAAAAACATAAATCAGGTGGGCCAGCTATTGGACTAGACGTCCAGCAGTAGCCCATAGGCCTGGGAGTCCTATGGTGGGCCGTACATGGGGCTGGGACGGCTGCCCCATAAATACATCAAAGTGGGTCCCACATGTGGATGTCCCCCATGGGAGATGGGCCACACTCATGGGGTCCATAATGTGGAGGGTGGCATGGATAAAACATACATCATAGTGGGCCTTAGGAGGGAGGACGGTTAGCCCATGGCTGGACACTAGCCCTGCTAGAACGTCCAACTATAGGCTGCCATTCTAGCAGCCATACATTATTTTTCTGAGGTGAAAGTGGGGGCCCACATCCCCAAGATGGGTCCCAACATGATGGACCACAAGATGGGTTATTAGGGAAGCTATAAACCCAAGCAAAACATGGAGGAATTTCATGGACAGTAAGGTAGGAAATTAAAAATCTGCTGCACAAAATGTTGTTGTTCATACAATGTTCACCCAATAAGGTGGGCCCAAACTTTGGCTAATAGGGGAGGGATGAGTGGTTCACATTTTTTTCCATAGAATACAGTAAGGTGGGGTCTATAAAAGTGGCCCACCCCTCAAGAAATCAAGCTGGAATTTGTGTTTTCCCCTCATTCTATAGGGCTAGATGGTCCAACAAGGTGGACCGTCCACCCCCTATGGGCCTACCCTTTTGGGTATCTTTGGATGGGCAAATGGAGGTGTGGTTCATCACACTTCAAGGTGGGGTCCACTCCTTCAAAATACACTCCATAACAAGGAGAAAAAGGGTGGAAATCATGGACCAATCCCATGCCAAACATCAACTACAACAGTCCAAACAGTCTAAAAATTCTGGACAACCATATATGGCTGGACATACCAGCCCATAACTAGATAATTACAGCAAATAAAAAGAGGTGTGGCTTTCCTTAGTGGGCCCCACAAATATCCAGATCAAGGCCTCAAGCCAAGACACTTGCATGCATCAAATAAAGCACCCAAAATCATAAAAAGGGTGATAGGGGCGTCCCACTAAATGGATGTAACGACCTTGGAAATTTTTGTGCTAATCTTTCCTTAAGTAGTTGTTTTGGGGTAATTAGTGCTTTACTTGATTGCTTGTGAAATTCGCATCAATCACTTTAAATTGTATCTGCATGGCTCTAAACGTGCGATTAGTGAGCGCTACGTTACTCAGAATCTGGGATCCATCGCTAAATCCGGTTGTTCTGGGGAATTTTGGAAGTTCCGGATCGGACCTAGACCGCGTCGAAAGTCCGATGGCGATGATCTTAGGTTTTTGGTCACCGAGTTGGGCTTGGTCTTCACCTCAAAAATCAAGTCGATCGGATGTTCTTGGTCGATTTGGTTGAGTTCGGAGTGAAGAGTGTGAGAACGGTTGGAATTTAATAAGCTTTTATGAAATTGAGTCGTCGCTTGTGCGACAATTTTAAGCTATCGACCGTTGGATTCTGACCCAATTTCACCCTCGAATCAGGAGGTTGGCCCTGGCATATCCTAGTGCTTGTGGACGATCGAGATTCCGTGACCGTTGAATTGAGTGTGGTCCGCCACGGCCGATCCAAGAGCCGGTCGGTATGAAAACTTAGCCGACCTAGATCCATGGTCGGTGAGCTTAAGTCCGACCTTTCGTGGTTATAGGCCCACCGGAAGTGCTTCGTTGGATCGAGAAAGGCGTACTTTGGTTATTACCTAAGTATACCTTGACCTGGGTTATTTCCATCATTTTAAGGTCTATATATAGTCCTTAAACCCTAGCTCTCATTTCCATACGAATTTCTCTAACCCTAGCTTGGAAAGAGAGTGGAAAAGAGAGAGTTAGTGAGAGAGATTGGTTGGTGATTCATCTTGATTCTTCCTTGTTCTTCTTCACCTTTGAATCTTCGCTTTGAATCGTTCCTTTGGCGATTCTGAGTTCTTTTGGGGTAAGTTAACCTAACCCTAACCTGGGTTAGAGCTTAGATTAGACTTGGTGTTGTTGTATCTCATTTCTATCCTTATTTTAGGGTATTCTTGCGCCGTTGACGAAGACAACTCGTCTAAATCAGTTCGTCGGTTCTTTCTTTGCTTAAGGTGCGGACTTTAAGTGTATAGGTTATGGTTTTCAAGGCTTTCAATCCCATTAGTGATTTATTCTTGTTATGGATGAGATTTCACATGCCAAATGTTGTGTTTACATCGTTTTCCTGTTATGCATATGCTATATTGAGATTTGTGTATTCTAAGTGTATTTATAAAGTACCGTATACGTATAAAATACGCACTTGTGTTTGCCATGATTATTTGTCATGTATGTATGCTAGATGCATGTATGACACCTTGGTAAAAGGAATTGTCTAAGTGCATGTATTTCAACATACGTCATGTATGTTGTTTCATGTATGCTAAGTGTTTGTAGAAATGCATGAATGATCTAAGTGTAACTTATTACACTAATTGAGGGCGTGAGAAGTGATTCTCAATACTCCTATTGATGCGCATGATTTCTTTCTGCAGTTACATTCCAAGTTATTCCAATTCAAGCATCTCCTATGCTTACATTTATGTTAAGTTGATATTCTTCGGATGTGTATGCACCATGATTTGAGTGGTTTTTCCATTACTGTTTTACATTCCATATGAATACCTATAGTAGTGTAATGTGTTTTGGACTATGCCTTAGTCCAGAAATCGGTAATTGACCCTATGAATCGTGGTTGAGATTGCTTTCGCCACGCAGACGTATTAGACGAACTCGAGTCATATTAGAGTTGTCGGCTGTGGTTCGACCACGCGGAGTGTTTGCGCACTCCATGTCGTTCAATTCAACGGCTGCCTTTGCCAGTTCGTCAACTAACCGCATTGTCCGATGTATGTTAACCATGTATGGACGCTATCTACTGCCTGAATCTAGGATACCGAACTTACCGTGAAATCCTAATAACTATGGTACTCGATCCGCTAAGACTCATGAGCCACCATTGGTGGTATGGGACACCGTGGTGGAGCCGTCAGGCTGGGCTGACGAGCCTCCCGTAGTGACCGGTGAGCAACTTAATCTCGTGTGCCGATTATGGTGGTATGGGACACTATATTCGTGCTGTCGGCCTACATTGATTGGTGACGAGCCCTTTGTAGTGACCTCGTGCATACCTGGATACCGCAAGGAGGTGACGAGCCAATCTGTGGTAGTAAGGGCATGAAAGGCGTGCATTGATTGGTGAGAGCCCTTTGCTACGACCTCAAATATATGATCGTATGAGATGTCGAGGATTGACAACCCTAGTATGGATCACTGTTTGGATGGTGATATGAGGAAGGTATCTTAGCTTCCCAATCCTATTGTGTGAAATGGACTCATAACAACTTGGTAATCATATCCATGCACCGCATTTGCATGTTGTTTGTAGATGTGGCGCACTCTGAGGCGATTTCATGCGTAACGTAAGATGAAGACGCTGAGGGTGTACGTGTGAGGGCACGCATCATATTGCATTCATACTGCATTAACAAGAGTACTTAGGATTTATTTATTTATCTGTTTTAAATTATTGTTTGATTGAACTGATAACATGTTAACCAAGTGCCTTATTGTTCCACCGAGTTGATCACTCACTCCCACGTTTCGGGGCGGTGTTGCACACCCACCAGACTGTCTTAGGCCCCGATGTTGCAGATGTGGATGCGACGCCCGAGGCAGAGCAGCTGGATGACGACGAGGCCGCCTTCTCCTATATGCGGTTTTCAGACGGGTTCTAGCGAGCCTCGGTCAGAGCTGGATCTATGGGATTACTATTTTGGGAATCGAAATGATGTAACTTGTACTTATAATTTTGATAAATAACACTTTTACACGATCTGGTTGTATATGTAATTCAGTGACTTACACTTGTACACATATTTTACTATAAGTCTTCCGCTTGCTTTATTCACTTATCCTCGAATCATATCTGCGTTTTGGCTTAATCTATCCCATGTTTATGTGCTAACACATCAACATACATCATTCATTAAAATAAAGCACCCAAAATCATAAAAAGGGTGATAGGGGCGTCCCACTATTGCTGGATTTTCTGGACGTCCTAGGCCCACCAAGTGGGCTTGTAAGTGCTATAGTTTATATCCCTGTCTGTTGTCAAATTTGTGGTGCCAAAATCACTATTATATATAACTTGCATAAGTGAAGCTCTCTCAAGGATCAACATTCATAAACAAGCTAAGCTCGCAACAAGCAAAGCTCACAAGTACAAGGATCAATCTTGAATGCAAGAACTGCTCACAAGACAAGACTCAAGCTACAAGACTTCAAGAAGAGTACAAGGTAGTTTGTAAAGAACTCAAGACACTTTCAAGATTGAGCTACATCAAGACTTCAAGGCTCATACTTCAACGTCACTAGTTCCTAATGTTTCAATGTCCTTACTTCATGGTTGAGGTTTGACTGACCTTAGGTTGACCTTAGAAGTAGGTCACTTTGGATACATAAATCGAATGTTTATTTAACATAAGTTTGGTCTGTTCTTCGACTAGTCCTAGGCCTTCTTCGACTAGTCCTAGAGTTGCTTCGACTAGTCTAAGAAATTCCTCAATCTGTCATGAGTTTGTTACAAATTTCGGATAAAATCTGTTAGGCATCGACTAGTCTAGGAATCTGTTCGACCAGTCGAAGGAACAATGTCGACTGCATCTTCGACCAGTCGAAAATCTTCGACTCAAAATCCAGCGATGTTTTTCAAGTTCTTCGACCAGTCGAAGGTGACCTACGACCAGTCGAAGGAGACCTTCGACCAGTTGTAGAACGGTCCAAGCTTATCGCGCCTGATTTTTTAAATATCTGTTATTGCTTCGACTAGTCGAAGAGCTCCCTAGACCAGTCGAAGACACGATCTGCTCACCTATAAATAGTGCACGAATCTCAGAAGAAATCATCGAATTAATTAATCCGTTCAAGCCAATCTTCGTCGAACTTCTGAGAGATAATTATGTGCTCCATCTAAGCTACGTGTGCTTATTTAATATTCTCTTTCCTTAGCTTTATTTAATTGATTTCGTTTCTGTTATTCCAATCTAATTTGATATGAGGAATTGTTATTCCCTTTCTTTGGAATCAAAATCAATTAAGGCAAGCCCTATTTGGTTTAATTTAAAATCTATTAGAATTAGAACCATTGTAATTGAGTACTGGACATTGAACTTGGACATTCAATCATCTACTCTGATTTGGTTCTACCGGGTTGCTACAACGAAGGAGATAATCAGGTATTTTTCATTTAATTGTAAATTCCTTTCTGTTTTGGTTTATTTCAAGATTTGCCAGAAAAATCTTGTTGTATTGGTTATCTGAGGAGAGCCAGGAAAACTCAGAAGTGGGGTTTTTTAATTATGTAAGCCCACATACAAAGACACAATTGTAAAGGTTTTGGGTGAACCTGGGAAAACTTATTTTGTTAGTGAACGCTAATATCCCCTGTGTGAGGATATTAGGAGTGGAGTAGCATTCTGTGTGGCTATTGTTTAACGGTTGGTGAACACACAGGCGAACAACTATAATCCCTTTTGTTGTGGTTGAATGATTTATACTTCTGATCTTTAATTATTCTTTTATATGATGTATGTATGGTGGTGAATGTTGTAATCATTTAATTCAAGCATTGTGAGAATTTTGTAATAGTTTAGAATTTATTTTCTGCTATTCCTTTATCAGCTTGATATTCAATTTCCTTTAAAAGTTGTTCCAGCAAGGTTGCCCTACCATTTTTATGGTGTATGGCTGTCCCTAGAACAATACATTTGTGATTACAATTTTTTTTAATTCAGTTTGTATTTATTTCTGTATTCCTCTTCGGTTTGAGATTTGATACAAAGATCTTTCTAGAAATAAGGTTGTCCTACCATAAACTCTGGTTTTTGGTGTAAGGTTGTCCTTAGAACAACATTTGTATCAACCTCTCATGATCTGAATTTTGAGGTTATTTTACTTTCTTGCATTGTGATTTATTTTAGCTATCATATTCTTTTAATTCCGCTGTTATAAGTTTTATTTGGCATTGTCCTATTAACACCCCCCCTCTAGGACATATAGCTAGGTCTTTTCAGAATGATCTCTCTTTTTTAATTCTTGGATTTAATTCCTGAGCTAACGATTTAAGCTATTTAAGATATCAAATTTTGATAGCCTTTTAGTCACAAGGCCTCCACCCTTTGATGGCTCCAACTATGCCTATTGGAAAGCCAGGATGAGGATTTTCCTCAAATCAATGGATGAGAGTGTGTGGCAAGCCACAAAGACTGAATGGATCCCACCTACCACTAAATTGACAGGTATCGATGGTTCAAAATCAATGAGAGTAACACTGTATTTCTCATGGACCACTCTTCAGAAAAATGAGAGTAGTGCCAATGCAAAAGCACTAAATGCAATCATTTGCGCACTATCACTGGATGAATTCAAAAGAATTATTTCCTGTGATACTGCAAAGCTCCAAGGAATATTACATGAATTCTCTGCTCCCAAAACTCCACAACAAAATGGAATTGTAGAAAGAAAGAATAGGGTGCTTCAAGAAATAGCTAATGTCATGTTGAATAGCATGAAGCTCTCTAAAAATCTTTGGGTTGATGCAACACAACTTGCTATATTATTAACCGAGTATACACTAGCAAAGATAATAATAAAACGGCTTACGAATTATGGTTCAATAAAAAGCCTACTATTAAATACTCTCGATCAGTCGAAGTGCTATATTTTACGTGATCGTGAAAATTTGGGAAAATTCGATACGAAGAGTGATGAAGGTATTTTTCTAGGATATTCCTTAAACAATCGAGCTTATGAGTTCTGAACAAAAGGATGGTGTGATTCAAGAATCCATTAATGTTGTCATTGATGATCACTTAAACACGCCAATTTCTAATTCAGATAATGATGAAGTACTAATCATTGATAAACCCGATACTTCATCGAATCGGATTGATTCGTTGAGGACAGTTAAAGATCATCCAACCACACAAATTCTTGGAAACCCTCTCACCGGTGTTCGCACCATAGACAACTTGAGGATATATGTAATTATGTATGTTTTACATCCCAAATAGAACCATCTAACGTAAAAGAAGCTCTTGCTAATGAGAATTGGATTGTTGCGATGCAAGAAGAACTCAACCAATTCGTAAGAAATGATGTTTGGTATCTCGTACCAAGACCTAAAGATAAACACATCATTAGAACAAAATGGATTTTCAAAAATAAGTCTGACGAGTGTGGAAATATAATTAGAAACAAGGCTAGACTAGTGGTACAAGGTTATACTCAAATTGAAGGGATTGATTTTGATGAAACTTTTGCACCAGTAGCACATCTTGAATCTATCGACTATTTATATCCATTGCATGTTTTAGAAAGATAAAGATCTATCAGATGGATGTGAAAAGTGCTTTTCTAAATGGCGATTTACATGAAGAAGTCTATGTTGAACAGCCAATGGGTTTTGAAGATTCCAAAAATACTGATTATGTATATCGGCTTAAAAAGGCACTTTATGGATTAAAACAAGCACCTAGGGCATGGTATGAGAAACTAACGAAATTTCTTTTAAGTCATAATTTTCAAATGGGATCTGTTGATAAAACTCTGTTTGTTAAAAAACATAATGATCATATCTTAATGGTGTAGATTTATGTTGATGATATCATTTATGGATCAACTTGTACTGACTTGACTACTGAGTTTGCAGATTTGATGAAATCATAGTTCGAAATGAGCATGGTTGGGGAATTGACTTATTTCCTTAGATTGCAAGTAAAACAACAACCTGAAGGAATATTCATTTCTCAATCAAAGTATGCTTTGAATCAATCAAGAGATTTAGATTTGCGAATGGCAAGAATTTCGATACTCCTATGAGTACTACCCTGAACTCTCAAAAGACTCTAATGGTAAAAATGTTGACTCAAAACTTTATCAGAGTATGATTGGTAGTTTGTTATATTTAACTGCTAGTAGACCTGATATTTCTCTAAGTGTTGGTATTTGCGCAAGATATCAATCTGATCCAAAAGAATCTCACTTGACTGCTGTCAAGCGAATTATTAGATATGTCGCAAATACTTTAATCTCGGTCTCGGTATCCTCATGAGACCAGTGTCCAATTAGTTGGGTACTCGTGCTGACTGGGGTGGTAATCTAGATGATAGAAAATCAACCGTGGTGGTTGTTTTTACATTGAAATTTGTCTAGTTTTCTGGTTTAGTAAGAAACAAAATTCTATATCACTTTCAACAGCTGAAGCTGAGTATATCGCTACACAGCTTGTTTGGATGCAACGAATGCTAAGTGATTATGGAATTAAACAGGATTCTATGTTATTACATTGTGATAATTCCAGTGCGATAAATATTTTAAAAAATCATATTCAGCATTCTCGTACTAAGCACATTGACATTAGATTTCATTATATAAGGGAATTAGTAGAAGAAAAAGTTATATCTCTAGAATATATTCCTACCGAAGATCAACGAGCTAACATTTTCACAAAACCTCTCGATAAAAGCAGGTTCAAAAAGATGAAATTTGATCTTGGCATGTGCATTTTAAAATGATTATTTATGCCTACTTATATTATAACGTATATATTTACTAGATTGAATTCCAATTTTTGTATAATTTGCAAGAAATATGAATTTTTGGACATTCTTCGACCTGTCGTGAGTATACTCGACCAGTCGACCTTCGACCGGTCGTAGATATCCACGACCAGTCATAGAACTCGGGAATCACTTAAAATTTGGAGATTTTTGCTTTCTTCCTCATTCCGTTTTTTTTCTCTCTAAGGAGCTGAGCTTCGACTTGTCGAACCCATCTTTCATGTTCTTCAAGGTTAGTGTTCCAAATCACGTTTTTCTTGCAGATTTATGTCTAGATTGTTTACTTTTCAAGCTTTAAGCTTTGTATTTTGGATTTCATTGAGATTTGGGGTTTGGATTTTGAAAAATCTGTTTTGTGTAAACCCACTTCCTAATCCTTTGTAACTTCTTATTTCCTTGATATCCTTGTTGCAAATGGCTTCTAGAGGTAGAAAAATTACTTCCCGTGGTCCTTCTTCTTCCTCCAGATCGACCATTATCTCTAAGCGTCATCTTCTTGTTCCCAATGATGATCCATCTTATGTTAGGGACATTAGATTACGTAATGTTATTGTTGATGAGGCACAAAATCTTTGTATCTAATCTGTATCCTCGTTCGGGTAATAAAACTGACTTGACTTCGTTTATGGTTCGTGTTATCCATGCTATTTCCAATGGTACTCAGATTTGTTTACCATCCTTAATCTGTCATTTCATTCTTCAGTTTAGACTCCATCCTGGTCCTAGTGACATTCCTTTTGCCTATTTAATGACTGTATTGGCTACACATATGTTAGTCGATATGCCGGTTGATGAGGCACCTATCCATCATCTGATTTTCAACAATACTAATATCAATAAGATGAAGCTGGATCTACTTCCTGAACAAGGTGGTGGTGGTGGTGGTGGTCATGAAGAAGCTGGTGATGACATTAATATGGATGACATTTTTGAGGAACTGGATTCTGACTCAACAAATGATCCAGATTTTGAACCATCTGATGTTGATGCTCGTCTTAGTGCATTAGAGGATAAAGTTGAGAATATAAATGTAAAGATGGAAAACATGTCTGTTGCTCATGATTTACAATTCAAGTACATGCGCAAATATCTTAGGCGATTGAACAAAGGCATGCACCAACTTGATCCCTCTATTCCTGCTCCGTCATCTGGTTCTGGTTCTGACTAGTTTATATGAGACTTCTGGTCTGTAATAACTTTATAACTTAGCACTTGGTTGACTGATTTTGAGTTGGATACTATCTATGTTTTATGCTGGATATTTATTCTATGTGAAGCTATGCTGAGTATCTCTATCACTGTTTTGTTATACTCTCATAACTCCTCATGTTTACTCTCATATATCCCTTTATTTAGTTCTCCTTTATTATTGTTTCCTTTGTCATATTGTGACAAAAATGGGGAGGATGGTTTGTTCTTAACGATGTGATTGTGAGAGGAGTAGCATTGGTTATGTTACTCAGGGGGAGTATGTTTGAACTAGTTGAATGAAACTGGTTGAATGTTGAATGTTGAATATTGAATATTGATTTGCAGGTAAGCCAGTTGATATGACTTGGTTCATAACTCTTTAACCAGTTGTTTTACTTTATGTTTATCTTGGTTATGTGTTTTGTCACTAATTTAACAAAGGGGGAGATTGTAAGTGCTATAGTTTATATCCCTGTCTGTTGTCAAATTTGTGGTGCCAAAATCACTGTTATATATAACTTGCATAAGTGAAGCTCTCTCAAGGATCAACATTCATAAACAAGCTAAGCTCACAACAAGCAAAGCTCACAAGTACAAGGATCAATCTTGAATGCAAGAACTGCTCACAAGACAAGACTCAAGCTGCAAGACTTCAAGAAGAGTACAAGGCAGTTTGTAAAGAACTCAAGACACTTTCAAGATTGAGCTACATCAAGACTTCAAGGCTCATACTTCAAGGTCACTAGTTCCTAATGTTTCAATGTCCTTACTTCATGGTTGAGGTTTGACTGACCTTAGGTTGACCTTAGAAGTAGGTCACTTTGGATACATAAATTGAATGTTTATTTTACATAAGTTTGGTCTGTTCTTCGACTAGTCCTAGGCCTTCTTCGACTAGTCCTAGAGTTGCTTCGACCAGTTTAAGAAATTCCTCGATCTGTCGTGAGTTTGTTACAAATTTCGGATAAAATCTGTTAGGCTTCGACTAGTCCAGAATCTCTCGACCGATCGAAGGAACAGATGTCGATCGCATCTTCGACCATCGAAAATCTTCGACTCAAAATCCAGCGATGTTTTCGGTTCTTCGACATCGAAGGTGACCTACGACGATCGAAGGAGACCTTTAACGTCGTAGAACGGTCCAAAGCTTATCGCGCTTGATTTTTCAAATATCTGATATTGCTTCGACTAGTCGAAGAGCTCCTAGACCAGTCGAAGCGCGATCCGCTCACCTATAAATAGTGCACGAATCTCAAGAAATCATCGAATTGATTAATCGTTCAAGCCAATCTTTGTCGAACTTCGAGAGATAATTCTGCCCCATCTAAGCTAAGTGTGCTTATTTAATATTCTCTTTCCTTAGCTTTATTTAATTGATTTTGTTTCGCTATTCCAAACTAATTTGATAAGAGGAATTGTTATTCCCTTTCTTTGGAATCAAAATCAATTAAGGCAAGCCCTATTTGGTTTAATTTAAAATCTATTAGAATTAGAACCATTGTAATTGAGTCTTGAACATTGAACTTGGACATTCAATCATCTACTCGACTTAGTTAGGCCGCTACAACGAAGGAGATAATCGGTATTTTTCATTTAATTGTAAATTCCTTTCTGTTTTGGTTTATTTCAAGATTTGCGAAAAATCTTATTGTATTGGTTATCCGAGGAGAGCCAGGAAAACTCAAAAGTGGGGTTTTTAATTGTGTAAGCCCACAGACAAAGACACAATTGTAAAGGTTTTGGGTGAACTTGGGAAAACCTATTTTGTTAGATATTAGGAGTGGAGTAGCATTCTGTGTGGCTATTGTTTAACAGTTGGTGAACACACAGGCGAACCACTATAATCCCTTGTGTTGTGGTTGAATGATTTATACTTCTGATCTTTAATTATTCTTTTGTGGGATGTATGTATGGTGGTGAATGTTGTAATCATTTAATTCAAGCATTGTGAGAACTTTGTAATAGTTTAGAATTTATTTTCTGCTATTCCTTTATCAGCTTGATATTCAATTTCCTTTAAAAGTTGTTCCAGCAAGGTTGCCCTGCTATTTTTATGGTGTATGGCTGTCCCTAGAACAATACATTTGTTATTACAATTTATTTTAATTCAGTTTGTATTTATTTCTGTATTCCTCTTCGGTTTGAGATTTGATACAAAGATCTTTCTAGAAATAAGGTTGTCCTACCATAAACTCTGGTTTTTGGTGTAAGGTTGTCCTTAGAACAACATTTGTATCAACCTCTCAAGATCTGAATTTTGAGGTTATTTTACTTTCTTGCATTGTGATTTATTTTGGCTATCATATTCTTTTTAATTCCGCTGTTATAAGTTTTATTTAGCATTGTCCTATTCACCCCCCCTCTAGGACATATAGCTAGGCCTCTTCACTTTCAAATGACCAAAAATTAGGACATATAGCTAGGCCTTTGGCCATGGGGATAGGGCCACACCACTAATGGGCCCTCCCAAGAACAATCACACCCATACATCTACATTAATTTACACTTACAACATAAATCTATTACATGCATGGCCTATAACCACAATGGATGGTTGGAATGCCATCCCAACATGATGTTTAAGGTCTAGATGACCTTAAAATGGTGTAGATCATAAGATACATCATGATGGGGTCCATGGAGAATGGCCCCATCATGAAACTATGCATGCATGTAGGATGGGCCAAGGGCTACATCCATGGGATCAAATGGGATCCCCACCATGGATTGGTGGGTCCCATATGTTCCATTCATGAAGAAATAAGAGGATCAAGAGATGAAAAGGAAATCAGCAAGATATAGTCACCCACATTCAAGCAAAGCTCTCAACCTTCCACACCATGTAGATCTTGGACCAATGAAGAGGGTTTAATGGTTAAGATGAGATTTTAAGGGTGGAATTAGAGGGATTTTGGAGCTTTGAGGGCTGGAGAAATGAGGGATTATGGGACGTTGGTAGAGGGGTTTGCCAGCATGGTGAGAAATAGGAGAGAGAGAGATAAAGAGAGAGAGAGAGAGAGAGAGTAATGATTTCTTTGTAAGAAAAGGCAATGATTGCCTATGGGAGGAGAAAACAAAGTCATAGGTTAGGGTAGGCTTTGGTGGTGTGTGGGGTTGGGTAGTGTTAGCTATGGAATTTTTATGTGATGTGTGTAGTGTTGCATTGTAACTTGTGCCAAGAGTGGGGTCACATGCATCACACCTAAGTGGACCACATGATTAAGGGTCATACAATGAAATGTTCATAATTTTTTATCTATATATCAGATGGACACACAAGACGTATTGTCGAAACGGCAACGACGATGCGAACAAGATGGCATAGGTCTCGGGCTGATCTGAGTCAGGTCAACATGATGAACTCAAAGATGATCGAAAATACTATTCGAGGGTCGCAGGTCACCGGGATTTAACCGGTAAGACCGCGGGATCAAGAGAAATGAAATGCACACCTACACACACACATGCACACACAGGAACTTAGGTCAGGTCTTACAATTGTCTAGTTATTTTCTTCTTCTTCTTCTTCATTTTCTTTTTTAACATTTAGCCCAAATGGGCATCTCAATCCCCACGTGCCATGATCTATTCCATTCACTTTTTTAGTCATTTGGAATTCATCTTACCTCATAGGGATAGAGATGCCCATAAAGGTCTTGATTTTATAGGTGGTCATTTATGTGTGAGAGATGTAGCCTCACAGGTCAAACTCAAAGGATAAAATCGGGCAGGTCAAACTCGAAGCAGAAAAGGGCCGTCATATAAAAAGTCCACAAAAATTAAATATAGACGCTTATTGTTTACTTGATGAGTGTGTTATCCTAACTTTTTCCATGCCTATAGTCTACTTGGTTGGCCTTATCAACGGGATATACTAACTTTTCCCATGCCTATAATCCACCTAGTTGGCCTTATCAAGGGGTTGGATGACAAATAAACATTACAGATCTGCTTATAGAGGGCCTTAGAAAGCTTTTAACAGTGAGCATTCAATTATCACTATTTCATGGTAAGGTCCACCTGAGTTTTAAATGTGCTTAATGTTTGGGACATCATCCTAAAATAAACTGAAAAATGAATAGAGTGAATGTATATACAACATATCATCAAGGTGGGCCTTACTGTTAGGCTCGTATCCTAGTTCGTACCATTCCTTAGACTTCTGTGATCCTCCCCATTGAATTTCGGCAACCCGCGACCTATAATCGGTGTTTGCGCGTGACCCTAAGTTATATCCTGTATATCTGAGTCGACTCAACCTGAGACTTGTACCTTAGTGACCATGCCATCGCCGTGGTTCCAATAACGTGACTTGCGCGCCGATGCGAAACTCAGGCCAGGAGTTTTGAGCCTGCACATATTTTGAGAAAAATGTTGCGCATTGTGAATCTCAAGAGAATCTCTACCCAAACATTACATCAATTAATCAAGTACAAGTCAATTACACATCTCATCATACCCATCCCTCTCTTACACGAGCCATCACCAAAGTCAACTCCTTCTTATACCACCCATCCCTCTTATCCTATCCTTCTTACACAACACCATCCCTCTCTCCCATCCATCACTCCATCACATCTCATTCTCTACCATTTTTCAAGCAACCAAGAGAGAAAAAATTCTAAGGAGAGAAAGAGAACCCAAGATCAAGGTCCATTTTTCTACCCCAAGATCTCACCATCCAACCCTTCAATTCTCATCATCCTCCATCAAAGAGGAAGCTTAGGAGCTAAGGAGTCTAAGGAGCTAAAGAAGAAGGCCATAGGTGGGTGATTTGTAGGATTAGATTGTGTTTTGATGATGGGCCAAGTGGGGCCTACTGATTGATGGTATGGATCTCACTTTGGACCCTAGGTGTGGTCAATGGCCCACCATGATCCATATGTTCATACCATGATGGGGCCATTCTCCATGGACCCCATCATGATGTTTATTTTCCTATTGCTTGAAGGTCATCTAGACTATGATTTTTTTATGGAAAAGGGATCTCCACCATTGATTTTGATTGGTGGGCCCACATGTAATGGGACCCACTTCGTGTATGTTTTGTAATGCATGGAAGGGAGGGCTCATAGTGGCGGAGCCCCCCATTACATCTCTCTCTATCTCTCTCTCTCCTCTGTTTGTGGCCCACCATGATTCAAGTATTTTATCTACGTCGACCGCCCATGGGGCCCGCCTTGTTGACCGTCCAGACAGCCCACCTAGCTGATCGTCTGGGCAAGCTTAATTAAAGGGAAAACATAAATATTAGCTTATCCAAAGCTATGGTGGGTCACATATGTAGACCCACCTGACTTATGTATTTTATCCAAGCTATCCGTCCCTAGGACGATGGGACCCACCCTACACGTGTGGGATCTCCACCGTCCAGTAAGGACGTGGACCCACCGTGATCTATGTACCTTATCCACACCATCCACATAGTAGGATGGTGGGACCCACCTCTATGTATATGTTTTATCAACACCGTCCATCTGCTAGACCACCAGCTATATAACTATTGTATTGACGTCATCAAGCTATGTGGGTCCCGCAGCTATCTAGCTACTGTGTTGACATCAGCAAGCTCTGTGAGTCCCACTGATATCTAGCTATTGTGTTGACGTCAGCAAGTTCTATGGGTCTGATCAAACGTATGTGTTTTATCCCAACTGTCTATTTGGACGGTGGGGACCACCCTCCTATATAGTTGTTGTATTGACATCAACAAGTTCTGAGGATCTGATCATGGGGTATGTGTGATATCCAAACCGTTCATCCCCAGCGTCCACTGTCTGGGATGGAGGAAATCCCACCTTGGTGTATATGTTTTAGCCATGCCATCCAGACCACTGGACATGCGGCCCACCCTAATGTATGTATTGAATATCAGTACCGTCCATCTGGACAGGCTGCGTGGGGCCGACCGTGATGTATGGGTCACATCCACGCCATTCGTTTACTAGATGGGTGGGGCCCACATTGATGTATGGATTTTGTATATGCATCGTCCATCTCTGGACAGTGCCATGTGGGGCCTACTTGATGTATTGTATATCCTGGTCGTCCGTCCAGGGCCGGATGAGATGTCAGCCGCATGTGTGACCATCCACACCGTCCATGTGGGATATGGACCCCATGATGATGTATGTGTTGTATAATCCCCACCATCTGGCCATGAACAGTGGGCCCACCTATTGTGTAATCACATTGCCCACCATGTTATACGTGTTTCATCTATGTCGTCTACTTATGCGGCCCATCTTGTGATGTGGTATATTCGCACCATCCATCCACATGGCCCCCACGTGGTGTACGTATTTGATCCAAGCTATCCATATGGACGTGGCCCATTGTGATGTGTTTGTGGCCCATTTGGTGAGGCCCAATATGATGTATATGAGGCCTTGAGTGAGGCCCAATATGATGTATATGTGGTCCTTATATTAGGCCCAATGTGATGCCTATGAGGCCCATGAGATATAGCCCAATGTGATGTACATGTGAGGCCCATTGTGATGTATATGAAGCCCATTTGATGTGGCCCATTGTGATGTATATGAAGCTCATTTGATGTGGTCCATTGTGATGTATTTGAGGGCCATGGATGTGGCTCATTGTGATGTATTTGAGGCCTATAAATATGGCCCATTGTGATGTATTTAAGGCCCAAGTATGAGGCCCGTTGTGATGTATTTAAGGCCATGGATGTGGCCCATTGTGATGTATTTGTGGCCCATTTGGTGAGGCCCAATATAATGTATATGAGGCCTTGAGTGAGGCCCAATATGATGTATATGTGGCCCTTATATGAGGCCCAATGTGATGCCTATGAGGCCCATGAGATGAGGCCAAATGTCATGCTTATGAGTGAGTCCCATTGTGATGTATGGCCCATTGTATATATAGATATGTGACCCAAATTATGATATGTGATTCCACCATGATGTGTTTGTTTATGGTGCCCATCTATCTCCTAGTTAGTATAAGACTATGGGATCCCATTATTGGATAGGTTCTAAGTGGGCCATGCCTTGGGAGAAATGGTGGTTAAATGTCCACATTGTAACTCTCACTAGGACCCGTTGTTAGACTCATTCTCATCTCCTCTTAGTGGGCTAACCCAAATTGTTGGGCCTCCACGGTTATTAGTATGACCCACCTCACTTTAGTGGACTAACCCAAATTGTTGGGCCCCCCTCTATGGATTATGCTTCCACCATGCCTTATAGAGCCAGCTTGTGCTTGTTGGGCCCTTATGAAGTCCAAATTACTACGTGATGAGACGAGCAAGGAAGCCCACTCCTTGTTCTTAAACTCATTCTTAATATGAGTAGGCCATCTATTCATCTAGGCCCATCCTTGATATGAGGAGAATGCATCATAACCATAGATGGAAGGATCGGTGGTATCAGATTTGGTATATCCACTATTGAGGACCGATCCTCATGTTATGGATTAGATCTGTTGTCCTTCTATGGAACCTCGCAGTATATATAGGTCGATTATCGATTACAACTATGTTAATATACTCACTGAATATGTGTAGGCATAGCATTATGATTGTATCAGACCCAATTTTGACTATATGAGACCCAATTGTGATATATGAGGCCCATTATATGTGTGAGGCCCATTATATACGTGAAGCCCATTGTATGTGTGAGGCCCAATTCTAATGCGTAAGGCCCACCATGTGTGGGTGACTATGTGCACACCACCCATTCACTTATACAGGCTATGGGCCATCTTTTACCGGCCCACCATGATGTATGTGATTATAATCATGCTTAGTATATGTAACGCCCTGAAATTCGAGGGTCAAGCATAACTCAGCTCCCGAGTTTCAAAACATCACTTATGCAACATATTGAATGATGGATGTATGTTGTCTGTATGAGTGCATAAAACATGGAATAGATTAAGCCAAACTGCAAACATAATTCAAGGATAAGTGAAAAACGCAAGCGGAAGACTTAAAGAAATATATGTGTACATGTGTAATTCCCTGAAATACATATACATACCAGGTCATATTACAAGTGTTACTATCAAAATTACAAGTATCAAAAGACATCATCTATTCCCAAATAGAAATCCCAGAATCCCACGCATCAGAACAAGGCTCACTAGAACCCGCCTGAAAACTGCATGAAAGAAAATACAGCCTCATCATCCTCGAATTCCCTCTCTGCCTCAGGGGTCGCATCAACATCTGCAACTAAAACAGAGTCTGGTGGGTGTTTAAACACCGTCCCAGAACGTGGAAGTGAGTGATCAACTCAGTGGAACAATAAAGCAAAGGATAACATGTTATCAATTCAATTAAGCAGTAATGATAAAGCAGAACAATCAAACATGTCCCAAGTACTCATGTTAGTGCAAGGATGTATGTAGAATGATGCGTGCCCTCGCGCGTACACCCTCAGCGTCTTCATCTTACGTTATGCATGACACCACCTCAAGTGCTCCACCTCTTCCAGGCACATGCGATGCGGTGCATGGACATGATTACCAAGTTGTTATTAGTCCTTTTCATACAGCAGGATTGGGAAGCTAAGGTACCTTCCTCATATCAATTTCCAAACAGTGATCCATTCTAGGGTCGTCAGTCCTAGACATCTCATACGATTATATGGTTTTAGGTCATTGCAAAGGGCTCGTCACCAATCAATGCATGCCTATCATATCTTCGTTACTATAATAAGGCTCGTCACCTCAATGCGGTATCCAGGCATACTCGAGGTCACTACAAAGGGCTCGTCACCAATCAATGTAAGCCGACAGCACGAATATAGTGTCCCATACCACCATAATCAGCTCACGAGTTTGGTTGCTCACTGGTCACTACGGGGAGGCTCGTCACCCCAGCGTAGGTCAACAGCTCGACCACGGTGTCCCATACCAGTATGTCCGGCTCATGAGTCTTAGCGGATCAAGGTACAACGGTTACAGGATTTGCACTGGTAAGTTTGGTACCTTATATTCAAGCAATAATATCCATACATGGTGAACATACATCGGACAATTGGGTTACTTGACAAACTCGACTAGCACGAGCGCACGTTGGGTTGATCGACATAAAGTATGCAAACACTCCGTGTGGCCAAACCACTGCCGACAACTCTAATACGACTCAGGTTTGTCAAATCACGTCCTATGTGGCGAAAGCAACCTCAGCCCCGAACTCAAGGCCGATTACCGATTTCCTGGACTATTCATAGTCCCAAACATATTCCACTACATATCAACAAATTAGAATAGTAATGGAACAACAATTCAAATCATGTAGCATGTGAGCATTTGAAGAATATCAACTTTACATGGATTTAAACATAAGTAATACTTGAAATTAAACAACAAAGAATGTGACTTGCATGTAGGAAATCATACACACCAATAGAAGAGTTGAGAATCGCTCCTCAACGCCCGCAAATAGGATAGTATGCTACACTGCAGACCATTCAGACATTTCTACAAACACTTAGAATACATAGCACAACATACATGACGTATGTTGGAATACACACATTTGGACAATTCCTTTTGCCAAGGAGTTGTCACACATACAATTAGCACAAGTACACGACAAATAATCATGGCAAACACAGGTTCATATTTTATACGTACACGGTACTTCCTACATACACATAGAATGTACAAATCTCAATATATCACATGCATATCAGGAACGCAAAATAAACATAGCATTTGGCATGTGAAATTAGCACCCACTACAAGAATAAACTATTATCTGACATTGAAAGCCTTGAAAACCATAACCTATACGATTAAAGTCTGCACCTTAAACCAGAAAAAGCACACCAAACTGATTCAGACGATATGTCTTCGTCAACGGCGACAAGATAACCTAAGGCAAGAATAAAAATGAGCTACAACAACACAAACTATTCTAAGCTCTAAAACAGATTAGGGTTAGGTTAACTTACCCAAGAAGGAACTTAGAATCGCCGAAAAAATGATTCAAAAGTGATGGTTAAAGGATGTAGAGTAATAGGAAAGAACATGAAAATGATTCACCAACTTCTCTCCCACTTTCTCTCTCTTTTCCTCTCTCTTTCTTAGCTAGGGTTAGGAAATTCGTATGGAAAATAGAGTGAGGGTTTTAAGGTCTATATATAGGCCTAACATTGATGAAAATAACCCCAGGGCCAAGGTATACTTAGGTTATAACCAAAACAGGCATCTCTCGATTCAACGGAACACTTCCGGTGGTCCTTTTTCCACGTGCGGTCGGACTTAAGTTCATTGACCATGGATCTAGGTCAGACTGAGTTTTCGTACTGATCGGCTTTACAGATCTGCCGTGGCGGACCACACTCAATTCAACAGTCACTGAAACTCGATCAGGTCCACAAGCATAATGACATGCCTGGGCCACCTTCCCTGATCCGAGGGTGAAATTGGGTCAGAATCCAACGATCAGATTACTTAAAATCGTCGCGCAAGCGACACAACTCAGATTTCATAAAATCACATTTAATTTCTCACCGTTCTCACACTCTTCACTCCGGACTCAATCAAATCGACCCAGAACATCATCTGGACTTGATTTTTGAGGTGATGGTCAAGTCCAACTTGGTGACCATAATAGACTAAGATCATCGCCATCGGACTTTCGACACGCGGTCCAGGTCCGATCTAAAGTTTCTAAAAATTCCCAAGAGCAACTGGATTTAGCGATGGATCCCAGATTTCAAAGTATCATAGCGCTAACGATTCTACAAGTTTTGAGTCATGCAGATCAAGTTTAAAGTGATTGATGCTAATTTCACAAGCAATCGAGTTTAGCGCTAATTAACTCACAATTAGCTTCTAAGGAAAATAGAGGTAGTACTCGGGTCTTGGCACAAAATTTTCTAGGTCATTACAATCTGACTCCCTTAAAGAAAATTTTATTCTCGAAATTCGTACCTTCTCATATTCCTCAAGGATCTGAGGGTAGCTCTTTCTAACCTCAGCTTCAGACTCCTAAGTAGCCTCTTCCTCACTATGATGCGTCCATAGTACTTTCACAAGAGGGATGACCTTGCTTCGCAATACCTGCTCCTTCCTGTCTAGGATACGCGTTGGTCGTAGTACATATGTGGCATCCTCGCTCAACTGCACCTGTTCCCAACTGATAATATGCGAAGGATCAAGAACGTACTTCTTCAGCATAAAAACATGAAATACGTTATGCAAGCCCACAAGAGGTGTGGGCAAAGCAAGGCGGTATGCTATCGCTCCCACTCGATCCAGAATTAGAAATGGACCAATAAATCTCGGCGTGAGCTTTCCCTTCTTACCAAACTGCAGAACTCCCTTCATAGGGGAAACCTTAAGAAATACATGGTCTCCAACCTCAAACTCAAGCGGTCGCCGCATCGTATCAGCGTAACTCTTCTGCCTACTCTGAGCTGTCAGAAGTCGACGTCGAATAATGTTAACTTTCTCTGAAGTCGCCTGCACCAACTCCGGGCCAATCAAACTACGCTCGCCAACTTCTACCCAGCAATGCAGTGCTCTGCATGGGCGACCATACAATGCCTAGTAGGGAACTATGCCGATACTCGCCTGGAAACTGTTATTATATGCGAACTCTGCATACTGAAGACAATCATCCTAACTGTCCTTGATATCCAAAACACAAGCTCGCAACATGTCTTCCAGAATCTGATTCACACGTTCCGTCTGCTCATTTGCCTGCGGATGAAACGCGGTGCTAAACTTCAATTTCACACCCATCGCTTCCTGGATACGAGTCCAGAAGAAAGATGTAAAACGCGTGTCTCTGTCAGACACGATCTCCAAGGGAACTCCATGCAGACGTACAATCTCCTTGATATATAACCTAGCCAACTCTTCTGCAGAGTTTGTGACTCTGATAGGTAAGAAGTGAGCCGACTTCATCAATCGGTCAACGATCACCCAAATAGAGTCATGTCCCTTCCTCGTTCTCAGCAACCTTGAAATAAAATCCATACAGATGAAGTCCCACTTCCATTCTACTATGGGCATGGGTTGAAGCAACCCAGGAGGTCGGCGATGCTCTGCCTTGACCTGCTGGCACGTGAGACAACGAGATACAAACTCAGCAATATGGACCTTCATGTTGTCCCACCAATAAGATCTTCTCATATCTTGATACATCTTCGTGCTACCTGGATGCATCGCAAGCTTAGAACTATGGGCTAACTCGAAAACCTCCCATCTCAAGTCAGGAATGTCTGGGACACATAATCGGCCATGAAATCGTAGGCCCCCATCAGAACTAACACTCCAGTCGGAGCTCTCATCTGTACCAACCCGCTTTCTCATCTTTGCCAAAAGCTCATCATCTACCTGAGCTGTAACGATCCTCTCGTCAATGAGGGGCTGTATACGAATGTGTGCGATACCCTCATACGGCTCTTCCACCGTAAGCTTCTGCTCAAAGTCTCGCACAAACTCCAACATGTCTCATTCTGCTATCATCAGTGGAGCCGCAAACTCTATAGCCTTCTTGCGACTCAACGCGTCTACCACAAGGTTCGCCTTGCCCAGATGGTAAGAAACATCGAACGTAAAGTCTTTCAATGTTTCCATCCATCGGCGTTGCCTCATATTCAAGTCACGCTACATGAAAATATACTTAAGGCTCTTGTGGTCACAAAAGAGCTCGAACTCCTCTCCGTAGAGGTAATGTCTCCAGAGCTTTAATGCGAAAATGACATCTGCCAACTCCAGGTCGTGTGTAGGGTAATTCTCTTTGTGTTTCCTCAACTGTCTCGAAGCATATGTAATCACCCTGTCCTCCTGCATAAGGACACAACCCAGACCAATGCGAGAGGCGTCAGTATATATCATATACTTAACCCCTTGCTTTGGCAATACTAGCACAGGGGCGGACGTCAACTTGTCCTTCAGCTCTTGAAAAACTATCTCCGCCCTCTCATTCTAAGCAAACTTCAAATCTTTCCGTGTCAGCTGAGACAACAGTCTGGCTATCTTCGAGAAGTCTCGAATGAAGCGTCGATAATAGCCTGCAAGACCCAAAAAGCTTCTCACCTCAGTAACTGAACCAGGTTGCTTCCAATCCTGCACTGCAGCTACCTTGGCAAGATCGACAGCTATCCCTTCCTTGGACACCACATGTCCCAGGAACTTGACTTCCTCTTTCCAAAAATCACATTTCTTAAACTGCGCAAAAAGTTGATTCTTCCTAAGAGTATCCAAGACCATTCTTAAGTGTTCCCCGTGCTCTTCCCGACTCGCAGAATATATCAAGATGTCATCGATAAAGACAATAACGAATCGGAATAAGAATGGCCGAAACACCCTGTTCATCAGATCCATGAACACGGCCGGTGCGTTCGTAAGACCGAACGACATCACGAGGAACTCATAGTGGCCAAAGCTAGTCCTGAAAGCGGTCTTTTACACATCCTTATTCTTGACGCGCAACTGGTGATACCCTGATTGCAGATCAACCTTCGAAAAGTACCGCGCCCCTTTCAACTGATCAAACAGATCATCGATCCTAGGCAAAGGGTACTTATTCTTCACAGTGACCTGATTCAACCTGCGATAATCAATACATAATCACAAGGAACCATCTTTCTTCTTCACAAATAGGACAGGTGCTCCCCAAGGAGACACACTAGGCCGAATAAAGCCCAAATTCAATAAACCATCTATTTGTTTCCTTAATTCCTCCATTTCACTCGGAGGCATATGATAGGTGGGCAAAGAAATGGGTGCCGCACCAGGCATGAGATCGATAATAAAATCAATCTCGCACTGAGGAGGTAATCCAGGAATCCACTCAAGCACATCTTCAAACTCTCAAACTACAGGCGTGCTTTCAAACACCGATCCCGCCATACTCTCTAACAGAGAAGTATAATAAACAAGGCGAAAAGGGTAACTGACCTGAGCTGGGAAAGTAACTGTCTCACCTTCAGGTCCATGGATTGTCAACGACCTCGCTTCACAATCAATCTCTGCTCGCATCATCGTGAGCCAATCCATACCCATAATAACATCGTAATGGAAAAGAGGTGCGACAAAAAGGTCAACAAGAATTGATCCACCCCCTAGATCAAATAAACAATCCATACAACTCTTGTTCATAGCAAAGGAGATCCCTGTAGCAATAGTGAGCGTCACTCTTTGCATAGAAATAGTGCTCAAACTCAGATGCCTAACTGCCGCATACGATATAAGAGAGGTAGTGGACCCTGTATCCACCAACATAGAAACAGAAATACCTTCAATGTGCGCTATAACCTCGAAGGATCTCGGCACCAAGTCAGACACAAGCGCTTCAGCTGAGAGCGCATGAACTCGAGCCTGCTGCTGACGATTCGGTAGAGGAACCATGGGCCGCTGAGGTGGCCTGAAGCTAAGTACAGCAGGTCTGAAGGATGGATGAGCTTGCACTGAACGAAGAGGTGGAGGTGATATAACCTGAGGCATCGGACGGCTAATCCTCTGCGGTTGAGTAAAACCACTGTCCCGCATATGCGAAAAGCAAGAATGATCCAAATGCCCCATCTTTCCATAGTACGAACAGCGAAGATCAGCTCGCTCCTGCTGAGTGGGCGGCGCTGAACGCCTCGGAGGAGAATCTGCCCGCGGCCTCTTGCCGAGAAATGCTGCACTCTGAAAGTCAGGTCGTGGCCTAGGAACCATAGGTGCTCGCATATGGGACGACCTGTCCCCGTCCTGCTCAGCTCGCAGAGACATGCTCACCAACTCCACATGGGAAGATATGCTAGCACAGCACATCTTCAATCAGATCTCAGGCCTCAATCCCTTAGAAAAATGTCGCATCCTCATCGGCTGATCACTCAGAATCAAAGGAGCATAGCGACCTAGCTCAGTGAACCGGTTCTCGTACTCTGTCACCGACATCCCTCCCTGGCGGATGTGAAGGAACTCACTCTCCTTCTCATGTCGGTACGTAACCAAAAAATACTTCTCAAATCCTTCCTCAACAGTGCGAAGAACACTGTCCCACCATAAATTGGCCTCCTTCTCAAATATGAAGGAGGCAAGCTCGACCTGCTCAACCTCAGAGTAGTGTAGCGGTCTCAGCATCTTAGAAATGCGATCAATCCAGTACTCGGCCTCCTCGGGTCTATGAGAACCCACAAATGTGGGAGGTCGTAAGCACTAGAATCGCTCAAATGTGCCGCTCGCACTAGCGCTCCCAGATGGGTGCATAGGTGAAACAGGTGGAGTCGCCCCCACCGACTGAGTAAAGATGCCAGCCATGGAAGATAGAAACTACTGCTACTGCTGCTGCTACTGCTACTGAATCTGCTGCTGCTGCATCAACAGCATCATCTGCTCAAACCTATTAGAAGGCGGAGCAGACGAAGATGCACGGTTCGGCTCAGGAACCGAAGGCGTGACTAGAGGAGCCATAGGTAGAATCACAGGTGTCGGCCCAACACCAGAATGAGACGGGCCCGACTGTAGATCCGTCTGGCTATCACTCAGGGGAGAACCCCGACAAGCGACTCGATCAAAAAGAGACGGGCCGAAGTCTTCGAACCCTTAGGAGGCATACCCTACATTCAACAGAGGATGCAACCTGTAAGATTCAACATCCACATAATCCACCCACACAGCAATCACAGCACAACTTCAACGATAAACAACATGCATTCCATTTAACAAAATTATTGCAATACAAGAAGTGTAACATTACATGAATCACGACAGGGAAAGCATGTGAACTACAACATCTAAAACTTCAAACAACAAACAACAACCAACAACTATGCCAACAATGGCAAACACAAAACAAAGCAAAGGACGACTGCAACTGCAGCTACTCGTCAGAATCAGGAGATGGAGGCAGGGCACCCTTATCCTGCAAACAACACAGGATAGACTTCAGAGTTCGAGTTACCTTCTTGAACTTATGCTTCACAAGGCCTCGAAGATCCATTATATCCTGGTGTAGAACAACCTGCCCTTCTTCAAGCCGAGCAATACAGGCATCCCTGACAGCCTGATCTGCGCTCTGCTCTGGTGCCACAAGAGGAGAACTCTCACTCGTATCCTATGCCTTAACCTCTTCCTCGTCCTGCTCTGTTTCTTCTTCAATCTCAGCTCCACCCTCGCCATAACTCTCATCCTCATCGCTCTCTAACTCATCCTCACTTTCTGAGGCTTGTCGATGAGGACCAATTTTCATCTACTTAAGGGTCGTCAGATTAATGTGGCGAACAGGTACCGGCTTTTCTGCCATAAGCCTATAGCCAAACTCATGTGCAAGCTTACAGATAAGTCGGCCAAATGGGAGCGATTCGGTCCTCCTAGTTGAACGAGCAATAAGGATAATCTGGGGCAAGATGTATGTTGGCACGCATAACTTCGCTCCTTGCCCCACCTGATATAGAAAATCTACCATCAGGCGCGTACACTCGCTGCGGTCGCTCCACCTTGGATATACATTGAACATACACATGTGGTGAAGCAAGCAGAAGTCGTCTGTCATGTTGGTAGCTAGAAGACTTCTATTAGGCTTCCATTCGACCAGACAACCACACAAGAGCCACGTGCGGTGATCCCTCTCGCGCATACTATTCAAATTCTTCTCATTGGCATGCACCTCACCAAGTGGCACAT
The DNA here is from genome assembly GCF_029962835.1 of Magnolia sinica. Classification (NCBI taxonomy): domain Eukaryota; kingdom Viridiplantae; phylum Streptophyta; class Magnoliopsida; order Magnoliales; family Magnoliaceae; genus Magnolia; species Magnolia sinica. Next base: position 49,240,278 of record NC_080587.1, read on the forward strand.
TCAGGAGTCGGGATATCAAAGCAACGTTGACCGTGGCCTCCCGACCGCTTTCACAAGGAATCTTGAACTGCAAGGGCTCCAGTGAAGGATCACGAATGTTGGAATAAAAAGCTCGAACAATGCTTGCATTCGCGCGATACTCGTCCTCAAACAAGGGACACCAACCAGCCCCTTCCAGACGCTCCAACAACAGAAACTCACCAAATAGTCACGGATCAATATGAGCCTAAAAAAGGACCCTACGGCCTTCATAAACTTCATGTGATAACTCCGCCAACAAGGTTCATCCAATGGGAGCTTGAGGATCAAGATCCCGCTTGGTTTGAAACTCACGGGCTGCGGTCGTGCTCGCGGCGGCACCTCTCGGCCTTCGTGCACGGGTTGGGCGGCTAAGCCTGGCCTCATCCATGGGCGCTCTCTTCTTCCCCATCAAAGAAAGAATGGTGGAGATGGAACAGATGGTAGTGATAAACTCAAAGAGGGCCATGGGAAATGAGAGAAATGGGAGAAATGGGAAGAATGGTGAAGCTTCCACACACTTGAGATCCCAAAGAAGGATTTGAGAGCTCAAATGAGAAGAAAAGAAAGTGTAGACAGCAATGGGGATGAAGGTTTAAGATGGGTTGGTGGGGTGTGCACGAAAAATGGAAGAAGAAGGAGATTGGGGAGAGATTTGGTGGAGTTTTGAGAGAAACTTGGAGAAAAGGAGAGCTTGGGAGGGTGTTTTGTGAAGAAAGTAGGGTTTAGGAGGGGTTTTAATCAGCCAACCGTAGAAGGGTGGGCCACACTAGGCCCCAAAGTCGTCGGCTCGCCCGGCCTGGCCCGCTGGGCGGCGAGGGCTCGCCGAACCGGAGAGGTCATCGCCGGTCTCTGAACCGTCCGGCAATGACTCACCATTTGGGCGAGGTCCTCCTGGCCCCTAAGCTCCAAAATGATGTGGGTCCCCCCTGGGTCTCCCTGGAAATGCTCCGATTGGCCCCTTTGTCCGATTCGACGCCTATCGGGCCACTCAGGTTGAAATCTGATAAAGACAGAGGTTTACTGACATTTGAAGGGTTGAGATGGGAAGATAAACCATTTAAACTCATCAAGGGACGGTCTAGAAGAGATTTTGGGTCGCTGTGTGTGATCAGGAATGCACACAGACTCGATCTCGGTGATCATTTTCAGTAAACTTCCACCGATAGAAGCAACGGGACACATACGCAAAATCTACGATAAACTCGCACCCAAATACACTAAAGTGGCGATAGCGTGCGGTGTATGACCATAACCCAGGTCCGGTTTAATCCAATTCATGCTCTGATACCAACTTGTAACGCCCTGAAATTCGGGGGTCGAGCATAACTCAGCTCCCGAGTTTCAAAACATCACTTATGCAACATATTGAATGATGGATGTATGTTGTCTGTATGAGTGCATAAAACATGGAATAGATTAAGCCAAACTGTAAACATAATTCAGGGATAAGTGAAGAACGCAAGCGAAAGACTTAAAGAAATATATGTGTACATGTGCAAATCCCTGAAATACATATACATACCAGGTCATACTACAAGTGTTACTATCAAAATTACAAGTATCAAAAGACATCATCAATTCTCAAATAGAAATCCCAGAATCCCACGCATCAGAACAAGGCTCACTAGAACCCGCCTGAAAACTACATGAAAGAAAATACAGCTTCATCATCCTCGAACTCCTGCTCTACCTTAGGGGTCGCATCAACATCTACAACTAAGACAGAGTCTGGTGGGTGTTTAAACACCATCCCAGAACGTGGGAGTGAGTGATCAACTCAGTGGAACAATAAAGCAAAGGTTAACATGTTATCAATTCAATCAAGCAGTAATGATAAAGCAGAACAATCAAACATGTCCTAAGTACTCTTGTTAGTGCAAGGATGTATGTAGAATGATGCGTGCCCTCGCACGTACACCCTCAGCGTCTTCATCTTACGTTACGCATGACACCACCTTAAGTGCTCCACCTCTTCCAGGCACATGCAATGCGGTGCATGGACATGATTACCAAGTTGTTATTAGTCATTTTCATATAGCAGGATTGGAAAGTTAAGGTACCTTCCTCATATCAATGTCCAAACAATGATCCATTCTAGGGTCGTCAGTCCTAGACATCTCATACGATCATATGGTTTTAGGTCGTTGCAAAGGGCTCGTCACCAATCAATGCATGCCTATCATACCTTCGTTACTACAATAAGGCTCATCACCTCAATGCGGTATCCAGGCATGCTCGAGGTCACTACAAAGGGCTCGTCACCAATCAATGTAGGCCGACAGCACGAATATAGTGTCCCATACCACCATAATCGGCTCACGAGTTTAGTTACTCACTAGTCACTACGGGGAGGCTCGTCACCCCAGCGTAGGCCGACAGCTCGACTACGGTGTCCCATACCACCATGTCCGGCTCATGAGTCTTAGCAGATCAAGGTACAATGGTTTACAGGATTTGCACTGGTAAGTTTGGTACCTTAGATTCAAGCAATAGCGTCCATACATGGTGAACATACATCGGACAATTGGGTTACTTGACGAACTCGACTAGCACGAGCACACGTTGGGTTGATCGACATAGAGTGCGCAAACACTCCGTGTGGCCAAACCACTGCCGATAACTCTAATATGACTCGGGTTTATCAAATCACGTCCTACGTGGCGAAAGCAACCTCAGCCACGAACTCAAGGCCGATTACCGATTTCCTGGACTATTCATAGTCCCAAACATATTCCACTACATATCAACAAATTAGAATAGTAATGGAACAACAATTCAAATCAAGTAGCATGTGAGCATTTGAAGAATATCAACTTAACATGGATTTAAACATAAGTAATACTTGAAATTAAACAACAAAGAATGTGACTTGCATGTAGGAAATCATACACACCAATATAAGAGTTGAGAATTGCTCCTCAACGCCCGCAAATAGGATAGTATGCTACACTTCAGACCATTCAGACATTTCTACAAACACTTAGAATACATAGCACAACATACATGACGTATGTTGGAATACACACATTTGGACAATTCCTTTTCCTAATTATTTATGGGACTCCCTAAAAGCTAGAGTTGCCCTGTATGAGAGCATGATATGCGCAGGTTTGATGCATGACTAGATTGTATGACTCATGCATATCGCATTTCATGATATGACTACCATACGCCCTAGAGACATCAGGGTCGTGGCCTCCACAGACATATTGTGGATGGCCAAATGGGACGCCGAAATCTTTTTTTACATGGGGTGCGATAGATGTCCCTGGGTGAAATTTCTTAAACCTTCATGGTACCTGAGCACGCTCCAACGTCTAGACTGAGTGGAAATACATGAGCGTATGAGGTTTGTATATCAGTAGGTCGTGTCTCCCACTGTGTCGTGGTCGATTGGAAGGGGGTGTGGCCTTACCCACCTGAGGGAGTAGGTAATGTTAGGCTGAGTCTGACCAGCTCATAAATGGATCCGCTATCAACAAGCCAGGCTGATATTGGTGGGCGGATAGTGAGGTATCTTTTACTTACCCAGTTGTGTGCTTGATGGGGCAGCAGGTGGCATAGAGTGTATTAGACATCGGTGATGATCCCAGAGAAGTACAGTATTGATATGTGGACTTACTGAGCAGGAGTTGCATACTTAGCATTTTACTCATTCATTCATTCATTCATTATCCACTTGGTTTGGTGGTGCGTAACTAATTTGTTATATGTACCCTCGCAATGGCCATGTTTTGGGATGAGTACGCGACTAACCTGAGATCAGGAGTTTACCACATTGTGTCCAGCTATCCAAATCAGGTATGAGCCAGTTTGGATAGAAGTCCCTTGTGATGGACCCCACAGCTTGTGATATTATGTACTATTATCCCGACTTCACACTCTAGCTTGGTCATTTCATTCGCATCGCATATTGCATTGCATCCTCAGCAAATAGCATTTGGTTTACTTGCTTCTGTATTGCATATCCTAAATAAGGTTGATGGTATTATGGATATGCCAGGATCTGCATATTGCATTACATCCGGGAATATGGCATTTAAGTTTTTATGTTTCTACATTTATATGGCCTAGATGAGGCTAATGGTAATCATGGTTCGTCAAGAATTGTATATTGCATTGCATCCTCGGCATCTGATATTTGGCTCTCCATGACTCCGCATTTGCATAGTCGATCTGCATTACATACTCTGATATTATATGACCGATGGATTTGCCAGTATTTCTGCTTACTCTGATATTTGTGTGCTTGGCACTTATCTTTCGCACACACTTACACCACCCTCTAAGCTTTTTATAAGCTTATGCATGATCACTACCAGAAAACTGGGCAAAGGCTACGGATAAAAGCCGTAGCTAAAGACATATGGCTACGGTTAAAGTCCGTAGCATGACCGTAGCCATTGGTACCGTAGCCATAGGTCTTAAATCTATGGCTACGAATTTAATCGGTAGCCATAGCGATAATAGCTACGGATTAAATCAGTAGCCATGCTTTCCGTAGCTCTAAAGGACATATAGCTACAAATTATATCTGTAGCTATAAGTACAACGAGAATCGTAGCAATAGGCTGAAATTAGCAACAGCTACGGTTTCTAGATAAAGCGATATGATTAAGAGCCATAGCTAATGCCTATATATATATATATATATATATATATATATATATATATATATATATATATATATATATATATATATATATATATATATATATATATATAATGGTATATCTTACCATTGTAGTACATGCCCTAATAGATCAACTCATATAAGCAATACAGATAAATAGTTCATGGCTGAATCATTCATTCATTCATTTTAATCCATTTACAAAAGTACAATACCAACATAATAGTTATATGTCTATTTAAAGTTCTCGTTGACAGCAAGATACAATGCCTTCTCGCAGCCAAATAGCTTCTCGACAATCGTAAGCGAGAACTCCATGGATGTGCCTCTACTGGTTATTAATTTTCGATCAACTAACACCCTATCCTCAGCTTTGCTTTGATCCGAAAGCTTACTGCACATGGCTGAAAATCAATTTCATCATACAAACAATGTAGTCATATGAAAAAGTTATGCCCTAAAACTGAAGAACTAAATTATAGAGAAAAATTGAAGATAGTAACTGGTTTCTCACCAAAACAAACTGTCTTGGAGTCCTTCACCTTGAGTTCATGATCTTCTATTGGCCATGGACACTATCATCCACCACAAGATAGTAAGAAACAACACCTTCACATACACACGCATGTTTATTTTATCAGTTACACACACATGCATTGATGGAAAAAATTTGGAACATGGAAAAATGCTCTAACATCTTTTACAGACACAAACCTGCCCTAAATCACTAATTATGCCACTACATCTTAAGATGTATCATCAAATCAAAACAAAAATCCAAAAGGAAGGCTTGGCCTTCCAATGATCTTCAAATTTGTGGTGGAAGGTGGGATGTCTCTGATTTGGATGCTTATGGATGTTACCACACTTGAATTTTAGAGTTACTTTACCTGAAGTCAATCTCCCCCATCATTCATTTAAAGCCATCATTTTTTAGAGAGCAGAGAACAAAAGAGTTCCCCGTCTCTAGTTTTTCAGCTACAATCTCAAGTCATGAGATGGTTTACTCTTCACGACAGTCATATTATGCTTAGATACACGAACACCAGTTCTTACTGGTAAGTAAAGACTCAATACCTCCCAATAACTTATAGAAGCATAATGTATAACGGGTTCATATCATTACAGACAAAATGACACTTTAGTTATACCTTAACTCATTCGGTAAATGTCAAATCACTCGAAGTACAGTTGAAAAAGTCATGAAGTCTTCATTTCAATTAAACAACTTACACTTTGGGAGGAGATGAAGATCTATTATACTCCAGAATCTCTGAATATATCCATGCAATAAGGATAGGAGTAATGCAAGCAAAAAGGAAACCTGAAACAATCAAAATTAAGCGTATCAAAATAAAATGTTAAAAAAAATGAAAAACTAGTGCAGTAAAAAATTCTCATGTACACAACATTGGTGCTTAACTCAGAAAATTTTCCCTAGTATGAGGTGGACTATCATAAATACTCTTGCCTGATAATGAACTTCGTCCTATGAAAACTCTGCCCAAATTCCAAAATAAGTAGAGTGGCCATTTATGTTATTGGCAATCCTATGATGATATACTAGAAGGAAAGAGAGAAACTATTTTTTCTTTCCTCTTTTTTTTTCTCTAAAAATATCACCATTCCATGTTGGATAGTTACTAAACAAGTTAACCTTTTTTTTCTGCTCTTCATTTCAAAGAGAAAAAATTGTACTACTCTATGCTAACTTGTAATAGTTATCATTTGGAATTATATCAAGAAAGGTAAGTAATTAGTAGTGCAAAAATTGTAAACAAGAAAGAGAGTAAGTTTCATGATAAATTGATTGCTTGTCAATCCCTGCCAATCAGTAGCACTAGCCTAACAATTTATTTGGAAAGCCACCAATCTCCATCTCATAGATCACCTATAAAGCAGGCATATTTATCAGGGCCCCAGCATAAAAACAGAGGATTATAGCATACTACGATTTGCATCCCAAAATTTCTGCTTTGCTGCTAGAAACAATAGATCTCTTCAACTCAAAAAGCCGAAGATAGCATAGGCAAGCCACTTCGACCTTCCAACACAACAGCGTGCATCCGCATGTATCAAGTCATCTCCAATTGTAATCTAGACATTATCACCATATTCATCTCTGAAAATGTACATATGGTAGTCAGCACCATCCTGGCCTTGTAACAGATTATCAAAACATGGCCTCCATCCTATTTAGATCTGCTAGTCACAAAATTGGATGCATTTGCAATTCCACCAGCACTCAAAGATGCGAACTCCAGCAATAGTTTATCGATCTCATTTTTAATAAAACAACTGGAAAAAAAAACGTTGATTCCAATATTAGACCCAAACCTTAGAAACAAAAATAAATAAATAAACCACAAGCTCTGACACATTCAATCTAAAAATCAAACCTTTTCTTAGTTTAAAACTTTAATTCCTAGCAAACAAAATTAAACAAAAGAAAGAACAAACTGAAGATTTCAGCATTAAATTCAAATTAAAAGCTTATAATATAATATTAAAAAATGATTTATATCACAGGTGCAACCCAAAAACCAAACCCTTTCTAGATTTTCAGCTTAATTTCCATGCAATAAAAAATCAAACATTAAAAAAATTTTAAAAAAAAACAAAAAAAATAAAAACCTATAATTTATACATCAAATTTACTTCATACATGGATGAAAAAAAATGCTCTTTATCATCATCAAAATTGTTCTTCATCGATTGATGAAATCATAAATATTGAGCGCCTTTATCAAACACCACATTAGCACGAGAGACGGATTTCATTAGCTAAACTACAACTGGTTGTAGGAGATCATTTACACCTATAGATTCTAGAAAATTGAGGCACATCAAGTGCTCAAATAGACCACATCACATAAAGCAGCGGGGATTGAACTTGGGTTTGCTAAGTTGCTTAGGAAGATATCTAGAAACAGGAGAAGAAAAGACATAGCATGGAATATTTCTATAGATAAATAAAGTCTCTACAGATGAAGCCAGAAAGCAATATTATTGTCAACATGTAAATATATACATTTAAGCACATCAAATCTATGCAATATGTCATGAATACTGGCTGAGAGTGAGCATTGACTACACTTCCAAACATAAGAAAAAAAGTGTGCACATCTTTATAGATACAACATGCTAAGTAGAACACTGCAAGTACAAACAGGATTTATCAGAGACAGTAAAAAGGAGAGACATAAATAATTCAACACAGCATTATGAAGCAGCTAGCATATAAACAATCAAACCTTTAGCTTTGGCTCATGAACAGTTAAGTATGCATTATCATAGATGGTTTCAATATCCTCTTCTTTTCGAGACAGCTCCTTGTTCAAAGGCCTTTTTCGAACCTGGCATGCAAACTGGAACAACATGTAGAAATCATTGGGATTCTAAATAAGCAGGAGCAGCAACTACTTCAGATTGCATCAGCGGAACAATTGCATGCACAATAGATCAGTTTTTGCTCACAAATGACAATTTCAATAAATTTGGAACGCACTCTCAAATATTCAAAACATAAAAAACCACCAATGAGTTGGCATTACAGTTTGTGATGGATGCAGTGCAGATAAAAGCTATGATGCAGAAAGAAAGAATCCATGATTTCAAGAGTTAATTCAAAATCAAGACTACTTTCTTGTGTGAAACCATGATGTTAAGTGTCAATACAATGGATCCCAATAAAAAATTAGCAAGTAGGTAGCATATGAGCACCACCAAGTTTTCTGGATCAAAACATTTACCATGCTTAGTGGACAAACGTCTCAGATGGTGAGTGGCTGGTAGTAAAGAATGGAAGCAACATACCATAACTTTTATCTAATCTTCACTAGGTTGCTCTCCTTTAAACCAGCCACTTTTTCACTAGTTGATGATCTAACTAAGGCAGCAACTTGGCTTCTTTGTTGCCTTCTAGTCGTTGTATCAAAGTCGTCATCAAACCCCTTGGTAACAGGAGGCATGAAAGGTGATGGGTCAAAGGGTTCTGACATAACATGCTGCAAAGAGGTAAATGACATTGTTTTTTTTTTTTTTAAAAAAAAAAAAAAAAAAAAAAAAAAAAAAAAAAAAAAGAAAAAAATAAAGAGAGAGGGAGAGAGGGAGGAAATAACATGGAATGAAAAGAGAAAATTATGTTTATATTATGATTTTCATACTAGAATTTATCCAAGAGTGTGATTAGGAATAGGAATTCCATCTCACTTAACCATTACCAAAATAAATGAAAATCATGCATTCTAGTGATTAGTAAATAATGTAATTGACAATTCATAAAGCAGTTTGGCATCTGTAAAAAAAAAAAAATGACAAGCGAAATTTTGCATATTTACTAGTTTGCATTGGAACAAATAACCTTAACACCTTACAAAAGTGATAGAGCTGATGCCCACCTGGCAATCTTTGTTTTCTGTGCCTACATGCGGCTACAGGTAACAGGTAAATATGCTAGCCCTTGTACCTGCATCAAATCAGTTCAGTTAATATGTTAAGAGAGGATGTTCAAATCAACAAGTTACAACTTCTAGAATCCTTTTATGCAACTATCAACAAATTACAACTTCTACACCATCAGAATGAACTCAAAATACTCTAAATCACATTGAAGTGATTTGTTAATTCTACATAATGAATAGCCTGAACACAATCCACACTGTCAAATGTGCCATGTGGCAAGATTGCAGAACATATAAAATATCCATCAACTAGACTCCACCGTGTGGATGCTTTGATAAAAAGATAATCTGGCCTAATCATCCAGAGGGCCAGATCAAATGGAACAAATCAACAGCGAATAAGAAACTTGTTCAAGACTACTTTAGCCTGTTTCTTCAGTTTACTTTCATCCACCTGATAGATGGAAAAACCTGATTTTCAGACAAAGGAGATCCCATAGTGGGGCCCACCAGATAGACAGCTCAACATTCGGTATTCAAGGTTGTGAAATTACTAAAACTATTCACTGAAAATTTCGAGTAGAAAAATCACCGAAGCTAGCAGACCTCAAGAATTGCTGATTATCGGTTCAAAGAAATCATACCTATGAATCGATGAATCTACTAAAAAATTAAAAACAAAATCATCTGAGAGAGTGAGTATAACCTTTAAAAAAATCATCTCAGTCAACCAGCCCTCCTATAATGGTGTTCCAAGACAACAAGTTCCTTTTAGGCATTTTATCGAACAGCCGGTGGGCATCAATCATCATCCCACACTTCACATGCATCAACAACATTTTATTCCTCAAATACTGATCCGGTTCGAACCCACTCTCGACCATGTGATTAAACACACTTTTCATTATATATACTTAAGATTTGTTTTCCCAAGAGATGAATGCACAAATAGACAGAAACTAATAGTTACATACAAGGATTGAAAAATAGGTCATTATTTTTCCAATCCAAACTATAAAGAACAAAAATCAGAAACATAAGTCAAAGTATACCCGAATCTCTAAACCCCCTCAAACCCCTAATCAATCTAATCAATACCCCCTCAAACCCCCAATCTAATTCCATAAAAGAGAGAGAGAGAGAGAGAGAGAGAAATCTGAATATTCAAAAGAGAAAAAAGAAGATAATCGGTCTTCTATACCTAAAATAGACGCAGATTATGTCGTAAGAGGGGAGTCTTCATGAGATTGAGAGACAGGGGGTGGCTGGGGAGAGAAGATGGGTTCGTGAGAGGGGAGTATTCATGAGAGAGGGTTTGAGAGATCGAGAGAGAGAAAGGGACGCGCGGGAGATCGAGAGAGAGGGGATGGTTTAGGTTTTTTATCTCACGAGTGGGAGGGAGATGAAAATTTCAGTTTGTGAGAGAGGGAATGAGAGAAATGGACACGCGGGCTAAGTATTTTTGCATTTTTAGCTACTACGGCTTTAGACCGTAGCTAAAAGCCTTTTGACCATAGCCTTTGTACCATTCCTCACTTCACCACAGCGTTCACACACTTCTAATGAGTAGGGGACAGACGGTCCTATTAACTGCTTTGTGGGGCCCATCGTGATGTATTTGCTATATCCATTCCGTCAATTAATTTTGTAATTATTTTATAGAGAATTACCCCAAGAAATAGGCAAATCAAAGGTCCAAGTAAGCCAAACCATCGATCAATGGTACGAATTTAATCTCCATTATTTCCTACTGTGTGGTCCACTTGAGCCTTCAATCTACTTCCTTTTTTAGGCTCTTGCCTAAAATGATTTTTAAAAATGGATAGATGTATTAGATGGAGCACACACATTTTAATGGGCCTCGTAGAGTCTCTTATGGGGCTGCCACATGGTCGAGCTACTAGTGGTGGAAACAGCTTTTAGCTACGGTTTTATTATTTTTAGCTACGGTTTTAAGCCGTAGTAATATAGCTATGGTTTATATCCGTAGCTAAAAGCTAGCATGAACCGTAGCCTTTGCTCATTTTTTTGGTAGTGGATAGATGCGTGTAGGCGACGTTAAGTCGCAGCAGTGTTGAGCTTGAAGCATGCAGCTGTCTTCTAGAGCTTTTGGCATTTATCTTATATTTTTTCTTCATGTATTATACTCAAGTTTTTAATATTAGCAGATATGTGATGATGATGTTGCCTTTGTGATTTGGGTACACTTGTGGTTATGCTCCTTTATTTACAAAAAAAATCACACTGAAAATCTTCCTTGTAGAATCTCAGGATTGGAACCTGGTGTGTGGGCATTGGGAGCTGAGAATGGGGTACTACGGAGGCTGTCGGCACCAGATTCAGTGATCGAGAATTCTGTGAGCCCGTTTTCTGAGTTTGGGGCGTGACACTTACAATAAGTGTAACACTCACTAAGTTGTTACACGGATAACACTTAATCCGAGCCCATGGCGCGGATCTCTGACATATCCACGGTAAAGTTTGTAGACGGGTTAGAAGTGGATTGTGTGGTGTGCCCCACACCATGAACCTAGGCGGTGTGCTGAAGTCACCAATTTTTATGGGCTCCACCATTTTGGATGCTCATATCCATACAAGCCATTTATTTTTCGAGATCATTATATGGAATGGGTCCAAAAATAAAGCAGATCCAAAGATTGAGTGTACCACACCACTAGAGTTGGGCATTGAGTCGAGTTGGACCAAGTTAGGGCTGACCTAACTCGATTCGATTTTGAAATAAGCCTAACCTGAACTCGACTCGACTCGGTACCGAGTCCAACATGCCTGAACCAATCCGAATTCAGATTTGACCTAGACTAATCCAGACCGAATCCAACTCGATAAATATTACCGAGTGGGTTCGAGTTGGTACCGATTTAGATTGAGATATGAGGGAGGGAGAGAGGGAGGGAGGGAGTGGAGAGGAGAGAGAGGAGGGGGAGGGTGGTGATGGGTGACTACCTGGCTTAGAAGAGGATGGTGGCAGAGAGTAGATGAGAAGGTCGAGCTAAGAGTCCTAGAGGGGGGGGGTGAATAGGACTATGTCAAATTAAAATTTAAATGCGAAATTAAGAAAGAACTAGAATAAGATAACACTAATCAATCTCAAATAGTAGAAATAAATAGCAACCTCAAATGCACAAGTATTGAGAGGTTGATATAGATGTTGTTCTAAGGACAACCTTATACTAAAAACCAATGGCTTATGGTAGGACAACCTGATTTCTAGAACGGTTTGTGTATCAAAGTCCCAAACTAATACCAAGGAATAAAGAATAAAACAGAAATAAATATCTACTGCTATTATAACATTCACCACATGTGCAGAAAATAAATTACAATCATTCACCACAAATGCACAATAATAAGCATTCACCACAACTCCAACAATTATAGTGGTTCGCTTGTGTGTACACCAACTATTTAAAAATAGCCACACAACTACTCCACTCCCAATATACTCACCCACGGGATATTGGCTTTCATTATGAAATAGGTTTTCCAAGGTTCACTCAAAACCTTCACAATTGTGTTTTTAAAGGGCTACCACAATAATAATTTAAAAAAAAAACCCCACTCACTGAGATTTTCTAGCTATCTTAGTCAAAACCAAAAACGAAAGATTTTCTGGCAATCTTACAAACCAAATACAGAAAATTGAAATGTACTTATCTAAAGATTCTCCTTCTGATGAAGCCCAGTAGAACCAATTCGATGTAGATGTTTAATGTCCAGTCTCACATATGAAAGGTTCTTAGGTCTAAATGATTTTAGATTAAATCAACCTAGCCTAGCTTGATTTGATTTTGATCTCAAAAATGGTAAAATCAATATTCCCTTTTCAAAAGAAATAAAATTGAATAGAGATCACAAAATCAAATGCAAAAAAACTATTAAAAGAATCTTAAATACTAACCAATTAACTTCTAGAATGTGGGGACAAGTTTCTCAAAGTTGTGACTTGAATAGCTTTGAATGAATTGAAAAACTCTAAAAATTGTCCTCAATTTATAGGCAAAAATATTGTTCACTCAACTGGCCTAGGGGTCAACTCGACTGGTCTAAAGACCAACATCATTTCAAAATTTCTAGCGCAATAAGATAAGATTGCTACTCAACTAGTCGAATGGCTTGCTCAACTGGTCGAGTAGCCTGCTCGACTGGTCGAGCCCTGCACTCGACTGGTTGAGTTAGACCTAGAAATGTTACTAGACTTTAAGTCAAGCCAGCTTGACTAGTCAAGCACTGTTCACTCGACCGGTCGAGCAGTCTCCAGGACTGGTCGAGGGTCCAACAGAAAATCTAGAAAATTCACAACAAACCTTGGATTGGTTAAGGGAATTCTTGGACTGGTCGAGCCAGTGTCTGAACTAGTCGAACCATGACTAGGACTAGTTGAAAAATGACCTATAAAATTATCAAATGACTTATGATGTAAGTGCAAATTTTATGACCTATATATCCTAAGGTCAATCTAGGGTCAAACAAACCTTACTTGTGAGATTAATTCATCACATATTATTCTCTTGAAGTAGTTGAAGCTTGAAGACATGATCTGTAAGGCCTATATTCTAGACCGTACCGATTTGTAGACTTCCAGGATCCTCCCCGTCGAATTCGGGTGACCCGTGATCCGTAACCAGCAATTGCGCATGAACCTAAGTCGCGTCCTATATATCAGAGTTGGCTTGACTCAAAACTTGTATCCTAGCGACCACGCCATCGCCGAGGTTCCAACACCACGTCTCACGCACCGATGCGATACCCAGGCGAGGAGATGTGGGCTAACGCCTATCTCGAAGAAACGTCGTGCATTTACAATTCGAAGAGAATCTCTACCAAACATCACATCAATCTATTAATCAATCAAGTCAAGTATAACCCATACCCTACCCATCCCTCTCTCACCCAAAGTCAACCAAACCTATACCCATCTTTTACACACCCATCACCCATCACTCTATCTCTCTCATTTCTCTCTTCACTCTCAAGCAACCAAACGGGTGGAAACGTACAAGCTCCCCAAGAGAGAGCTAAGAGTGTGGCCCACCTTCCCACCCCCACATCTCTCATCCTAGCCATCCAACTTTCATCATCTTCCATTAAAGAAGGAGCTTAGGAGCCGAGGAGTCCAATGATCTAAAGAAGAAGGCCAATCGGTGGGTGATCATAGTACTACATCTTGATTTTTGATTTAAGGCCCACATTCGATGGGACCCATTCGATGTATCCATTTTAAGATAAGGAGGACCCACAGTAGCGGGGTCCCTCCCCTTCATCACCCTTCTCTCTCTCTCTCTCTCTCTCTCTCTCTCTCTCTCTCTCTCTCTCTCTCTCTCTCTCTCTCTCTTTCCCTGGTTTGATGACCCACTATTGAAATTGTATGATGATCCATGCCGTCCATTTAAGCGGGCCACCTGCTGTCCACATTTGGGGCCCACCTGTTACTGGACTACCCATCCAAATGGATCATCCAGCCTGTCTATTTTGGACAGGCCCGTTGAAGAGGAAACACAAATGTCAGCCTGGTCCGTGGGACCCACCTATCATACGTGCCCTATCTAGACCGTTCGGACAGTGAGGCCTGGATAGTGGGAAAACACAAATACCAGCTCACATCCAGAGCCTGGACGATTTTATAAAAAATAAATATAAAATAAAATAGAATAAAATAATATATTATATATATGTAATGGGTGGGCCACACCACATGGGATGCACCAGCCTCGTACCTGCTATACATGTGTGGTATCTGCACCATCCAATCATTAGATGTGGTTGTGGACCCCACCATGATGTAACATCCAAGCCATCTAAGGCCTGGATGTTACTGTTCCATCAAGCAAGAAAAAAACTAATAAATAAATATATAATATAATATTATCTAGTAATATATATATATATATACTATAGGATATATATATATATATCTGGTGGCCCACCCATGTGGTGCCACCTTAAGGCATGTATTCATCCCCACCATCTAAACTAACATAGGACAGTAGGGCCTACTGAGATTTATGTGGGAATCCACACCGTCCACACCACAGGATGGTAGGACCCACTTCAGATGTATGCGTTTTATCTCTGTCATCCAGATAGCTGGACAGTGGGGCCCTATTTAATGTATGCATTCCATCCACGTTGTCCATCGCGTGTAAGCTCACCTGCCACGTGTGAGACCCATCAGATGTGGAATTCGCACCGTCCAAACCTTGGACGGTGGGAACCACCTTGATGTATCTGTGTATATCACACTGTCCAGTATTCTGGACGGTAGAGCCAGGCCACACGTGTGGTGCATCCACACCATCCAAGATTGAGGTAAATTCAAATCTCTGGTGGGCCATGCTTGTGGGACTCACCTTGATGTATGCATTTTGCATCCACACCGTCCATCAAGACAGTGTGGTGAGGGACGCACAATGATGTATGTGTTTCATCCTTACTGTGTGCAGCCAGCCATAATATATGTGTTTTATTCCAAGCCGTCCATTCATTTCTCTTTTGGAAGTGGCCCACCATGATCTGAACAGTGGGTCTGATATGATGCAGGTGTGGTCGTCCATGCCATCCATGTGGGATGCGGATCCCATGATGATGTATGTGTTATATAATCCACACCATCCGACCTTGATCGATGGGCCCACCTGTTGTCTAATCATAGGGCCCACCATGTTTATGTGTTTCATCTATGCCATCCACTTATGAGGCCCATTGGTGCGGCACATTAATGCAACCTACCAGATGTATATGCGGCCCATGTGATGCGGCCCACTTGATGTATATTAGCCCATTGATGTGGCCTACTCGATGTATATGCGGCCAATGTGATACGACCCACTTGACCGTATATGAGGCCCATTGGTGGGGCCCGTTGATACGGCCTGCTTGACGTATATGAGGCTCATATGATGAGGCCCGATGTGTTGTATATGAAGCCCATGTGATGCGGCCCATTATGATATGTGAGGCCCATATGGTAAGGTCCATTGAGGCCCGTTAAGATTGTATGTGGCCCATTATGTTGTGTATTACGCCCTTTGTGAGAGGCCCATTATATTGTGTGTAAGGCCCTTGTGTGAGGCCATGGGCCCACTATATGTTTGGCCTTATGTGGGACACTCCTTGGGAGCAATGTTGGTTAAATATCCACATTGATAGACAATGATGGTTAAATGTCTACATTATGACCTTCCCTTAGGCCTGGTTAGGCCCATTCTCATTATTCTCTAATGGGTTAACCCAAACGATTGGGCCCTATTGATATTTCTTGGTCCATCATTGGCCGCTCATCTATGAGGCTTATTCCGATTATCGAGGCCGATTCCGATTGTATGGGTCAATTTTTGAGGCTGATTCTGATTATCGAGGTCGATTCCGATTATATAGGCCGATTATCGAGGCTAATTTCGATTATCAAGGCCAATTCTGATTGTATAGGCCGATTATCGAGGCCATATCCGATTATCAAGGCCGATTGTATAGGGCGATTGCCGTCGCTGATTCCGATTGTCGAAGCCGATCATCGAGGCCAATTTTGATTGTATATGCCAATTATCGAGGCCGATTCCAATTGTTGAGGCTGAATGTATAGGCCAATTCTAATTGTTGAGGCCGATTCTGATCATCGAGGTTAATCATCAAGGCCGATTCTGATTGTATAGGCCGATTATCGAGGCCAATTCTGATTGTCGAGGCTGATTGTATAGGTCGATTGTGAACGCCGATTCTGATTGTCGAAGCCGATCTTTGAGGCCGATTCCAATTGTATAGGCTGATTATCGAGGTCAATTTCGATTGTCGAGGTCGAATGTATAGGTCAATTATCGAGGCTGATTCTAATTGTCGAGGCTGATTCAGATCATCAAGCCCGATTTCGATTGTAAAGGCTGATTATCCAGGCTGATTCTGATTGTCAAGGCCGAGTGTATAAGCCAATTATCGAGGTCGATTCCGATTGTCGAGGCTGATTCTAATCATTAAGGTCGATTTCGATCATCAAGGCCTATTCTGATTGTCGAGGCCGAATGTATAAGTCGATTGTTAAGGCCGATCATCGAGGCCGATTGTCGAGGCCGATAGTCAAGGCCGATCATTGAGGCTGATTATGAGGCCAGATATCGAGGCCAATTGTCATTGAGGCTGATTGCTAAGGCCGGTTATTGATACCAATTATGAGTATGTGATAGCTTAGCATCATGATACATACCCATATGCATCATCTACATGTTTTTTATGAGATGTGATTGACCACTGCATATGTCATAGTGAAGGTGGTTTATGGGACTCCATGATAGGTGGAGTTATCCCACATGAGCACACGGTATGCGAAGTATTGATGTATGATTAGACCGCGTGACTCTTGCATCTTGCATTATGTGATTGTGATTATTATACGCCCTAACGACATCAGGGCTATGGCCTCCATAGGCATGTTGTGGATGGCCAGATAGGACACCGAAAATGTTTAGTTCGAGCATCTGGATACTTTGGATGTCCTTGGGTGAAAGTCCTTAAACCTTCATGGCCAGGAGACACCCCAACGTCTAAACAGAGTGGATACATGAGCGCCCAAGTGCTGAATATTAGTAGGTCGCGTCTCCCACTATGTCGTGGTTGGTTAAGAGGGGGTGTGGCCTTATCCACCCAAGTGAGGGGGTTGTATGCTAGGCTGAGTTTGACCAGCTCCCAAATGGGTCCACTATCAACGAGCCGGGTAGGCATTGGTATACTGCTAGCAGGCGGGTAGTGAGGTCCTTTTCACTCTCTAAGTTACGTGGCCGGCCGGGCTGTAGCCAGTTTGAAGTGTACTAGACCCCAGTGATGATCCCAGAGATATACAGTACTGATTTGTGGAGCGGGAGTTGCATACTCAGCATTTTATTCATTCATTCATTCATTCACTGTCCACTCGGGCTGGTGGTGCGCAATCAAGTCATTATGTGTACCTTCGCAGTGCCCAGAATTTCGGTTGGGGTGCACGACCAACCTGAGATTAAGAGTTTACCACATTGAGTCTATTTATCCAAATTTAGGTATGGGATTGGTTTAGATAGAAGTCTCTTGTGATGGATCCCATAGCCTATGATATTACGTACTATCATCCCGACTTCACACTCCAGCTTGATTATTTCATTTGCACCGTATTTTGCATTTCATCCACGGCATCTAGAATTTTAGGTTGTTATGTTTTGCATTTATATGACCTAGATGAGGTTGATGGTATTCATAGCTCTTCAGAATTACATATTGTATTGCATTCTCGATGTCTAATATTTGACTCATTATGTTTCCACATTACTTTCTCAATATATGACATTGTCTTGCTATGTTTTTGCATCGCATATCCTAGATGAGGTTGATGAAATTTATATAGACTTGCTAGTATTTCCACTTACTCTGATATTTGTATGCTTGGTACTTATCTTGTGCACACACTTACACCACCCTCTAAGCCTTCTATAAGCTTATGCACGATACATTCGTGCAGGTGACTTCTGGACGCAGTCATAGCTAAGCAAGAGTAGGAGCATGCGGCCAAGCTTTATGGAGATTTTATTATATGCATGTATTTCCCTTTC
Organism: Magnolia sinica; assembly: GCF_029962835.1. Lineage (NCBI taxonomy): Eukaryota > Viridiplantae > Streptophyta > Magnoliopsida > Magnoliales > Magnoliaceae > Magnolia > Magnolia sinica. The sequence goes on from NC_080587.1 coordinate 49,258,922, forward strand.
AGCATTATACTCGAATGTTTTTATTAGTGGATATGTGGTGATGATGTTGTTCTTGTGATTTGGGTATACTTGCGGTTATGCTTCTTATAAGATAAATTCATGTCAAAAATCCTCCTTGTAGGACCCAGGATCAGAATCTAGCGCATGGGCACTAGGAGATGAGAATGAGGTACTACAGAGGCTGTCTGCACTAGATTCGGCAATTGAGAATTTTGTGACCCTGGTTACTGAGTTTGGGGCATGAGAGAAGTTGGTATCAGAGCATAACTTGGGAATACTTGAGGATAACATCACATATCTGTTGATAGATACCTTACACTCTATGATTGCTGAGAACTTAAAATGATTAGGTCCTCGAGTTTGAATAACTTAGAGATTTTTTGATATAGCTCACCATTGTGTGTATATTCGAGAGTGTTCGAGGATAATAGGCCCTTGTTCCTTCTTGTAAGACATGGCATCCAAGCGAGTGACCCAAGCAACCTCCATCTAAGTCTAACACAACCCCAACAGTGCCTATGAGTGCAGATCAGCTTCAGTAAATGCTATAGGCCATGACTGCCACCCTTCAGAGGCAAGGTAGGTGACCGACTGTTTCCCCAGCCCAGGTAGAGCAGAAGCGCGTGAGTGCCCTTCTCCAAGAGTTTCGATAGCTCAATCCACCAGGTTTCTAGGGCGAGTCAGACCTGACAGCAGCAGAGGGATGGCGCTCCGAAGTGGAGAAGATTTTTGATATGATAGGATGTACGACCCAGTAGCAGGTCTGGTTAGCCGTATTTCTTCTCTAGGGTGAGGCCTAGCACTAGTGGACCTCCATCACCCGTGTTGTAGGAGCTGACTTTGTCTGGACATGGGAGGATTTTATTGACCGATTCGACCAACAATACTTTCTCGACCACTTTCGTCTGCAGCGAGCGTTAGAGTTTGAAACCTTGGTGCAGGGAGACATGTCTATGGTACAGTATGCGGCTCATTTCGTGGCACTATCGAGGTTCGCTCCATATTTGGTTGATGATGGGAGCAAAAGGCCCATCATTTTGAGAACAGATTACGTTTTGGCCTTAGGAGTCCTATCGTCGGACACATGCTCCCGACCTTTGAGTAGGTAGTTCAGAGGGCCCAGATTTACGAGGCAGAATGGAACGATTTGCAGAGGGTTTGTGATCACAGAGGAGATTGAAAGAGGAAGACCCCTCTTGTAGTTCCCAACAGCACCAACGTCGATGGCCGTAGAGGCACAGGAATTGTCCATCCTTTCGAGTGCCAGCAGCACCTTCAGCACCACCATAGAGGTCGTTCATGGGCGTTTGCTTCAAATGTGGTGAGACGAGGCATCGTAAGCATGAGTGCCCCCATTTTTCAACAGGAACGACCTCTTTGGGGGGGAACATACACCTCCCCAGCAGACCTATGGCAGGTTTTATGCAGCTTAGCAGGACACTTAGTCGTCAGGAGGAGTCACCGACGATTCACACGACCAGGCATTAAGACCATCTTGTTAAATTAGTCATTGATGAAATGAAGAGGCTATAAAGTATCCCAGTTTCGATCGTTTCTAATCCAGGGTCTGAGGTTCAGTAAGGGTCACCATAGTGTTGATGAGGCATCTTGGGAGCATGAGGTTGACATTAGAGAGAGAACTATTCCCATATTTTTGTAAACTGATTGTACCTTGACATATAAATATGATGATACTTCCTTTTCCCTTATCTGTTCTGTAAATTTCGAGGATGAAATTTTATTACGAGGAGAGAGCTATAAGGCTCATATTCTAGACCGTACCGTTCCGTAGACTTCCACGATCCTCGAATTCCGGTGACCCGCGACCTATAATTGATAATGTACATGAACCTAAGTCTTGTATATCGAAGTCGACACAACTAGAAACTTGTACCCTAGCGACGACGCCGTCGCTGCGGTTCCGACGTCGCGTCTCGTGCGCCGATGCGATACCCGGGCAAGGAGATGTGGGCCCGTGCCGATCTCGAAGAAATGCCGTGCATTTGCAATTCTGAGAGAATCTCTACCAAACATCACATCAATCCATCAATCAATCAAGTACAACCCATACCCTACACATCCCTCTCTCACCCAAAGTCAACCAAACCCATACCCATCTCTTACACACCCATCACTCGTCCATCACCCATCACTCTCTTTCTCTCTCTCATTTTTCTCTTCACTCGTAAGCAACCAAAGGGGTGGAAACATTCAAACTCCCCAAGAGAGAGCTAAGAGTGTGGCCCACCTTCCTACCCCCTCATCTCCCATCCTAGCCATCCAACTTTCATCATCTTTCATTAAAGAAGGAGCTTAGGAGCCGAGGAGTCCAAGGAGCTAAAGAAGAAGGCCAGTCGATGGGTGATCATAGTGCTACATCTTGATTTTTAATTTAAGGTCCACATTCGATGAGACCCATTTAATGTATCCATTTTAAGATAAGGAGGGCCCATAGTAGCGGGGTCCCTCCCCTCCATCATGTTTCTCTCTCTCTCTCTCTCTCTCTCTCTCTCTCTCTCTCTCTCTCTCTCTCTCTGGTTTGTTAACACACTATTAAAATTGTATGATGATCCACGCCATCCATTTAAGCGGGCCACGTGCTGTCCACATTTGGTGCCCACCTGTTGCTAGACTGCCCATCCAAATGGATCATCCAGCCTGTTTGTTTTGGATAGGCCCGTTGAAGAGAAAACACAAATGTCAGCCTGGTCCATGGGACCCACCTGTCATACGTGCCCCATCTAGACCATCTGGACGGTGGGGCCTAGATGAGGGAAAACACAAATACCAGCTCATATCCAGAGCTTGGACGATTTTATAAAAAATAAATATATAATAAAATAGAATAAAATAATATATTATATATGTAATGGGTGGGCCAGACCACGTGGGACCCACTAGCCCCATACCTATTATACATGCATGGTATCCACACCATCCAATCATTGGACGTGGTTGTGGACCCCACCATGATGTAACATCCAGGCCGTCTAGGGCCTGGACGTTGCTGTTCCATCAAATAAGAAAAAATAATAAATAAATATATAATATCATATTATATAGTAATATATATATATACACTATATGATATATATATAAACATATCTGGTGGCCCACCTACGTGGTGCCACCCTGTGACATGTATTCATCCCCACCGTCTAAACCAGCATAGGATGGTGAGGCCTGCTGAGATTTATGTGGGAATCCACACCGTCCACACCATAGGACGGTGGAACCCACTTCAGATGTATGTGTTCTATCTCTGTAATCTAGATAAGCTAGATGGTGGGGCCCTATTTGATGTATGCATTCCATCCACGTTGTCCATCATGTGTAAGCCCACCTGCCATGTGTGGGACCCATCATATGTGGAATCCGCACCGTCCAAACCTTGGACGGTGGGAACCACCTTGATCTATCTGTGTATATCACACTGTCTAGTATTCTAAATGGTAGAGTTAGGCCACACGTGTGGCGCATCCACACCATCTAAGATTGAGGTAGATTTAAATCTCTGGTGGGCCATGCTTATGGGACCCACCTTGATGTATGTATTTTCTATCCACACCGTCCATTTGGACGGTGCGATGAGGGACGCACAGTGATGTATGTGTTTTTGCCCTGCCTTGTGCGGCTAGCCATAATATATGTGTTTTATTCCAAGCCGTCCATTCATTTCTCTTTTGGACGTGGCCCACCATGATCTGGACAGTGGGTCCGATATGATGCATGTGTGTCCGTCCACGGCGTCCATGTGGGACGAGGATCCCATGATGATGTATGTGTTGTATAATCCACACCATCCGGACTTGATCGATGGGCCCACCTATTGTGTAATCACAGGGCCCACCATGTTGAACGTGTCTCATCTATGTCATCCACTTATGAGGCCCATTGGTGTGGCCCATTAATGCAGCCTACTCGATGTATATGCGGCCCATGTGATGCGGCCCACTTGATGTATATTGGCCCATTGATGTGGCCTACTCGATGTATATGCAACCCATGTGATGCGGCCCACTTGACTGTATATGAGGCCCATATGATGAGGCCCGATGTGTTGTATATGAAGCTCATGTGATGCGGCCCATTATGATATGTGAGGCCCATATAGTAAGGCCCATTATGATTGTATGAGGCCCGTTGAGATTGTATGTGGCCCATTATGTTGTGTATTATGCCCTTTGTAAGAGGCCCATTATGTTGTGTGTGAGGCCCTTGTGTGAGGCCATGGGCCCACTATACGTTTGGCCCTATGTGGGCCATTCCTTGGGAGCAATGTTGGTTGAATGTCCACATTGATGGACAGTGATGGTTAAATGTCCACATTGTGACCTTCCCTTAGGCTTGGTTAGGCCCATTCTCATCATTCTCTAATGGCTTAACCCAAACGACTAGGCCCCATTGATATTGCTTGGTCCATCATCGGCCTCTCATCTATGAGGCCGATTCCAATTATCGAGGTCGATTCTGATTGTATAGGCCGATTATCGAGGCCAATTCCGATTATCAAGGACAATTTTGATTATATATGCCGATTATGGAGGCCGATTTCGATTGTCGAGGCCAATTGTCGACATCGATTTCGATTGTCGAAGCCAATCATCGAGGTCGATTCCTATTGTATAGGCCAATTATCGAGGCTGATTCCGATTGTCGAGGTCAAATGTATAAGCTGATTCCAATTATCGAGGTCGATTTCGATCATCGAGGCCGATCATTAAGGCTAATTCCGATTGTATAGGCCGATTCCAATTGTCGAGGCCGATTATGATTATTGAAGCCGATCATCGAGGATGATTCCAATTGTATAGGCCAATTATCAAGGCCGATTTCGATTGTCGAAGCCGAATGTATAAGTCAATTATTGAGGCCGATTCCGATTGTCGAGGCCGATTCTAATTGTATAGGCCAATTATCGAGACTGATTCCGATTATCGAGGCCGAATGTATTGGCCGATTCCAATTGTCGCTACCGATTCCGATTGTCGATGTCAAATGTATAGGCCAATTCCAATTGTCGAGGTCGATTATCAAGGCTGAATATTGAGGCCGATTGTCAAAGCCTATCATCGAGGCTAATTGTCGAGGCCGATCATCAAGGCCAATTGTAGAGGTCGATCGTCGAGGCCGATTATCGAGGTCGGATATCGAGGCTGATTGTTGAGGCCGGTTATTGATACCGATTATGAGTATGTGACAGCTTAGCATCATGATACATACCCACACGCATCATCTGTATGTTTGTTATAAGATGTGATTGAACACTGCATATGTCATAGTGAAGGTAGTTTATGGGACTCCCTACTAGGTGGAGTTATCCCACATGAGCGCACGGTATGTGTAGGATTGATGCATGATTAGACCGCGTGACTCCTGCATCTCGCATTGTGTGATTGTGATTACTGTACACCCAAATGACATCAGGGCTATGGCATCCACAGGCATGTCGTGGATGGCCATATGGGACACTATAAATTTTTAGTTCAAGCATCTGTCCACTTTAGATGTCCATGGGTGAAAGTCTTTAAACCTTCGTGGCCAGGAGATGCTCCAACGTCTAGACTGAGTGGATACATGAGCGCCTAACTGTCGAATACCAGTAAGTTGCGTCTTCAATTGTTTTATGGTAGGTTGGGAGGGGTACAGCCTTATCTGTCCAAGTGAGGGGGCTGTAAGCTAGGCTGAGTTTAACCAGCTCCCAACTAGGTCCACTCTCGACGAACCGGGTAGGCATTGGTATACTGCTAGCAGGCAGGTAATGAGGTCTTTTCCACTCGTTGGGCTACGCAGCCGGCCAGGGTGGTAGCCAGTTTGGAGGGTACTAGACCCCGATGATGATCCCAGAGATGTACAATATTGATTTGTGGAGCAAGAGTTGCATACTCAGCATTTTACTCATTCATTCATTCATTCATTCACGGTCCACTAGGGCTGGTGGTGCACAATCAAGTCATTATGTGTACCTTCGCAGTGGTCAGGATTTCAGTTGGGGCGCGCGACCAACCTGAGATCAGGAGTTTACCACGTTGAGTTTATCTATCCAAATTTAGGTATGGGACTGGTATGGATAGAAGTCCCTTGTGATGGACCCCTTAGCCTGCGATACTACGTACTATCATCCCGACTTCACACTCCAACTTGGTTATTTGATTTGCACCACATTTTGCATTATATCTGCAGCATCTGGCATTTTAGGTTGATATGTTTTGCATTTATATGACATAGATGAGGTTGATGGTATTCATAGCTCTTTAGAATTGCATATTGTATTGCATCCTCGATGTCTGATATTTGACTCATTATGTTTCCACATTACTTTCTCAATATATGACATTGGCTTGCTATGTTTTTGCATCGCATATCCTGGATGAGGTTGATGACATTTATATGAACTTGCTAGTATTTCCGCTTACTCTAATATTTGCATGCTTAGTACCTTTCTTACGCACACACATAAACCACCCTCTAAGCCTTCTATAAGCTTATGCACGATAGATGTGTGCAGATGAGGTCTGGACATAGTCGTAGCTGAGAAGGAGCAGGTGCATGTGGCCAAGCTTAGTGGAGATTTTATTATATGTATGTATTTCTCTTTTAACATTGTACTCAAATATTTTTATTAGTGGATATGTGGTGATGATGTTGTTCTTGTGATTTGGGTATACTTGCGGTTATGCTTCTTATGAGACAAAATCATGTCGAAAATCCTCCTTGTAGGATCCCAGGATTGGAATCTGGCACATGGGCGCTAGGAGCCAAGAATAGGGTACTACGGAGGCTGTCGGCACCGGATTCGGCAATCGGGAATTTTGTGACCCAGGTTTCCGAGTTTGGGGCATGAAATGATCTAGTACTTGAACTTCTTGTTCTTGAACCTCTTGATCTTGTTCTTGAAAGTGAACTTCTTGATGTTGTACTTGAACTTCTTGATCTTGTACTTGAATGTTTTAATCTTGTACTTATATGTAGGTAAGATTGCCAAGGATGACATGAAGTTGATCTTATAATAACCGCTAAATAAGATACAAATTCTAAGAGGTTTTGGCATAACAAAATTTGACAAACCTAGGAGATATATAAGATAGCATTTACAATCTCCCCCTTTGTCAAATTTGAGACAAAACAAACCAAGGCCAAGGAATCATGCACCAGTTAGATCAATAAAGAATCATACACTAGTTAGATCAATAAAGAATCATGCACCAGTTAGATCAATAAGGAATCATGCACCAGTGAAAAACTGGTCAGCAAAAATAAATACTCCCCCTTAATACATTACTCCATAGAATCCAAGAGAAGGAAGAAATTGCTTGCAGTACCTGTATATGAACAAATACAGATCCAACCACTTCTCCACCTATATTCCACATCTTTCATGGAATCCAATATCATTAAATGGACATACCAACACAAATTCTCCCCCTTTTTGTCACAATATGACAAAGGAAAGAGTGTATAAATGATGGAAGTATAAGGGTAGAAAAAGAGCATTGAGTAATAAGAATAAGAAGTTTAAGATAATATAACTAATGTCAAGATAACCATTAAAAACATGTCCACATAAACAAGAAAATATGTCCAAGCATATAGAGTTAAAAGAAATCCAAGTTTGAAAGTTATTACATATCATAAATTCAAAACTAATCTGAACCAGAAGAAGGAGCAGGTATGGAAGGATCTATTTGATGTAGTCCCTTGTTAATGCGCCTAAGATATTTGCGCATATATTTAAATTGCATTTCTTGGGACACACGCATACCCTCTACCTTCTTCTCAAGAGATAACAAATGCATATCAAAGTTAGAAGGCTGATAATCAGGATCAGCCACAGAGTCAGACTCAATCTCATCAAATATGTCATCCATATTGATATCATCTAGAGGCAAAGCATCCTTCTCTTTAGTTGCTTCAGCTGATCTTCCAGCACCTACATCAACTTGGCCTGGAGCTAACCTCAAATTCATCTTATTTATGTTCGAGTTGTTGAATAGTAGATGGTCAATTGGAGCTTCTCCAATAGGCATTGCCACAAGACCATGCGTGGCTACTACATTCATAAGATAGGCAAAAGGTATATCGCTATTACCTGGGTGGAGACGGAACTGAATAATGATGTAACAGATAAGGGATGGAAGACAAATAGAAACACCAGTAATAATCAAATGAAGCATACGAGCCATGAATGTAGTAAGTTTGGTTTGTTACCAGATCTAGGGAAGACATTTGAAATGAAAATTTGATGGAGAACCTTGTATCTAGGTAACATAAACTTGGAAGCGAGCGCATTCCCTGAACTCCATTCCGCATTCATGTTGCATAAAACTTGAGTGAGCATTCTTCTCTCATATTCAGATGATTTTGCTACAAGCTTATGAATAGGACTACCGTCATCATTAACTGGAAGGTCCATTAGTCTAGAAATTACGTAACGGTCCACTTCAATTGGACCTTCTCTGGTTGTAATTGTAAACGTTAGATTCTTAGAAGAGTAGTCACTAATGTAAGTAAACATGGCCTACACAATGGAGCGGTATGCACAACTGCCCCAATGTAAAATGTTATCCCATCCTACAGATTAAAGGAGTGGAATAATACTAAATGGTGCCAAATGATCAGTATTAACTGTCCGTTCAACTCTCACGTTGTGGAAGCAAATATCCCACGCATACTCGGGATATACCTTGAGTGACCGAAGATGGTGCACCGTGATAGGAGCGGAATGAGAAGAAGAGGGACCACGAAATCCTTTCTTCTTATTTCTACTCTCTATTGCAACAAGAAAATCAAGGAATACAAGGATTATAAAAGAGGTAAGAAGCGTTTCAAGTAAATTAGATTTTAAGCTAGAAAACCCTCAAAACAACCATAAACCTTAAAATAAACAACACAAATAAGGAAATGGAAGTGCAAAGAACTCAAATCTACAAGAAAATTGAAAATGATGCACTAACCATGGAGGAATTAAAGATGGGTTCAACTGGTCATGGTAGGGCATGTTGGAGAAGAAGAACCAAGTGAATGAAAAGGTGTTTTTCCCCAAATAAAAAGTAAAATCCAAGATTCACGACTGGTCGAGTACATACTCAACTGGTCGAGTGTGTACTCGACTGGTCATGCACAACTGAAAATATGCAATTTTACATCTATTTGAATAAAATTTTAAAATAATAAATATATACATTATGATACAAATAGACACACATCAACAGTTCATATTGCACATACTAAGATCAAATTTCAATTTTGTAAACCTGTTTTTGTCGAGCGGTTTTGTGAATATGTCTGCAAGTTGATTCTCGGTCTGAATAGATTCTAATGAAATTATCTTGTCTTCTACCAATTCACGAATATAATGATATCTAATGTCAATATGCTTGGTTTGTGAATGCTAAATTGGATTTTTAAAAATATTAATTGCGCTTGAATTGTCACAATATAAAACCATAGATTCTTGTACAATTCCGTAATCACTTAGCATTCTCTTCATCCACACTAACTGAGTGCATGCATTACCGGCAGTAATATATTCAGCCTCAGCTGTGGAGAAAGATACGAAACTTTGTTTCTTAACTAAGAAACCAAACAGTTCCAGATATAGAAACAACCACCACTGGTCAATTTATGATCATCAATGTTACCAACCCAATCTGTATCCATGTAACCAGCTAACTGCACACTAGTATCATGTGGATACCAGAGACCAAGATTAGCTGAACTAGCAACATATCGCAAAATGCGCTTAACAGCAATCAGGTGTGACTCTTTAGGGTCTGATTAATATCTAGCACAAATACCTACGCTGAATGCAATATCAAGTCAGCTCGTAGTTAAATATAATAAACTACCTATCATACTACAATACAACTTAGTATCTACACATTTACTTGTTGAATCCTTAGAGAGTTTCAGTGTCGTACTCATAGGAGTATCAAAGTTCTTACCGCTCTCAAATCTAAATTTTTTCACCAAGTTTAGGGCATACTTGGTTTGAGAGATAAATATCCCATCAGCAAGTTGTTTCACTTCCAGACCAATAAAATAGTTCAATTCTCCTACCATGCTCATTTCAAACTTGGACTTCATTAATTCTGCAAACTCAACAGACATGTTAGCACAAGTAGATCCATAGGTAATGTCATCAACATATATCTGCACTATTAGAATGTGATCATTGTATTTCTTTACAAACAGTATCTTATCAACACATTCCATTATAAAGTTATGACTTAGCAGAAACTTAGTCAACTTTTCGTACCATGCCCTGGGAGCTAGTTTTAAACCATAGAGTACTTTTTTCAATTGATAAACATGGTTAGAATGTTTAAGGTCTTCAAAACCTTTAGGTTATTCTACAAATACCTCCTCATGTAGATCACCATTTAAGAAAGCACCCTTGACATCCATTTGATGTATTTTAAAATTTTTATAACAGGCAATGGATATGAACAGTCTGATAGATTCAAGACAAGCTACTGGGGCAAAGGTTTCATCATAATCGATGCCTTCTATCTGTGTGTACCCTTATACAACTAGTCTCGCCTTATTTCTTATAATGTTACCTAATTCATCAGACTTATTTTTAAAAATTCACTTGGTTCTAATTATATGTTTATCATTAGTTCTAAGAACCGAATGCCATACATCATTTCGAACAAACTGATTGAGCTCTTCTTGCATTGCTACAATCCAGTTTTCATCAGTAAGGGCTTCTTTTACGTTAGCCGGTTCTATTTGACATGTAAAAGCACGCGTAGTTGCACATATCTTCTAATTGTTTATGAGTGCGCACACCAGTGAGAGGGTTTCCAAGGATTTGATTAGCTGGATGGTCTTTAACTGATCGTGGTTCAGTGTCATTATTTCGACTGGATGAAGAGTCCGGTTTATCAATTAATGAGACTTCATCATCTTCTAAACTAGTGGTAGATGTATTCAGATGATCATCTATGACAACATTAATAGATTCCTGAATTACACCAATCCTCTTGTTAAGAACCCAATACACTTGACTATTTAGAGCATACCCTAAAAATATCCCTTCATCACTTTTGGTGTTAAATTTACCTAGATTTTCTCGATCGCGCAAGATGTAGCACTTACTGCCAAAAAATCGAAAGTATTTGACAGTAGGCTTCTTATTAAACCACATTTCATAAGCAGTTTTACTATTTGATCTTCTAGTACAAACACGGTTAATTATATAACAAGCAATATTTATGGCTTCAGCCCAAAGATTTTTAGGAAGCTTCATACTATTTAGCATTACATTTGCCATTTCTTGAAGCACTCTATTTTTCCTTTCCACTACATCATTTTGTTGTGATGTTTTGGGCGCAAAATATTCATGCGATATTCCCTGGTTACTATAAAATTTCTCAAAAATCCTATTTCAAACTCAGAACCATGATCACTATGGATCTTAGTGACTTGTGATTCTTTTTCAGTTTGGATATGTTTAAATACCCTTTTTAGTTCGTCGAGAGTTTCTGATTTCTCTCTTAAGAAGACTACCCAAGTACACTTGGTAAAGTCACTTGCAATGACCAGAATATGCTTCTTGCCACCTCAACTCTCCGTTCCATTTGGTCCAATGAGATCCATGTGGAGAAGTTCGAGTGGTTTAGATGTGGCATTGGAGTTCACCTTTTTGTAAGCACTCCTGTTTTGTTTACCAAGCTAGCACTGGCCACATATTCTATCCGATTTCTTTACTTTGGGTAGACCTCTTATCAATTCACTTTTGCTCAATCTAGATAAGTTGCAGTAGTGTACATGTCCTAGGCGTTTATGCCATAATTCGGTCTCATAGGTTTAGACAATGTAACATGATAGCTTAGATAAGCTTGAATCACTGACCATATAGCAGTTCTCAGAAGTTCTATGACCGGTTAATATTACAGAACCACTCTTATTCAAAATTTCACATCCATAGTAAATTTTACACTGTGATTATTATCGCATATTTGAAAGATGCTTAATATATTATGTTTTAAACCTTCTACATATAAAACATTCTCAAATAGCGGGAGGTTAAAGAGTTGAACCGTACCTTGGCTAACAATTCTGCATTACTACCATTACCAAATGTGACTGAACCATCAGTCATGTCTTTGAGATTGGTGAATAAATCTTTGTCACCTATCATATGTCTAGAGCATCCACTGTTTAGATACCACTTTGATTGACTTGAAGCCTTGAAAGCAGTGTGAACAACCAAACAAGTAACCTTAGGGACCCATTTCATTACAATTTTGGGTTTAGGAGCATAGTTGGTCTTCTTATGTTTCCAGTTGTTATAAGTCTTACCCATGGAGTTAGATTTTAGAAGCTCCTTAAGTAGATCCACAATTTTTTTCAGCCAAAGGTTTATGATTGATATGATTGCTTTAAGTTCAAAAGTTTGAAAAGTTTTAGTATTTTTAGAATTATTTTGATTCAGACTTTTTCCTTTTGAGTTAGAAGACTCCCCTTTAACAAATTTTAGAGGAGTATTCTTATATTTGGGAGGAATACTTTTATCATAGCCCAATCCAGATCGATCGCCACATTTTCTAGATCTGGATAAAAGTTTTTCTAATTTCGGATCACCTTGGGCATACTTCCATCTATCCTTCAAACTCAAAAGCAAAGAGACTTCTAGTTTTAACTTTTCATTTTCAGATTTTAAGTTTTCAATTTGGGATGTTTTGAAATCTAAGTCGCACTTAGTTTTTTCAAAGAAATCTGAAAAGTGTGATTTTTCTAAGACTAGATTATCAAAATTCTCTTTTAGTTTAGAAAACTTTTCTTTTTGAAGTTTTTACTTTACAACTATTTTGCAACTTTCCCTATATAGGGCATCATAAGCATCTTGAAGGTCTTCTTCATTTTCATGGTCACTACTCAGATTTTCTTCACTAGTTGGATCATCATTATCTGAGAAAGTGAACTTGGCTAGAGTCATTAGGGCTTTAATATCATTAGCTGACTTAGTTTCAGAATCTTTTGACTCAGAAGAGACTTCAGAGTAGGAAGATTTATCCCATGTAGCCAACATACCTTTCTTTTTAGACTTGTCCTTCTTAGGACATTTGTTTGCTAGATGCCCATATTCATGGTAGTTGAAGCATTGGTTGTCTTTTAGTGATTTTCAAGTTTTAGATCTACCCTTTTTCTTCTCAGAAGGTTTTTGAAAATCAACTCTCTTTTTGCTTTTGAAAATTTTATAAAACTTTTTTACTAAAAGTGTTATATCATCCTCTAAGTTTTCACAATTAGAATTATTAGAATCATGAGAAATACTTTTAGAAGATTTTAGGGCTATGGATTTACCTTTAGGAGCCTTAAAATTTAACTCGTAGGTTTGTAAAGAACCAACAAGTATTTTAACCTGCATGTTATCCGTATCACAAAGTTCCTAAATGACAATGACTTTTGAATTGAACCTTTTAGGCAATGAGCGCAGTAGCTTTACACAGATTTTACTTTCTGGAATGCTATATCCAAGACCTCACATTGAGTTGACTATGTCATTTAACTTAGTATAGAAGTCCATGAATGTTTCACTTTCTTTCATACGTATTTCCTCAAACCTAATGGTTAGGATTTGTAGTTTAGATTTCTTGACAGTAGTCATACCCTCATGTGTCATTTCTAAGATATCCCAAGCTTGTTTTGCAATATCACAAGATATAATCCTTTTCAATTCATTTGGTGATAGTGCGCAAGTAATTGCATTTAAAGCCTTGACATTAGCACTATCCTCATTTTTCTGAAGAGTGGTCCAAGTATTATAAAGTGCAACCTTAAAGTTTTAATACCATCAATGCCTAGAACTTCAATGGTAGGTGGGTCCATCTAGTTACTATGAATTGCCACACATTTTCATCGATAGATCTCAAGAAAATTCTCATCCTGGCTTTCCAATAGGCATAATTGGAGCTATCAAATAGTGGTGGCCTAGTAATTGAAAGGCTATCAAAATTTGACATGATATAAGCTCAGATCAGTTAGCTTAGAAAATTTATCTAAATAAATGAGGTATTAGGCTCTGATACCACTTGAAAAGGCCAAGCTAAGAGTCCTAAAAGGGGGGGGGGGGGGTCGGTGAATAATACTATGCCAATTTAAAATTTAAATGTGAAATTAAGAAAGAACTAGAACAAGATAGCACTAATCAATCCCAAATAGCAAAAATAAATAGCAACCTCAAATGCACAAGTATTGAGAGGTTGATATAGATGTTATTCTAAGGACAACCTAACACCAAAAACCAATGGCTTATGGTAGGACAACCTGATTTCTAAAACGGTCTGTCTATCAAAGTTCCAAACTAATACAGAGGAATAAAAAATAAAATAAAAATAAATATCTACTGCTATTACAACATTCACCACATGTGCAGAAAATAAATTACAATCATTCACCACAAATGCACAATAATAAACATTCACCATAACTCCAGCAATTATAGTAGTTCACTTGTGTGTACACCAACTATTAGAAAATAGCCACACAACTACTCCACTCCCAATATGCTCACCCACGGGATATTGGCTTTCACTATGAAATAGTTTTTCCAAGGTTCACCCAAAACCTTCACAATTGTGTTTTAAAAGGGCTACCATAATTAAAAACCCCACTCACTGAGATTTTCTAGCTATCTCAATCAAAACCTGTAACATCCTGGAAAATTCCGTACAAAGACCCGAGCACCACCTCAACTAGAATTCTCTTAGGACCCAATCCTTTAGAAATTAAATGTGAATTAACTAGCGCTAAACTCGATTACTTGTGAAAATTAGCACCAACCATGTTAAATACGATCTGTAAGACCCAAAACCTGTAGAATCGTTAATGCTACGTTACCCTGAAATCTAGGATTCAACGCTAAACCCAGTTGCTCTCGGGAGTACTTGGAAACTTTGTATCGGACCTGGACCCCACGTCGAAAGTCCGATAGCGATAAACTTAGATAATTATGACCACCTTGTTAGGCTTGACAATCACCTCGAAATCAAGTCCAAATGATGTCCTGAGATGATTTGCATGAGTCCGGAGTGAAGAGTGTGAGAAAAGTGAATTTATTTAGAAATTAAATATGAATTTAAGTAATCTGAGTCATGTCGCTTGCGTGTTGATTATAAGCATTCTGACCGTTAGATTCTGACCCAAATTCACCCTCGAATCAAGGAAGATGGCCCACACATGTCAAAGTGCTTGTGGCCCTGATCACGTTTCGGTAACCGTTGAATTGAAATTGGTCTGCCATGAGTGATCTGCAAACCCGATCGGACTGAAAACTTAACTTGCTTAAGATCTAATATTAGTGAGCTTAAGTCCGACCGCATTCAGAAAAAGGACCTCCAGAAACGCTCCACTGAATCGAAATAGACCCGATTTGGTTATAACCTAAGTATACCTTGGCCCTGGGGCTAATTCCATCAATTTTAAGCCTATATAAAGAGCTTAAACCCTCACTCTCAAATTCCATATGAATTTTCCAAACCCTAGCTAAGAGAGAGAGAAAGGAAAAGAGAGAGAAAGTGAGAGAGAAGTTGGTGAAACATCTTGGAATTCTTTCCAGTTACCCTCTGTACCTAATCCATCGCATCTGAATCGTTATTCCGACGATTCTAATCTCATTTTTGGGTAAGTCAATTAAACCCTAACCTGTTTTGGAACTTAGAATAGTTTAAGTGTTGATGTAGCTAATCTAATTCATGCCTTAGGTTACCTATTCACCATTGTCGAAGACTTATCGTCTAAATCGAATCCGTTGCACAATTTCTGGTTTAAGGTGCGGACTATATTCGTATAGGTTATGGTTTTCAAAGCTTTCAATGTCAGTTAACGATTTATTACTGACATGGGTGTCATTTCACATGCCAAATGCGATATCTGTTTCGTTTTACGTATATAGATAATCTATGTTATAAGTAGTGTGATTCATGTGTTTGTTGAAATGTTTGTATGCATTTGGAATTTGGCGTTGTGATTGCCATGATTAATTGTTGTAGGAATATGATTGTTATTTATACGACAACTCCTTGTCAAAAGGATTTGCCCTACTATGTAATATGGCTGACATATGTGATGTATATTGCCAAGTGTAGTCTAAGTGCTTGTGAAAATACTTGAATAAGTTCGTATTTAGTAAGGTGTGAATTATGAGGGAGTTGAGATATAAAATCCCAACTACTTCCTTATATGTACTATTTCCTCCATGAATTTCTTAGTCTAACTATCCATGTTAACTATGTGTTTGATTTCCTTCATGCAAGTTGTTAATTTTACCGCCTTACTTATGAATGGATTCTCGTTATCTTGCATTTTATAATATGTTTGCTATTATGGTTGAATGTGTATGGGGCCACATTATGGTCCAAGCAATCGGTAACAAGCTTTGAGTTCGTGGCTGAGGTCGCTTTCGTCACGTAGGATGTGTTTGACGAACCCGAATCGTATTAGGGTTGTCGGCAATGGATTGGGCCACACGGAGTGTTTACGCACTTCATGTTGTTCAACTCAACGTGCGCTTGTGCTAGTCGAGCTCGTCAAGTAACCTGATTGTCCCGGTGGATGTTCACCATGTATGGACGCTACTGTTTGAATCTAGGGTACCAAACTTACCAGTGCAATCCCGTTAACCATGGTAGCTCGATCCGCTAAGACTTATGAGCCGGGCATGGTGCTATGGGACACCGTGGTCGAGCTGTCGGCCTACGCTGGGGTGACGAGCCTCCCCGTAGTGACCAGTGAGCAATCTAGACTCGTGAGTCGATTATGGTGGTATGGGACACTATATTCGTGCTATCGACTTACATTGATTGGTGACGAGCCCTTTGTAGTGACCTCGAGTATACCTTGATACTGCATTGAGGCAACGAGCCTTATTGTAGCAACTAAGGTATGATTAGGCATGCATTGATTGGTGATGAGCCCTTTACAGTAACCTAGAACCATAATATCGTATGAGATTGTCTAGGACTGACGACCCTAGAATGGATCACTGTTTAGGAATTGATATAAGGAAGGTACCTTAGCTTCCCAATCCTGCTGTATGAAAAGGACTAATAACAACTTGGTAATCATGTTCATGCACCGCATTGCATGTGCCTTGGCGTTGTGGAGCACTATGAGAGGTTGTCATGTGTACTATAAGATGAAGACGCTGAGGGAGTGCAGGTGAGGGCATGCATCATTTCTACATACATCCTTGCATTAACAAGAGTAATTAGGACATGTTTGATTGTATTGCTTTATCATTACTGCTTGATTGAATTGATAACATGTTAACTTTTACTGTATAGTTCCACTGAGTTGATCACTCACTCCCACGTTATGGGACGGTGTTTAAACACCAACCAGACTCTATCTTAGATGCAGATGATGATGTGACCCACGAGGCAGAGCAGGAGTATAAGGATGACGAGGAGGCGTTCTCCTTTATGACGTTCTCAGGCGGGTTCATGTGAGCCCTGTCCTGAGCTACGGGGATTCAGGGTTATTGTTGCAGTGGTTTATTTCATTTTGATACATGTATTTTGAAACAAACACTTGTAATTATGACCTGGCAAAGCATACATATCTCAGGGACTTATATATATATATATATATATATATATATATATATATATATATATATATATCTTCAGTCTTTCGCTTGCATATTTCACCTGTCCCTGGATTATGTTTGCAATTTGGCTTAATCTACTTCATGTTTTATGCACTAATACAGACAACATACATTCATCATTACATATGTTGCATAAGTGATGTTTTGAAACTCAGGAGTTGAGTTATGCTCGACCCCCGAATTTCAGGGCGTTACAAAACCAAAAATGAAAGATTTTTTGGCAATCTTATAACCAAATATAGAAAATTAAAATGTACTTATCTGAAGATTCTCCTTCTGATGAAGCCTAGTAGAACCAATTCGATGTAGATGTTCAATGTAGATGTTTAATGTCCAATCTCACATATGAAGGGATTCTTAGGTCTAAATGATTTTTAGATTAAATCAACCTAGGCTAGATTGATTTGATTTTGATCTCAAAAAGGATAAAATCAATATTTCCTTTTCAAAAGAAATAAAATTGAATAGAGATCACAAAATTAAATGCAAAAAAGCTATTAAAAGAATCTTAAATACTAACCAATTAGCTTCTAGAATGTGCGGATAATTTTCTCAGAGTTGTGACTTGAATAGCTTTGAATGAATTGAAAAACTCTAAAAATTATCATCAATTTATAGACAAAAATATTGTTCACTCGACTAGCGTAGTGGTCAGCTCGACAGTTTGAAGGACCAACAGCATTTCAAAATTTCTAGCGCGATAAGATAAGAATGCTACTCGACTGGTCGAGTGGGACCCAAAAATGTTGCTGGACTTTGAGTCGAGCACTGTTCACTCGGCTGGTCGAGCAGTCTCCATGACTGGGCGAGGTTCTAATAGAAAATCCTAAAAATTCACAACAAACCTTAGACTGGTCGAGGAAATTCTTGGACTTGTCGAGCCAGTGTCTAGGCTAGTCGAACCATAAATAGGACTGATTGAAAAATGACCTATAAAATTATCAAATAACTTATGATATAAGTGCAAATTGTATGACCTATCCAAAGGTCAATCTAGGGTCCAACAAACCTTACTTGTGAGATTGATTCATCACATATCATTCTCTTAAAGTAGTTGAAGCTTGAAGACATGATCTAGTACTTAAACTTCTTGTTCTTTAACCTGTTGATCTTGTACTTGAACTTCTTGTTCTTAAAAGTAAACTTCTTGATATTGTACTTGAACTTCTTGATCTTGTACATGAATGTCTTGATCTTGTACTTGTATGTAGACAAGATTGGCAAGGATGACATGAAGTTGATCTTACAATAACCGCTAAACAAGATACAGATTCCAAGAGGTTTTGGCATAACAAAATTTAATAAACCTAAGAGCTATATAAGATAGCATTTACAGTAAAGAGGAGAGTGAGAGAGAGAGAGAGAGGAGGAGGAGGAGGAGGAGGAGGAGGGTGGTGATGGTGATGGGTGGTTGCCGGGCTTAGAAGAGGAGGAGGATGAGGGAGGAAGAGAGTTTGGGATCGTGTGTAGTGTATAGGGTTAGAGATATTTAAAATTTACGGTTTTTTATTTGATTTGATGATTTATCTGATTAAAATAATAAATAAATAAATAAAAATAAGAAATAATACCTAAAATCAAGCCTGGACATGTGTTGTTGTGTGTACGAGTGGAGGAGACAAAGAGGAGAGGAGGAGGAGCTCAAAGCCTTGAATGGGTGGCTGCTGGCCAGACAAGTGCTGATGTGCAGATGGGTGGAGGGGAGAGAGAGAGAGAGAGAGAGAGAGAGAGAGAGAGAGAGGAGGAGGAGGAGGAGGAGGAGCTGATAGAGGGTGGCTAGACGGGTGGCTCTACCGGAGTAGGGTTCTCAGATCAGGTTTGGTGTGGCATGCGGCTGTTACTAGGGTTAGGGTAAGTAGAAGGGTTTTTTTATTTATATAGTACCCAATAACCGGATCAAGTAGGGTTTCGGATCGAGTTTCGGTGTGAGTCAAGTTGAGTTATGTAACCCGAACTTGACTCGGTTGGGTTTCGGATTGGGATAGGGCTACTCGATCCGAACCTGACTTTGCCATTCAATTTGAGTTGGGTCGAATCTGACCAAGTTAAATGAGTCGGATCCACCTAGTCGAGTCGTCCCTTGCCCAGCTCTACGCACCACAATAAGCAATAAGGATAATGACACCCACCATTGAAACCCTCCTAAGGTCCAACTTGATGTTTATTTTCCATCCAACTAGTTGATAAGGTCAGATAGACCTGGATGAAGGAAAAATACAATTATCAACTTATTCAAAACTTTTATATCCCTAGGAAGATTTCAATTGTAGGCATTCAATTCCCATTACTTTCTTTGTTGTGAAATACATGAGTTTGGATATACTTATTTTAGACTCATGCCCTAAAATGAACTCCCAGAATGGATTAATGGTGTGGATATAATATATATACATCATGGTGGTACCCACAAAACTTGATGATTTCAACACATTGTCGGCACCACCAAGCAATCCATTTCCTTGTTCTAGTCTTCAAACCAAGGGACATCGCTAAGGGGTCATTTGGATGCCTATAAAGTTATTAAGTTGTAATCCAATTACAAGTAATTTGATTACAAGTGTAAAGTGTTTACATGTGATTCTGCTTAGCTTTAAACTGTATATAGAAACAGTTGTATGTGCTTGCATAACTTGAAATCTATTTACAACATGTATTTAGGTATTCACTCGCAATAGAGCTTGAAGTGGTAAATCCTTTAAAAATAATTAAAGGACATAAAGATTTTATGTAAGATAGATCATTAAGATAAGCCCAACTCAATAAAGCCTATTGCTAATTTTTACGACAAACAAATCATTTGGTGGGCCACATAAGTGGGCCAACTAATTCAAATATAATATTAAGCTTTGACAACATCCCAACGTATGAGAAGTTTAAACCTTAGTAATAGTAATAGAGAGAGAGAGAGATAGAGGGAGAGGTTGGTCCTCTTTTTCTTCTTATTCATATTCTTCTTTCCTTTTGTATCCTTGTAATCATTGGAAGATGATCCACAATTCTCCCTGCTTTATTTTTTTTCAAAAATTATAGTTGTTGCCTAAAATCCCTTTACCTGTAATCTGAAACATGACTTTTTCTTATATTTCATATTACAAATAAAAGTTGTAATTAGATTACAATATGCAATCTGATTACAAGCATATATACCCATCCAAATGGCCCCTTGTAATTTAATTACCTATAAAAAGAATCCTACTTAAGGACTTTATAAACATCCAAAGTTGGGTTGACCTTTTTCTCTTATTAACCTTTAGCGTTTAGGTTTAGGTTTAGGGTTACAGTTTAGGGTTTAGGGTTCGAGTTTAGGGTTTAGCATTAGGGTTTAAGGTTTAGCATTAGGGTTTAAGGTTTAGCATTATGCTTTAGGGTTTAGAGTATAGGGTTTAGAAATAGCTTAGTCCAAGCCAGCCCAGACACACCACAACTAGCCCTAACGCACCCAAGCCAACCTAGATGAAATACAAACATCCAACCCATTCCAATTTGTCCATTCAACCCTACTCGACCCCAATTTCATAAAACTCCCAAATTTGAATACCTTAGCATGATATATTTCATAAGAATATATGAAAATCATAAGATAGAAGTATTGTCAAACATAAAATTATTTTGATTAGTTAATTTGGAGAGATGGGATTATCGAGAGTCAGCAACAACTGGGTCGGCCGGGGTGGGTGCGAACGAGCAACCGAGGTACTCAGTTGGTGGCTGTCAGTTTAGGACTGTTGGTGTAACATCTCGAAAACATCCATACAAAGGCCCGAGTACCACCTTAGGCGGAAATCCCTAAGGACCGTATTCTGTAGGAATCAGACGAAAATTAATTAAGTACTGAACTAAATAATCGATGGATTTAGCTTGAACCACTATTTATACAAATGACAATACCCAAAACCATCACAATCATTGACTCAACACTACTTAAAAACCTAGGAGAAATCCCAAAAGCCAGTTGCTCTCGAGAGCACATTGAAACTCCGAATCAGACCTGGACCACACGTCGAAATTCCGATGACTGCGAAACCATAGGGTTATGACCGCCTTACTGGGCTTGACAACCAACGCAAGAATCGAGCTCAAATAGTATCCAGAACCGCAAAACTTGAGCCCTGAGTAAAGTGTGTGAGAAACGCGAATATCTTTGGAAAATGAAATGAAACTTAAGTGAATTGGGCCATTCGCTTGTGGGCGAAATTGAAGACTTTGGACCGTCAGATTCTGACCAAACTTCACCAATGGATCAGGGAAATTTCCCTGCACATATTCGTATAACTCTGGCCCCAATCAAGTGAGTATGACCATTGACCTAACACGGGTCCTTCACGGCTGATCAGTTTGTCAGATCACACTAAAAACATAGTTCTGGCATAAATCCATTGTCAGGGAACTTATACTATGACGCATGTGTGTAACGGACCTCCAGCTAAGCCCTGTTTGTCAAAAACAGACACCCTTTGGTTATAACCTAAGTATACCATGGCCCTGGGGCCATTGACATCAGTTCTAGGCCTACTTAAAGGCCTTAAACCACCCCACGCCTCTCTCATACGAATTTTCTCCAAACCCTAGGGGAGAGAGAGAGAGAGAGAGAAAAGAAGAAAAAAAAATGAGGGAGAGAAGTGAGGTTCAGGGAGATTGTTGTAGGAATCTTCCCACACGACTCTATGTGCTAGATCACCGCTTCCTTTTACTATCCGACCTGTGTCGGCGATGGATTTGGGTAAGAAACCCTAACCCTAATCTCGTTATAGAAATCCATGTTGGTAGTTTGTCGACCTAGCTAACCTATTACGTTGTGTAAGTGTTTGTCATCTCGTTTTCAGAAACGTACAGTCTGAACCGGGTCTAAATCGAGCTTTTCGATGAAAGGTGTGAACTATAAACGTTTAGGTTATAGTTTTCAAGGCTTTCAATGTTAGCTAATGATTTATGTCTGACTTGATTGCTGTCATATCGTCTTAGACACGTCGATTTCTATATATTACACATGTATGAACTATGTTGCATGACTATGCATCCTATGTGTTTGTGTAAATGTTTGAATGAATATATAAACATGATTTGTGCTTGTTATGATTCCTAAGCTAGGATTCATGATTGTTATTTGCATGGTGACATCCTTGTAGAAGGAATTGCTAAAATACTTGTTGCAACTAACCTAGTCTATGTATCTGCTTATGTGTAGCCTAAGTGTTTGATAAATGGTCTAAATGAGAAAATGTTGATGATTTGTATCTATTAAGAGTATTAAGATAGTATTCTTATTTACCTTGCTCGTATGTATTGTTTCCTTCATATAATCATATTTTCCATTACATAATTTATGGATGAAATCAATCTTTGGTAACATGTTTAATATGCTTGATGAAATGCTCAAATGAGATATTGATTTAAACTGTTTGCCTACTGCTGATATGACCTTCACATGTATTTACGTGCTACATCTTCGTAAGATTGGGACTACAACGTAGTCTAAGCAGTCGGTAACAATTCCCGTTGAGTGGCCGATCTAGTCTCACCACATTTGATACATTCAGTGAATCCGGGTCATACGATAATTATCGACAATGGTTAGGCCATGAGGAGTGCTTACGCGGTCGATGTCGATTAATTCGGCGTGCGCTCGTACCAATCAAACTTATCTAATAAACTGATTGGCCTATTGTGTGTTTACCATGTATGGACATCACTGCTTGAATCTAAGGTACCACTTGCCAATGTAAAGACCTGCTTCAACCATGGTACTATGATCCGCTAAGACTCGTAAACCGAGCATGGTGGTATGGGACACCGTGGTCGAGCTATCGGCCTACACTGGGGTGACGAGCCTTCCCGTAGTGACTAGTGAGCAACCCGAACTAGTGTACCGAATATGGTGGTATGGGACACTGTATTCGAGTTTTCGGTTTGCGCTAAGGTGACGAGCCTCCCCATAGTGACCTCGAGTATAAACTCTCGAATTTACCTATCCACTGCTTTTCATTAAGGGTGATACCTACAACTTGCCTATCGTATGTGGTTAATTAGGATTGACGACCCTAAATAGATCATTTGTTTGGGTTAATGACATAAAGGGAGGTACCTTAGCTTCTCAAATCTACTGTATGAGTAAGCTTAATTAAATACTTAGCTAACATGACCATGCACCGCATTGTATGTGCTTTGGCAAGGAAGCGCACATTTAGGGAGTTTGCAATGCATGAGTGGTTGATGAAGTCGCTTGAGGGAGCTTTGTGCGAGCACATGCATCATTACTGCACTCCATTCCTGCATTAATAAGAGTAGTTAGGAAATATTTGTTATATTGCTTTATCATCACTGCTTGATTGAATTGATAACATGTTAACCTTCGCCATATATTACCACTGAGTTGATCACTCAATCCCACTCTAGGACAATGTTTTAAAATACCAACCAGACTCTGTTATAGATGCAAGTGATGAGGATGTATATGCAGCGGAGTTGGACTTCGTAAATGAGGAGGAAGAGTTTTCCTATGTTTAGCTCTCTAGCAGGTCTATGTAGACCTCATGCTGCTTCGATGGGATTACACTGGGATACTTAATTAGTTATACATTTACATTTTTATATTTTGTATGTTTTGAAACAACACTTATATATATTCAGCCCGACTACATAATCATACTCTAGAGATTGGGAAATGCTCATCGTTACAATATACATGATTCAGTCTTCCGCTTGCTTGATTAAGTTACATCTGAAGTATGATATACTATTTTAGTATAATCCCACTCATGTTTAATGCACTAATATGGACAACATTTAAACATCATTATCTATGTTGCATAAGTGATGCGTTGGATCACGAGAGTTGAGCTTAGATCTACCCTCGAAATTCGGGGTGGTACAAGTTGGTATCAGAGCATGATTTAGATTAAACTGGACCTAGGTTATAGGTATCAGAGCACTCTGACGCACTCTGACTTAGGAAGGGAGCAATGAAAATTAGAGACGATCGTAGGATCCCAAAGTTTCACCGACGGGCAAAACAAAATGTTGTAGGTTAGTTCCCAGCGAATAACTAAGGGACTTAGATCACGTGCAGTGATCCAAATCATTCTAGGCCATCGATCGATAGGTTTGAAAAGGAATTTGGTGAATCCCACACTTGAAATAATCCAAAAAGTGTGAATTTGCACTTGTAGGACCAAGAAAACACCTCACGTGGGCGAAGGGGCCCAAATCCCAATTTTAGGTAAGACCCAGGGGGTCCCCCGCACATGTACAACACCCCAGGAGGGGGTGGCCACCACCGCAGGGTGGAGCCACCGCCGGCGACCCAGGAAGGGCGCGACGGCACCGCCCACCTTCACAGTGAGGGTGCAGCGGCACCGCTCGGACGGCGGAGCGCCACCCACCGACTGACCGTGTGGGGCACCTCATTAGAACCTTCTTCTCCCCCCTTTTGCCATTCTACCCTATTCCTAACCCTCTAAACCCTCCAAAATCACATTTTCTCTCTCAAACTCTCATTCCATACACTCAAAGCTCCATTTTCTTCTACATTTCTTATTAATCTCCCAACTTCTTCCACATCTTCCACCCCTCCACCAGCGTTTCTCCAAAACCCATCTCTTACCATCCTCCATCCTCCTTATTCACACCCACTTGAGCACAAAAGCCCTCTCTTACATCTCATAACTTTTAAAACCCACCAACCTATCTCATCTTTCAAGCTTTTTCACTTTCATGGCTCTCTTTGAGCTTGTCACCGCCATCTTCTCATTCTCTACACTGAGGCCTCAAGTGAGGTCGGGCTGAGTCGACCACGCCGTACTACGAAGAAGGCGAGTGCCAAAGCTAGTACAAGTGCCGAACGAGAACGAAGATCCAAATGGGACCTCGATCCTCAAATCACGTTGGAAAGATCGTTACCAGCAGGCACCAATCTCGGTAAGTTCCGTAACTACAAGGTGGTGTTTGAAGCACATGTCGATGAGAAGATGTTTGGACTGTATCCAACCATTGACTTTCTCCTAAAAAATGGGTGGGGTCCCATATACGAGGGAAACACTCATGCAAGTGAAGGCGCTGTGCGAGCCTTCTATGCCCACATACGAAACCCACTATTGGAGCCTCTCCATTTTACTATCCCTTTGGGAAAGCAGGAAGCCGTAGTCAATGTGGACATGATGGCCCGTATTATGGGGGTAGAACGTGGAATAGTACATGCAAGTGAGAAGAATCTTGCTAGTGAGCGAGAGAGAAATCACCGCACACATTTCCTATGCGTCCAACTCAAGCATTGGAGGTGAGAAAATAGTCTCGCTTCAACTAAGATGATGAACGACTTTTGCCTACTCCACCACATATGCATGTATAATGTGTATCCTAGGTGGAGCAATTGCACCGAATGCATAAAGTTTATGATAAACTTTCTGTATAGAGTTGGACAATGGGAGAAGGTATGCCTGCCTACTCTTATCCCGTCTCAGATAATCAGCACTGCATGGTATACTAGAGAAGACTCCTCACTACCTTTCGGCTGATTTATTTACAAGATCGCCCGAAACTTCGGCTTCAGACTCCATATGAATAATGTCACCCCAATCCACATTATCAGTGAGAACACACTCAACAACATGGGCATTGGCCCTAGGCAACGCCAAGCCCGACTCGATGAGGATAGTGATGAAATAGAAGAAGAGCGCGAAGAGGAAGATGAAAGTGAGGATGAAGAAGGTGGTGATGAAGAAGGTAGTGAGGAAGAAGGCAGTGAGGAAGAAGGAAGTGAGGAAGGATAAGAGGCCCGAGACTCAGATAGGGTACCTCCTGCTATACATGAAGACTTCTATGATCGGGCCACCTTGGAAGCCCGCATGGCCAGGATTAAAGAGAACCAGGCCGCCCTGAAACAGGAGATCAAGGAGAATCAGGCCTATCTGAAACAGAAAATCAAGAAGATGTCTCACACCTTAAAGACCCTCCTGTGTTGTATGCAGGATAAAGGTGCTCCTCCACCTTCGTCAGAGTCAGAGGACTGGGCGTGTGCTACAGTTGTCTTCTGGTTCTCTCTGTTTCTTACTTTTCTATGTAATAGCCTCAGTTGGCTTAGTTTGGTGTTAGAATAGTCAGTGTTAAAACTTTTGTTAAGCTTAGCTCACATGCATTCTTAGTCATGATTCATGTAATCCTACATCATATGTATCGTAACAATTTTGTTTAAATGAAATGCGTGAAGCTTCTTTGATTTGAAAAGTGTAGAATGTTTGGAAAAGTGAGTAATTATTTTAAATTTTACACATGTTGCACCCTATGTTGTATATAGGGAATGCCTCCTAAAAACACTCGCAATATAGCACGTCTCGCACTTGGCGAATCGATTGATGGAGCACCTCCCCTGAACGATAACCAGACGAACCCTAGCTTGGGCTCGAATTTTAAGACAATGCCAGATTCACAGCCGGCCACTAGCCATACCAATGGGCCAATACCTTATGCACCACCGATTTTGAAATAGAACCGTGCGTCTTCATCAATGCCACACATGCCTCAAGCGACTTCTCCTCCTGATAGGTTGGAGCAAATTATGCTCCTAATGCAGCAATAACAGTAAGTTTTGGCTACCATTGTGGGGGTTATTGCCCAAAACATGAACGTGGCCCCACCTATCCACCTATGCAGCCTGTTGTAGCTATGAACACGAGTGGCTTGTTCGAGCGCTTTCAGTGCCTTCACCCTCCTACTTTTGCTAGTACCCACCGACCCAAGGAGGTAGAGTATTGGTTAGATCGTATATCCAAGATGCTAAAGCCACTGCACTTTACTGACGCAGAGCAGGTGGAGTTGGTTACGTATATGTTTTAAAAGGAGGCTAGTCTTTGGTGGGACAGCATCCTACGAACCGTTCCTGCAGGATACATGTGAACGTGGGACGCGTTTGAAACATGCTTCCATGAAAAGTATTTCCTCCTCACATACCATAATGAAAAGGAGGGTGAATTTCTTCACCTTCGACGGAGGGAATGACTATAGCTAAATACGAGAACCATTTTATAGAGCTGGCCAGATATGCTCCCTTGATCCTAACTGATGAGTCGATGAGAATGCGATAATTTTCAGAGGGTCTACGGCCTGAAATCCACACAAAGATATGTTGCGCTAGCATTCCCAACTATGCTGAGCTAGTGAACATGTCCCTACGAGTTGAGTAGGATAGAGACAGGGTGTCACGGACACGTATGCCAATGGGCCTAAGGCCTCGACCCGAGCTGCCGAATCGACCATTCCTCGGCAAGAGGCCACATGCAGATTCGCCTCCCGGGCTAATGGCTCTAATGGCCCAACCGAGCGTTCAGATCTTTGGTGCGCCTACTGTAAGAAAGCGGGCCATAGAGACACCTATTGTTTTACCAAGATGAGGGACAACGGCTTCATGCCGCCTCAGAAGATCAACCGCTAACTGCCCCAGGCTATTTTAGCTCCACCTCTACGATCCGTACCACCAGCATAGCCATTCTATAGACCACTTGTACCTTGAAATAGGCCGCCTCAACGACCTATGGTAGCACAACCCAACCGTTCTCAACAAGCGCGTGTACATACACTTACAACTGAAGCATCTGAGTCAGCAACTGCAGTGCCTTTAACCTTTGAAGTCACTGCCCATATTCAAGGTACACCTATATTTCTATTAGTGGACACCAGGTCCACTACTTTTATAATATCGTACTCTACAATCAAACGCTTAGGGTTGAACACTATTCCTATGGTTTGGGTGAAACTCCTTACCGCAATAGGGACCTTCTCCGACGCTACTAAGCTTTGTAAAGGTTGCTCGATAGACTTAGGAAGCAGAACAGTGTGCATTAACCTGATCATCACCCCGCTGTATCATTACAACGTCATCCTCAGCATGGATTGGTTTACTGAAATGAAGGCAGAGATCGACTACGAAACCCGACTGGTGACGGCACATGGACCCGAGAGCACAACCTTTACTTTCCCAGTTCAAGTCAGTTGGCCCTACTGTATAAGTTGTTACGCTTCCTTATTGGAAAATGTTGATGTCTGAGACTTGGGGACATGCTTGTAGTCCAAGATTTCATGGACGTGTTTAGAACGATACCTGGACTACCTCCTCAGTGCGAGATCGACTTTACTGTCAACCTTGTGCCTGGTGCGACGTCCATTTCCTTGCCAACAAACCGCATGCCTCCATGTGAAATGGAGAAATTGAGGAGGCAGATAGATGATCTGTTGGAATCAGGTTTTATACGGCCTAGTGTATCTCCTTAGGGAGCACCGGTATTGTTTGTAAAGAAGAAGGACAGGTCGTTGCGATTGTGTGTTGATTATCGCAAGCTGAATCACGTCATGGTCAAGAACAAGTACCCTCTGCCTAGGATAGATGACTTGTTTGACCAATTGAAAGGGGCATGATATTTCTCTAAGATCGACCTGCAGTCATGTTATTATCAGTTGCGCGTTAGGGATGAAGACGTGTAAAAAACAGCATTCAGAACCAATTTTGGGCACTATGAGTTCCTCGTGATGTCGTTCGGACTTACGAATGCACCGGCCGTATCTGTACCAATTTGTCATCATATTTATAGATGACATTTTAATATACTCCAAGAGTCAAAAAGATCATGAAGAACACCTATGAGCAGTCTTCGATACTCTCAGGAAGAATCAGCTATTTGCACAATACCGAAAATGTGACTTCTGAAAAGAGGAAGTCAAGTTTCTAGGACACGTGGTGTCCAAAGAAGGAATTGCCATGGACCTTACTAAGGTGACCGCGGTGCATGACTGGGAGCAGCCAAGTTCTATTATAGAAGTGAGGAGTTTCCTCGGACTGGCCGACTACTATCGCTGATTCATTAAAGACTTTTCCAAGATAGCCCGACCCTTATCGCAACTCACTCGAAAGGATCTTAAGTTTGCCTGGAATGAGAAAGCAGAAGCAGCCTTTTAGGAATTAAAGAATAAGCTGACGTCTGCACCCATGCTAGTATTGCTAGAGCAGGGGGTCAAATATACTATATACACCGACGCGTCTTACAGTGGTTTGGGTTGTGTTCTTATGCAAAAGGACAGAATGATTACCTATGCATCGCGATAGTTGAGAAAACACGAAGAAAACTACCCCACGCACAACCTGGAATTAGTGGAGGTCATCTTCGCATTAAAGGTCTGGAGTCATTACCTCTACGGAGAGGAGTTCGAGCTCTTTTATGATCACAAAGGCCTCCAGTACATCTTTACTCGAATATGAGGCAACGACCATGGATGGAGACCATGAAAGACTTCAAGTTTGAGGTCTAACATCCTGGTAAGGCCAACCTTATGGCTGATGCACTGAGCTGTAAGAAAACAATAGAATTTGTAGCTCTGCTAATGATAGAAGAGTGGAATATGGTAGAGTTTGTGCGAGACTTCAAACAAAAGCTTACATTAGAGGAGCCGTTCGAAAGCATTGCACACATCCACTTACAGCCACTTATTAATGATCGAATCATTATGGCTCAGAAAGAAGACGAACTATTGATGAAGATGAGAGAACATGCAAGTGACAGCGAAGAATCCGAATGGAGGATTGGCTTAGATGGGGGTTTACGATATCGTTGCTGCCTATGCGTCCCGAACCTCCATGACTTGAGGAAGGAAGTCCTAGAAGCCACTCACAATTCAAAGTTGGCAATGTATACAAGTAGTACGAAGATGTATAGAGACATGAAGCGTTCGTACTGGTGGGACAACATCAAGGCCCAGATAGCAGACTTCGTGTCCCATTGTCTCACGTGCTAGCAGGTCAAGGTCGAACATCACTGACCTCCTGATTTACTTCAACCCATGCCCATAGCTGAATGGAAATGGGATTTCATATATATGGACTTCATTTCTGGGTTACTGAAGACGAGAAAGGGGCATGACTCTATTTGGGTGATTGTGGACCGATTGGCAAAATCGGCTAATTTCCTCCCGATTAGAGTTTCAAACTCAACAGATGATTTAGCCAAGCTGTACATCAAGGAGATTGCACGGCTGCATGGAGTTCCTATGGAGATTGTGTCGAATCGAGACACGTGATTCACGTTTATCTTCTGGACTCGAATCTAAGAAGTGATGGGAGTACAATTGAAGTTCAGTACCACGTTCCACCCACAGACCGATGGGCAGAAGGAACGAGTGAATCAGATATTAGAAGATATGTTGCAAGCGTGTGTTCTTGACTTCAAGGACAGTTGGGATGATTGTCTTCCCTATGCCGAGTTTGCTTATAACAACAACTTCCAAGCAAGCATTGGCATGGCTCCTTACGAAGCATTGTATGGGCGCCCATGTTGAGCACCACATTGTTGGGCAGAAGTTGGCGAGAAGAGCTTGGTTGGCCCAGATCTAGTACAGGAAACCTCAGAGAAGATCAACATTATCAGGCGTTGACTTCTTACAACCCAGAGCAGACAAAAGAGTTACACCGATACCCAACGCGACAGTTAGAATTTGAAGTTGAGGACCACGTATTCCTGAAAGTTTCCCCAATGAAGGGAGTCCTTTGTTTTAGCAAAAAAGGAAAGCTTATGCCGAGATTCATTAGCCCATTCCAGATTCTAGATCGAGTGGGTGTGGTAGCATACCATCTCACCTTGCCCACACCACTCGCAAAGTTATCCCGCTTGTGAAAGTATTGTGGACTCACCACACTGAGGAAGAGGCTACTTGGGAAATAAAAGCTGAAGTCCGTAAGAACTACCCTCAGATCCTCGAGAAGTACGAGAAGGTACTAATTTCGGGGACGAAATTTTTCTTTAAGGGTGGTAGATTATAACGTCTCGTAAAAATCCATACAAAGGCTCGAGTACCACCTCAGGCGAAAATCCCTAAGGGCCCGTTTGGCCGATCAGATTGGAAGGGATTGGATGGTATTGGAAGGGATTGGAAGTTAAATCCCGGGATTAGCCGGGCGTGCCAAAGAGAGTAGGTGATCTGATCCCAATCCCATGGGTCTTAAGACAATCCACTGACAACACCATCATTACCTTTAAATCCCATCCAATCCACCTTAATCCATTCAAATTTGCCTGAGACGTGTTTGGTTCGAGGGATTGGAAGGGAAGGGAAGGTTTAATCCCAAGATTGGCCGGGCATGCCAAATAGACTGGATATAGCAATCCAGGGATATAACAATCCCATAGATCTCAAGACAATCCATTGACAACACCATCATTACCTAGAAATCCATGCCATCCACCCTAATACCATTCAATCCCTTTCAATCCACCCGGCCAAACGGGCCCTAAGGACCGTATTCTGTAGGAATTAGACAAAAATTAATTAAGTACTGAACTAAATAATCATGAATTTAGCTTGAACCACTATTTATACAAATGACAAGACCCAAGACTATCACAATCACTGACTCAACGCTACTTAAAAGCCTAGGAGAAATCCCAAAAGCCAGTTGCTCTGGGGAGCACATTAAAACTCTGAATCGAACCTGGACGACACGTCGAAAGTTCGATAACCGTGAAACTATAGGGTTATGACCATCTTCCTGGGCTTGACAACCATCACTGGAATCAAGCCTAAATAGTATCTAGAACCGCACAACTTGACCCCTGAGTAAAGTGTGTGAGAAACACGAATATCTTTGGAAAACAAAATGAAACTTAAGTGAATTGGACCATTCGCTTGCGGGCGAAATTGAAGACTTCGGACCATCAGATTCAAACCAAACTTCACCCATGGATCAGGGAAATTAACCTACACATATACATATAACTATGGCCCTGATAGAGTAAGCATGACCGTTGAACTAACACGGTGAAAAGGCCGAGCTAAGAGTCCTAGAGGGGAGGTGAATAGGACTATGCCAAATTAAAAATTAAATATGAAATTTAAACAAATATAAACAAAGATAGCTATTAAATAATCCACAATGCAGAAATTTAAAACAACCTCAAGTGCACAAGTATTGAGAGGTTGATATAAATGTTGTTCTAAGGACAACCTTACACCAAAAACCAATGGCTTATGGTAGGACAACCTGATTCCTAGAACAGTCTATATATCAAAATCTCAAATAGATATAGAGGAATAAAGAAATAAATAGTAAAGTAAATAACTAAGCTATTACAACATTCCTACACTTGTATAAAGGAAATTACAACATTCTCCGTAAATGCATAAAGGGAAATTACAACATCCACAAAATGAAATATTCAATCAATCACCACAAGACAAGAAATTATAGTGGTTCACTTGTGTATACACCAATTGTTTAGAAAAATAGCCACACAACTACTCTACTCCTAATATCCTCACACAGTGGATATTAGCGTTCACTATGAAAATAGGTTTTTCAAGGTTTACCTAAAACCCTCACAATTGTGTTTAAGTGGGCTTACACAATTTAAAAACCCCATACTCTGAGTTTTCTGGATCACCTCAGATAAACCAAAATAGAGATTTTCCAAGCACAATCTCAAAAACCAAAACAGAAATTTACAGAAAAGTAAATAGACTTATCTGGATATTCTCCTTTGATTCAGCGTGGTAGAACCAAATCAGAGTAGAAGTTCAATGTAGAAGTTCAATTTCCACACTCAATTATGAAATGGTTCTAGGTTCTAAATAATTTTTAAATTAAATCAAGTTGGGCTAGCCCGATTTGATTTTGATTTCAAGAAATGGGAATACTTCAATTCCTCTTTCAAATATAATTGGAATGTAGAATACAAAATCAAATACAAAAAGCTAATTAAAGAGAATATGAAATAAGCAGTAAATAGCTTAAGAATATCACTAACTTATCTCCCAGAGTGGTGTATTGATTTTACTTGAATTGGATATCAAGCTTTGAAATTCATGCTTTATTTATAAGTGCAGAAATTGCATTACGACTGGTCCTGAGGTCAACATGACTGGTCGAGGGACGAACAAACTTTTGAAAATTTGAGCGCGATCAGATCAGACTGTTCCACGACTGGTCGAAGGACCTGCTCAACCGGTTAAGTGGCCTCCACGACCGATTGAGTCCTGTCCACGACTGGTTGTGTAGAACTCAAATTAGTTACTGGACTGAGTCGAGCCTACAGGACTAGTCGAGCACTGTTCACATGACTGGTCGAGCAATCTCCACGATTGGTCGAGGCAATAACAAAAAATCTCAAAAATAAGTAAAACCCTTAGGACTGGTCAAGGATTTCTTGGACGGGTCGAGCCAGTGCTAGGACTATTCGAACTTAGTCTAATACTAGTCGAAAAACAGACTATGGTCAATCTAGGGTCATTCATACCTTATACATGATGTATGAACATTGAATCTTCTTTCGCTTCAGTTGATAGTCATTCATTAAAGTTCACGAAGCTTGAGATGATGAAGCTTGAACTTGAGACTTTTGAATCTTGAATATGACTAACATTGAAGCTTGAGCTTAAGGTTCAAAGTAAAGAACTTTGTCTTGAGTTGAACGAAGCTTTTAAAACTTGAACTATTGAAGCTTGAAAGATTGAATTCACACTTGGTGTTGTACTTGAACATGAACATGTAATCTTGCATTTGAAGTTTTTGAAGTAAAGACTTTTGATCTTGTACATGAGATGCAATGTCTTGAACTTGTAGATGTGCTACACAAGACACAGATTCCAAGAGGTTTTGGCACTACAAGATTTGACAATCAATGGAGCTAGAAAATATAGCACTTACAATCTCCCCCTTTGTCAAATTTGTGACAAAACACACTTCATTTAAAATAAGCATAATATGCACAACAAAGAATCATGCATCAGTTATCAATATAAACCGGTTACAACCTAGTTAAAGAATTATGCACCAGTTATAAACGGTTAAAACAAATCGCATCTACTCCCCCTTACTCCCCCTTACAAAAATAATGGATGGCTACCTTTCCACACAATCTATCCAAAATTCACAATCCACAATCCAGCACATGCCACACATCATAAGCATGATAAAATTCTCTCCCTTTTTTGTCACAACATGAGAAAGGAAGGAACCAATAAATAATAGAGGAAGTAGACAATTAAGGAAGAATAAGAAGAGTAATGAGGAATCAATGAACAAGATAGACAAGATAGTAAATCCACAAACAAGCATTGTTCAAGCATGATCAACCATTATTCAAGCAATTTTAATAAAATTTAAAATTTTAAACAATTAAAATAACCAAAAATATACATTATGATACAGAAATGCATAAATAATCAATTCAAATTGCACATACCAAGATCAAATTTTAATTTCGCAAACCTGCTTTTGTCGATCGATTTTGTGAATATGTCAGCAAGTTGAGTCTCGGTCAGAATATATTCCAAAGAAATTATCTTTTCTTCCACTAATTCACGAATGTAGTGATATATAATGTCAATCTGCTTGGTTCGTGAATGCTGGATTGGATTTTTGGAAATATTAATTGCGCTTGAATTATCACAATATAAAACCATAGTATCTTACGCAATTTCGTAATTGCTTAACATTCTTTTTATCCACACAAGCTGAGTACATGCATTACCTGCTGCAATGTATTCAACCTCAGCAGTTGAGAGCGATATGGAACTTTGTTTCTTACTTTGCCAATAAACTAAACAGTTCCCTACATAAAAACAACCACCACTGGTTGATTTTTGGTCATCAATGTTACCAGCCTAATCAGCATCCGTGTAACCAGCTAATTGCACACTAGTATCATGTGGATACTAGAGACCAAGATTATCTGAACTAGCAACATATCACAAAATGCGATTAACAGCAATTAAATGTGACTCTTTAAGGTCAGATTGATATATAGCACAAATTCCTACGCTAAATGCAATATCAAGTCAGCTCGTAGTTAAATAAAGTAAACTTCCTATCATACTGCGATATAGCTTAGGATCACACTTTTGCCTGTAGAATCTTTTGAGATTTTTAAGTTAGTACTCATAGGAGTATCAAAATTTTTCTCATTCTCAAATCTGAACTTTTTAACTAAGTTCAGAGCATATTTGGTTTGAGAGATAAAGAAACCATCAGGTTGTTGTTTAACTTGCAACCCTAAAAAATAATTTAATTCTCCAACTATGCTCATTTCGAACTTAGATTTCATAAGATCTGCAAACTCATCAGTCATGTTAGTACAGGTAGATCCATATATAATATCATCAACATAAATTTGCACTATTAAAACGTGATCATTATGTTTCTTTACAAACAATATCTTATCAACACTTCCCATTATAAAGTTATGACTTAGTAGAAACTTAGTTAGCTTTTCGTAGCATGCCCTAGGAGCTTGTTTTAAACTGTAAAGGGCCTTCTTTAGGCGGTATACATGATCAGCATTCTTAGGGTCTTCAAAACCCATAGGTTGTTCAACATACACTTCTTCATGCAAATCACCATTTAAGAAAGTACTTTTTACATCCATTTGGTATATTTTGAACTTTCTAAAGTATGCAATGGATATAAATAGTCTAATTGATTCAAGACGAGCTACTGGGGTAAAGGTTTCATCATAATCGATTCCTTTAATTTAAGTGTACCCTTGTATAACCAGCCTAGCCTTGTTTCTAATAATATTACCAAGTTCATTAGACTTATTTTTAAAAATTCATTTGTTCCGATAATGTGTTTATCTTTCGGTTTAGGAATAAGTACCAAACATTATTTCTAACAAATTGATTGAGCTCTTCTTGCATCGCAACTATTCAGTTTTCATCAATAAAAGCTTCTTTTACGTTAGCCAGTTCTATCTAAGATGTAAAGCACACGTAATACACATATCTTCTAACTATTTAAGAGTGCGCACACTAGTGAGAGGGTTTCCAAGAATCTGATTAATTGGATGGTCTTTAACTGTCCTCAGTTCAGTGTTATGTTGACTTGATGAAGAGTCTGGTTTATCAATTAGAAGAACTTCATCATTTTCTGAACTTGAGATAGATGTATTTAAGTGATCATTAATAAACTCTTGAATTACACCAGTCCTCTTGTTAAGAACACGATACGCTCAACTATTCAGAGCATACCTTAAAAATATCCCTTCATCACTTTTGGTGTTAAACTTACCCAGATTTTCTTGGTCACGTAAAATGTAGCACTTGCTGCCAAAAACTTAAAAATATTTGACAGTAGGATTCTTATCAAACTACATTTCATAAGCCGTTTTACCATTTGATTTTCTAGTATAAACATGGTTAATTGTATAACAAGAAGTATTTAAGGCTTTGACCTAAAGATTTTTAGGGAGCTTCATACTATTTAACATTACATTTGTCATTTCTTGAAGCACTCTATTTTTTCTTTCTACTATACCATTTTGTTGTGGTGTTTTGGGCACAGAGAATTCATGTGATATTCCCTGATCACTGCAAAACTTTCCAAAACTGCTATTCTCAAATTCTGATTCATGATCACTACGGATCTTAAAGACTTGAGATCCTTTTTCCATTTGGATATGTTTAAGTACACTTTTCACTTCAACGAGAGTTTCTGATTTGTCCCATAAGAAGACTACCCATGTAAATCTGATAAAATCATCAATAATTACCAGAATGTACTTCTTGCCACCTCGACTCTCCGTTCTGGTTGGTCTAATAAGATCCATGTGGAGAAGTTCGAGTGGTTTAGATGTGTCATTGGAGTTCACCTTTTTGTGAGTACTCCTGGTTTGTTTGCCGATCTGGCATTCACCACATATTTTTTTTATTTTCTGTATTTTGGGTAAGCCTCTTATCAACTCTCTTTTGCTCAATCTATATAAGTTGCAGTAGTGAACATGTCCAAGGCATTTATGTCATAACTTGGTTTCTATTCCATGTAACACGATAAATTAGATGAGCTTGAATCACTCACAATGTAGTAGTTTTCAGACATTCTACAACCAGTTAATATTACAGAATAATTTTTATTTAGAATTTCACACCCTTGGTTAGTAAATTTTACACTATGATTATTATCACATATTTGAGATATGCTTAATAAGTTTTGTTTTAACCCTTCTACATATAAAACATTCTCAAACAAAGGAAGGTTAAAGAGTTAAACTGTACCTTAGCCAACAATTCTGCAGTTGCTACCATTAACGAATGTGACTGAACTATCAGTCATATCTTTAAGATTGGTGAATAGACCTTTGTTACTAGTCATATGTCTGGAGCATCCACTGTATAGGTACCACTTTAAATGGCTTGTAGCTTTGAAAGCAATGTGGGTTACCAAGCAAGTAACCTTAGGAACCCATTTCATTACAGTCTTAGGTTTAGGAGTATAGTTGGTCTTCTTATGTTTATAGTTGTTATAAGACTGACCTACTGAGTTAGATTTTAAGAGCTCCTTAAGTAAATCAATAATTTTCTTAGCTAAAGGATTATGATTCTGATTTTTATAGTTGATATGGTTGCTTTTAGGTTTTAAGGTTTGAAAAGTCTTAGTATTTTTAGAATAGTTTTGATTCAGACTTTTCCCTTTTGAGTTTGAAGAGTCCCCTTTCATAAATTTAGGTGAAGTATTCTTATGTTTGGGAGGAATACTTTTGTCATATCCCAATCTAGATCAATCGCCACATTTTTTGGATCTGGATATGAGTTTTTCTAATTTAAGATCACCTTAGACATACCTTCAAGTGTCTTTTAAACTCAAAAGTGAAGAGACTTCAAGTTTTAGTTTTTCATTTTTAGATTTTAAGCTTTCAACTTGGGAGGTTTTGAACTCGAAATTGCACTTAGTTTTTTCAAAACAATCTGAAATGTGAGATTTTTCTAAAACAAGATTATCAAAATTTTCTTTAAGTTTTGAAAACTTTTCTTTCTGAAGTTTTAGTTTTACAGCAATTTTACAACTTTCCTTGTATAGGGCATTATAAGCATCTTGAAGATCTTCTTCATTTTCATGATCACTATTCAGATTTTCTTCACTAGTTGAATCATCATGATCTGAAAAAGTGAACTTGGCCAGAGTCATAAGGGCTTTGACTTCATTACCCGACTTGGTTTCAGAATCTTCTGCTTCAGAAGAGGCTTAAGAACAAGAAGATTCATCCCAAGTAGCCAAGATACCTTTCTTTTTAGGTTTGTCCTTTTTAGGACACTTGTTCGCTAAATGCCCATATTCATGGCAGTTGTAACACTGAATGTCTTTTAAAGATTTCCAGGTTTTAGATTTAGATCTTTTTTTTCATTAGGTTTTTGAAAATCAACCCTCTTTTTACTTTTGAAAATCTTTTAAAAGTTTTTAGCTAAAAGGGTCATATCATCTTTAGAATTTTCTAAATCAGAATTACTATTATTTTCTTAAGAAATACATTTAGAATATTTAAGAGCGATGGATTTTTCCTTTAGGAGCTTTAAAGTTTAACTCATAGGTCTGTAATGAGCCAACTAATTCTTCTACCCTCATATTATCCGTATCACGAAATTCTTGGATCGCAGTCACCTTTGAATTGAACCATTCAGGCAGTGAGCGTAGTATCTTTGCATAGACTTTACTTTCTAAGATTCTATCACCGACACCCCACATAGAGTTGATAATGTCATTTAATCTTGTATAGAAGTCCATGAAAGTTTCACTTTCTTCCATACGTATTTTCTCAAATTTGTTTATGAGGATTTGGACTTTATATTTCTTGACAATTGTTGTTCCCTCGTGTGTCATTTCTAAAATATCCCAGGCTTGCTTTGCAGTATCACAGGATATAATTATCTTGAATTCATCCGTTGATAATGCGCAAGTAATAGCATTTAGAGCCTTTGCATTGGCACTACTCTCACTTTTCTGAAGAGTGGTCCAAGAGAAATAAGGTGTAACTTTCATAGTTTTGGATCCATCAGTACTAGTCACTTCAGTGGTAAGAGGGGTCCAATTACTCACTGTGGCTTACCACACACTCTCATTCATGAATTTTAAAAAAATACTGAGTCTTTTTTGTCACATATTTGGGAAATACTTAGAAGATTGTGCTTTAATCCTTCTACACAAAGAACATTCTCAATTTTGGGCAACCCTGTACCGTCTATTGTGTCCCGTCCAATTATCTTAGCTGAGCTCTGAAAAGGCCGAGCTAAGAGTCCTAGAGGGGGGTGAATAGGACTATGCCAAATTAAAAATTAAATGCGGAATTTAAACAAATATAAATAAAGATAACTATTAAATAATCCACAATGCAGAAATGTAAAACAACCTCAAGTGTACAAATATTAAGAGGTTGATACAGATGTTGTTCTAAGGACAACCTTACACCAAAAACCAATGGCTTATGGTAGGACAACCTGATTCCTAGAACGGTCTGTGTATCAAAATCTCAAACCGATACAGAGGAATAAAGAAATAAATAGCAAAGGAAATAACTAAGTTATTACAACATCCTCACACTTGCTTAAAGGAAATTACAACATTCTCCACAAATGCATAAAGGGAAATTACAACATCCACAAAATAAAATATTCAATCAATCACCATAAGACTAGAAATTATAGTGGTTCGCTTATGTGTACACCAACTATTTAGAAAAATAGCCTCACAACTGCTCCACTCCTAATATCCTCACACAGTAGATATTAACATTCACTATGAAAATAGGTTTTTCAAGGTTCATCTAAAACCCTCACAATTGTGTCTTTCAAGTGGGCTTACACAATTCAAAAATCCCACACTCTGAGTTTTCTGGATCACCTCAAATAAACTAAAACAGAGATTTTCCTGGCACAATCTCAAAAACCAAAACAGAAATTTACAGAAAAGTAAATAGACTTATCTGGATATTCTCCTTTGATGCAGCCCGGTCGAACTAAATCCGAATAATGGTTCAACGTAGAGGTTTAATGTCCACACTCAATTATGAAATGGTTCTAGGTTCTAAATGATTTTTAAATTAAATCAAGTTGGGCTAACTCAATGTGATTTTGATTCTAAGAAATGGGAATACTTCAATTCCTCTTTCAAATATAATTGGAATGTAGAATACAAAATCAAATACAAAAAGCTAATTAAAGAGAATATGAAATGAGCACTAAATAGCTTAAGAATATTACTAACTTATCTCTCAGAGTGGTGTATTGATTTTGCATGAATTGGATATCGAACTCTAAAATTCGTGCTCTATTTATAAATAGAGAAATCGCATCTACGACTGGTCCTGAGGTCGGCACGACTGGTCGAAAGACCAACAAACTTTAAAAATTTGAACACGATCAGATAAGACTGTTCCACAACTGGTCGAAGGACCTGATCAACTGGTTGAGTGGCCTCCACGACTGGTTGAGTCCTATCCACAACTTGTCGTGTGGAACTC
This sequence comes from Magnolia sinica, assembly GCF_029962835.1. NCBI lineage: Eukaryota > Viridiplantae > Streptophyta > Magnoliopsida > Magnoliales > Magnoliaceae > Magnolia > Magnolia sinica. The sequence continues at coordinate 49,299,797 of NC_080587.1, forward strand.
AAATTAGTTGCTAGACTTTGAGTTAAGCCTGCAAGACTGGTCAAGCACTGTTCACACGACCGGTCGACCAGTCTCCAGGACTGGTCGAGGCAATAACAAAAAATTCTAAAAATAAGTAACAACCTTAGGACTGGTTGAGGATTTCTTAGACTAGTCGAGTCAGTGCTAGGACTAGTCAAACTTAGTTTGAGACTAGTCGAAAAACAGACTATGCACTTATAAAATGACCCAATTAAATTATGTATTCAAAATGACCTATCATATGGTCAATCTAGGGTCACTCATACCTTTTACATGATGTATGAACATTAAATCTTCTTTCACTTTAGTTGATAGTCGTTCTTTGAAGTTCACGAAGCTTGAGATGATGAAGCTTGAACTTGAGACTTTTGCAGCTTGAATATGACTAACATTAAAGCTTGAGCTTGAGGTTTAAAGTAAAGAACTTTGTCATGACTTGGACGAAGCTTTTAAAACTTGAATTATTGAAGCTTGAAAGATTGAATTCACACTTGGTGTTGTACTTGAACATGAACATGTAGTCTTGCATTTGAAGTTTTTGAAGTAAAAACCTTTGATCTTGTACATGAGATGCAATGTCTTGAACTTGTAGATGAGCTACACAAGACACAAGTTCTAAGAGGTTTTGGCACTATAAGATTTGACAATCAAAGGAGCTACAAAATATAGCACTTACACACGGGTCCTTCACGGCCGATCAGTTTATCAGATCACACCAAAAACACAATTCTGGCATAGATCCATTGTCAGGGAACTTATTATACGACACATGTGTGTAATGGACCTCCAAATGAGTCATGTTTGTCAAAAACAGACACCCTTTAGTTATAACCTAAGTATATCATGGCCCTGGGGCCATTGACACCAGTTCTGGGCCTATTTAAAGGCCTTAAACCACCCCACTCCTCTCTCATACGAATTTACTCCAAACCTTAGGAGAGAGAGAGAGAGAGAGAGAAAAGAAGAGAAAAGAGGAGGGAGAGAAGTGAGGTTCAGGGAGATTGTTGCAGGAATCTTCCCACACGACCCTACATGCTAGATTGTCGCTTCCTTTCACTATCCGACCTGTTTTGGCTATGGATTTGGGCAACAAACCCCAACCCTAATCTCGTTGTAGAAATCCAGGTTGGTAGTTTTTCGACCTAGCTAACCTATTACGTCGTGTAGGTATTTTTCGTCTTGTTTTCGGAAACGTACAGTCTGAATCAGGTCCGAATCGAGCTTTCCAAAGAAAGGTGCATACTATAAATGTTTAGGTTATGGTTTTCAAGGCTTTCAATTTCAGCTAATGATTTATATCTGACTTGATTGCTGTCATATCGTCTTAGACACATCGATTTCGATATATTACACATGTATGAACTATGTTGTATGACTATGTATCCTATGTGTTTGTGAAGATATTTGAATGAATATGAAAACATGATTTGTACTTGTTATGATTCCTAAGCTAGGATTCATGATTGTTATTTGCATGGTGACATCCTTGTAGAAGGAATTGCTAAAATACTTGTTGTAACTAACCTAGTCTATGTATCTGCTTATGTGTAGCCTAAATGTTTGATAAATGGTCTAAATGAGAAAATATTGATGATTTGTATCTATTAAGAGTATTAAGATAGTATTCTTATTTACCTTGCTCGTATGTATTGTTTCCTTCATATAATCATATTTGTCATTACATAATTTATGGATGAAATCAATGTTTGGTAACATGTTTAATATGTTTGATGAAATGCTTAAATGAGATATTGATTCGAACTGTTTGCCAAGTGCTGATATGACCTTCACATGTATTTACGTGCTACATCGGCGTAAGATTGGGACTACAACGTAGTCCAGGCAGTTGGTAACAATTCCCGTTGAGTGGTCAATCTAGTCTCGCCACATTTGATAAGTTCGGTGAATCCGGGTCGTACGACGATTGTTGACAGTGGTTAGGCCATAAGGAGTTCTTACGTGCTCCATGTTGATTAATTCGACGTGCACTCATACCAATCAAACTTATCTAATAAACCGATTGGCCTATTATGTATTTACCATGTATGGACATCACTGCTTGAATCTAAGGTACCACTTACTAATGTAAAGACCTGCTTCAACCATGGTACCACGATTCGCTAAGACTTATGAGCCAGGCATGGTGGTATAGGACACCGTGGTCGAGTTGTCCGCCTACATTAGGGTGACAAGTCTCCCCGTAGTGACCAGTGAGCAACTTGAACTCGTGAGGCGAATATGGTGGTATAGGATACTGTATTTGAGCTGTCGGCTTGCACTAAGGTGACGAGCCTCCCTGTAGTGACCTCAAGTATAAACTCTCAAATTTACCTATCCATTGCTTTTCATTAGGGGTGATGCCCTACAAGTTGCCTATCGTATATGGTTAACTAAGATTGATGACCCTAGATGGATCCTTTGTTTGGGTTTATGACATAAAGGGAGGTACTTTGGCTTTCCAAATCTGTTGTATAAATAAGCCTAATTAAGTACTTGACTAACACGACCACGCACTGCATTGCATGTGATTTGGCGAGGAAGCGCACGTTTAGAGAGTTTGCCATGTGCGAATGGTTGATGAAGTCGCCTGAGGGAGCTTTGTGCGAGGGCATGCATCATTACTGTACTCCATTCCTGCATTAATAAGAGTAGTTAGGAAATGTTTGTTGTATTGCTTTATCATTACTACTTGATTGAATTGATAACATGTTAACCTTCGCCTATAGTACCACTAAGTTGATCACTCACTCCCACTCTAGACGGTATTTTAAAACACCAACCAGACTCTGTTATAGATGCAGGTGACGAGTATGTATATGCAGCGGAGTTGGACTTCGTAGATGAGGAGGAAGAGTTCTCCTATGTTCAGCTCTCTGGCAGGTCTATGTAGACCTCGTGCTGCTTCGATGGGATTACACTAGGATACTTGATTAGTTGGACATTTATATTTTGAAATTTTGTATGTTTTTAAACAACAATTGTATATATTCAGCCCAGCTACATAATCATACTCTGGAGATTGGGAAATGCTCATCGTTACAATATACATGCTTCAGTCTTCCGCTTGCTTGATTAAATTACATCTAGAGTATGATATGTTATTTTAGTATAATCATACTCATGTTTAAAGCACTAATATGGACAACATTTAAACATCATTATCTATGTTTCATAAGTGATGCATTGGATCTCGGGAGTTGAGCTTTGCTCGACCCTCGAAATCCAGGGCATTACAGGTGGGTGCATGAGATGAGGGAGTGAATGGAGGAGAGAGAGGAGGGTAGCCTAGTAGTGGTGTGAGGCTTTTAGGTTTGGGAGAGGAGGAGGAGGGAGGGAGGGAGAGAGGTTAGTTACATCTCATCTATGAAACGTTAGATTTAAGTTTATATATATATATATATATATATATATATATATATATATATATATATATATATATATATATATAGTGAAATGGTACTATGAGGTCGAGTTGTGCAGATCCCATCGTGATGTGTGTCGAACATTAACATTGTACATTTGATGGGGTCCCCTTTAAGTTATGGGATATCCTAAAAATTAACCATATACAGAACTTTGGTTGGCCATACCATCTAAAACCATGTGAAAACATGCCTAAAACATATAAAACTATGTGAAAACATACCATCGAACCCTCATAATATGTGCAACTTATCTATTTCCAGGGAACCGATTGACACAAACACAAAGGAAAGCAACAAATCCATATTGCAATTCATGACTGACTGGCAAAGGCGGGGTGTCCACTAGCTTTGGCATCCGTTTGCACACAATCGCTACCAAAATGGGGCATTTATAGACACCCCACCCCAAGTTGATAAGTTGATTGAGTTAGAACGAATGGATGGACAACTGAAGCCTAATCCAAAACCCTAACCTTAGAAGCCTAAATCCTAGGAATCACAGTCTTTAACCTTTAACTTAGCCCATTCAATCCAATAAACTCAGTCAACTTAGTCAACTCGGTCAGCCCAATCCTAAACCCTAGAGCCTTGAGTCAACATGGTGAGTCAACTCACCTAGTTAAGCCCAAAACCAAGCTAGAATCCAAGCCCAATCAGAGAAATGACTGAAACCTCAAAGCAGCAACCCTCAAAACAGAGCATCCACTCTTTGAGGATGTTTCCTGCGAAAGTAGGGAGTCCAAGTGGGGATCAGTGGTAGCCAAGCTGCCGTTGGCCATGTGACACTCCCCCTCTTTGGAGTAGCATCCCTCAAGCATGTGAAACACTACATTTTCGAACCTCAAGTGTTTAGTTGAAGTGCGTTTACCTAGATGCCCATCTCCTTACCCAAAATTACCATTTTACCACCCATCCAATCTATGAGATAATGCCATGTGGCAATCTCCAATCTCAACCCTTCAAACACCTTTTCTCCCTAGGATCACTAAGAATTACTAGAAAAATCAGGTTGGGAGACTATAAATAGCCCCTTCCCCTTCTCATTTCAACTCACTCCCATTTCTAGAAATCCCTTAGCCTTAGCCTTAGTTATCCCTCTACCAAGGAGAGTGAGAGTGAGAGAGAGAGCCCAACCCTAGTTTAGCCTAACCTAGCCAAAATCCAAGCCTCCTAATCCACCTAAGTTCAAATCTGAACCATTCAATCTAGCCTTGCTACACTACCATTCATCCAATCATTCAAGCCTCTATCAGTTTCATCAGATCATCACATTATCATTGTGTATCATTTATTCCCTTCTCAATCCCCTGCTCCACATATACATCAGCATCATAGTGCACTTTTATCCTTTTCACGCATCTAATTGACGAGCGTATGCTCTGTGGCTTGCTGATATAATCGGATCTTGCCCATCATAATTATTAGGCAGTTAGTCGTTACATTAGCATATATACTACTTTCCATCAGTTTTCATCGTATTTGACTGGCGGGAGTATGCTCTGAAACTTGCCGATATAATCTCAACGGGTCGACCAGAAACCTTAGCCAATTAGAGCCATCGTTTTTGAAAAGGCCAGGCTATATGTCCTAGAGGGGGGGTGAATAGGACAATGCCAAATAAAAACTAATAACAGCGGAATAATAAAGAAAATGATAGCCAAATTAAATAACAATGCAGGAAAAAAAAACAACCTCAAAATTCGAAGATCTTGAGAGGTTGATACAATCATCGTTATTCTAAGGATATCTAAGGATAACCTTACACAGAGTTTATGGTAGGACAACCTTATTCTTCTAGAAAGGTCTTTGTATCAAGTATCAAATCGAAGAGGAATAAAAATAAATATAACGAATTGAACATAACTTGTACATTAATAGAGTGGGTTGTTCTAGACAACATTCCCTCTTTATAACTATGGCAGGTCAACCTTAGAACAACTTTCAAATGAACATTGAAAACTCAAGGTTCATACAAGGAATAGAGAAAGTAAATTCTAAGCTATCACAACATTCTCACAAAGCTTGAAATAATTACAGCATTCACCACCATACATACATCCCACAAAAAGAATAAATAACTTAGAAGAATAAAATAAGTGAACCGACAACGGTCAAGGGATTATAAAGTTTTTACCCGTGTATCACAAAAACTCTTGTTAGCGAGGCAACCAAGTGGACCATACAAAGATGCTAACCCACTCCTAATATCCTCACAAAGGGGATATTAGCGTTCACTAAAAATAGGTTTTCCCAGTCACCCAAAACCTTTACAATTGTGTCTTTGTATGTGGGCTTATACAATTAAAAAAACCCCACTTCTGATTTCTTCAGATAACCAATATAACAAGATTTTTCTGGCAAATCTTGAAAGAAATCAAAATAATAGAAAGGAATTTAGAATATGTAAAATACCTGAAAATCTCCTTCATTGTAGCAGCAGTTAGAGTAGATGATTGAATGTCCAAGTTCAATGTCCACTACTACCATGGTTCTAGTTCTAATAGATTTTAAATTAAATTAAACCCAATAGGGCTTGCCTTAATTGATTTTGCTTCCAAAGAAAGGGAATAATCTATTCGGCCTCTTTATCAAATCATTGGAATATAACAAACGGGATGAATTAAGGATAAAGCTAAGGAATTGTAGACATTTTTGAATAATCGCACACTTAGCTTAGATGGAGCACATACTCTCTGAAGTTCGACGAAGATTGGCTTTAAGTACTTATGAGTTAAGATCGATGAATTTCGTGAGATTCGTAGACTCAATTTGATAGGTGAAAAGATCTCTTCGACTGTCTAAGTGCAATCTTCACTAGTCAAGCAACAAGAATATGTTGAAAATCCGGCTGAATCAATGCTACGACTCTAGATCGTCGTGTCACCTACGATCGTCGTAGGTTTCCTATCGAGTCGTAGGTCCTGTAAACCATCCGACTTGAGTCAAAGATTGACACACACACATCGATCACACACTACTACACAGTCACATCATTCACGACTAGTCACAGGCTACATTTTATCACTAAATCATTGTTTACAAACTTACGAGTTTGAGGAATTTCTTAAATGAACAAGTCTAGGACTAGTCAAGAAACCCTAGGACTAGTCTAAGAACAGACCAATCACATGAATAATAATATTCGACTTATGTATCTGAAATGACCTACTCTAAAGGTCAACCTATGGTCAAAAAAACCTCAATCATGAAGTATGGACATTGAAGCATTAGGAACAAGTGAAGTGACCTTGAAGTATCAGTCTTGAAGTCTTGATGTAGTTGAACTCTTCATGTAACTCAATCTTGAAAGTGGCTTGAGTTTCAGCTTGAGTCTTGAGTTCAGCTAGTCTCTTCTTGAAGTCTTGCAGCTTTAGTCTTGTCTTGTGAGCAGTTCTTTTATTCAAGATCTTGAGTCTTGTACTGGAGAGCTGTGACACTTGTTTAAACACACACACACACACACACACACACACACACACACACACACAAAAATTATTCTTTAAAAAGAGTTTTAAAATATGAAAAATGACAATTTTTAAACATTTTGCTAAAAAACCATAAAGATATGCTAATATTCGACTAAATCTCACTCCCAACCTAAAATCTACATTGTCCTCAATAAAAAAAACATATGGAATGCATTAAAACATGAGATAACGAAAATAAAAGAGTGAGTAAAGAGAGTACCTGAGAAGGATCAAAGGAATTTGCATGAATTCTCCAACAATTAAAAGGGTTTCTAGGTCGCCATACAAGAACAAATTAACAAAAGAAAATCAAAACTACTCTACCCTAAACTAGGAAATCAATAAAGAGAGTGACCTCCATCACACTAAAAGGTCAGTCCTGGTAAACATGATCTTTCAAAGGGATGGATATATCCTCTGAATCAAAGTTATAATCAAATAGTTTATGGCGGTGACTATGCACCTTTAAAATGTTGTTATTCGCCGTATTTTCTATCTCAATAGCCCCATGAGGATAAATCATTTTGACTATAAAGGGGCCAATCTAATAAGATCTCAATTTTCTAAGAAAAAGATGAATTATCGAATTATACAAAAGGATTTTCTAACGCGGTTCAAAATTTTTTGAAAGTATGTTCTTATCATAGAACACCTTCATTATGTCCTTGTATATCTGTGACTTCTTATAAGTCTCATTCCAGATTTCTTCAAATTCATTTAATTGAAATTTACATAGAGAACCCACTTTATCAAGATTAAAATTAAAAGTATTTATAGCCTAATATGCCTTATGTTCCAACTCCATAGGCAAGTGACAAGCCTTCACATAGACAAGTCTATAGGATAATATACCAATAGGGGTTTTATATGCCATACAGTAAGCCCGCAACGCATCGATTATTGAAAGTGACCAATCCTTATGATCTATGCTCACTATTTTTCCTAAAGATGTTTAATTTCCATATTTGATATTTCACTTGGCCGCTTATTTATGAGTTGTAGGGGTGCTCACCTTGTGTGTAATACCATATTTCTTCATTAATGTTTCAAATGGCCTATTACAAAAGTGAGATCCTCTATCGCTTATGTTGGTTGGAGGTGTTTTGAACCTAGATAAGATATTTTCTTTTAAAAACTTAATGACTGTTCAATGATCATTTTTTCGATATAGAATTGCCTCAACCTATTTGAAAACATAGGTGGTGACAAGGAGAATATATGGATTTCAAAATGATGGGGGAAATTGTCCTATGAAATCAACTCCCCAACAATCAAATGCTTCAATTATTAAAATGGGATTCATCGACATCATATTTTGATGGGATATTCCTCCCAATTTCTGACATCTCTCGCAAGCTTTACAAAATTTGTTAGTGTCCTTGAACATAGTGGGCCAATAAAAGCATCACTACATAATTTTCGTAGTGGTCTTTTTAGCCGAGAAGTGGCCACCACACACATATGAGTAACAAAAGGAGATGATACTCTGTTGCTCATGATCTAGAGCACATCTCTTTATGATTTGATATGGGTGATATTTAAAAAGATAAGGATCATTTCAAAAGCACTTGCGTATCTCAGTGAAAATTTTCTTCTTATCTTGCGCAGTCCAATGACTAAGAATCGTACATGTAGCAAGATAATAAGCAATGTCAATGTACCAAGGTAATTGGGAGACCTTGAAGAGTTCTTCATTAGGGAACATCTCATTATTGTGTTCATCTCCGTATAATCAGATAGAATAAGCCGAGAGAGATGGTCATCTACGGACTACGTTTTCTACTATTTTCTTCTTTCGGATTTCTCAATCGAACTCTTTGAGTAAAAGGATCCATCTTAACAAACGAGGCTTAACATCCTTCTTATAAAAAAAGATAATTCAATGTCGCGTGGTCTATAAAAATGATCATCTTGGACTCGATCAATTAGGACCTAAACTTGTCCAAGGCGAACACCGTGATTAAGAATTCCTTTTTCATAGTGAAACAATTCACCTAGGCAAGGTTTAGAGTTTCTACTAGCGTAATAAATAACATAGGGCTTCTTTTCTTTTCTTTAGCCTAGCACCACCCCAATCACATAATCGCTTGTGTCATACATGATTTCAAAAGGGACACTCCAATCGGGTGATTGCATGATAGACTCCTCACAGAGATTCTTCGAATCCACGAGGGAAGAAAATAGAAAATAATTTTTAATAAAAGTCAAAAATAACTTAATTAATAATTTTCTAATGTGTGTTCCTGTTACACCATTGATAAAGAAAAAAAAAAAACAAAATTCATAATTACCAAAAATAACAAAATTCTAACTCTAATAAAAATCATAATTCTAGTAAAACTCTTCGAAAGCCTAATTTATAAAAATAAAAATTTCAAATAAACTCTTGCTAGAAGAGTCATAGCATGATTATAAGTTATTTCTAAAAAGGAGGAAAATCTACAACTCTAAAAATTAAAATATATATTAAAATATATATTAAAATATCATAATTACTAAAAATAGTAATTTTTCCTCAAAATTTCATTTTTGAGCCGAAAGCGCTCATTTTTTTTATGAAACGGAAAACCAAGACCCACTCTATGGATCAGTTCACCTCAGATGGCCCGTTAGAATAAAGATTGATGGGTTGTGCCGCCCGTGATACCTGGATCAAAAGTTATGGCCAATTTACGGTTCACCCTCTTTTAGTCCAACCACACTATGAATGTATCTGTGCCACGTCCTACAACAATTTATGTGTTTTGGAACTATGGTATCTCTTAACAACTTGAAGTCATTCTATGTTTTTGTTTCGGCATACTTTGCTGCGGGACCGACATCGGAAAATTCACAGTAAAAACAATTGATGATGATCGCGTAGTCAACAAAACTGTTCATTTTAACCCCACCTGCAACTTCCTGAACATAAACGAGCTTGCCAATCTCTGGGAAAAGAAGATCGGTAGAACCCTGCCAAGAGTAATTGTCACCGAAGAAGACCTACTCGCTACTGCTAAAGGTCCACCCAAAATACTTACTAGGTTTTTGCTCATTATCAATAACATGGCACGACCAAGATATCTGGGCCATTGACGGTTGGCGTCCATATTGAATGTTCCATGCCAAATTGTTTGGGTTGTGCATTTTTTGTGTAGCCCAATAGGCAATTCGCCTGAGGATGGATTCAAGAGTCAATCTGTTTCACATGTTTCAACGTGGCACATGTGTGTGAGATCTTTGCCAGTCATATGATCATAGATCCTACTCATCCCATTGGTGGCACTTGTATGGCGAATATAGACCGTTAGTCATACTTTTCTCTCTACCTGTTCAACATATAAATGAGCTGGTCTCTCGTTGACATGGTAAACCCATTGATAACCATGTGACACAGAAAATGACGTGTAAAATCATTGGTTGGGTCCATTTGGGTAGTGGATCCAACAAAATCAGAATTAAGTCTAACCCTGATTTCCTCGGGCCCCACGCACTCCTAGGATTCGCTACACTAAAAGTGGTATTTTTCTCTACATAAATGCAATTAAGGAAGTCTAATATATATATATATAGAGAGAGAGAGAGAGAGAGAGAGAGAGTAAGTAATGCTCACACACCTAGTTGGACATTGCATTTTCGTCCAACTAGCCATGCATTTAATGAAAAGAAAATTCTCTTAATTAATGTAAGTAAATGCTTTTACAGTAGACTAATTTCATTTTGGCATGGAAAAGGGCCAGGTTTGTGTGGGTCCATCATTAAGTTAATGTAAAATCAACCCCGTCCATCAGGTATGTCACCCCATGTTAGATCAAGGTCTCAAATTTCATTCACATCGTCAGTGCATATGGATCACATGATTGGAAATAGTGAACATGGAAAGGTTCACCCTCTAGACTATTTCCATCAGTGTGGCTCACATCAATCATATATGGACTTGATTTTTGTGTGATATCTAATGGCTGGAATGGATTTCATTATTTCGTTACGATGGGCCCTGTAAAAATCGAGGGTGCATGTCTCTCTCCTAATTGTTGCTATTGGTGTGGCCCCTCTGAATCACTGGTTAGCCTGATTTCTTTGCTATTAAGCATATCAATCGGTTACACGTTTAATATTGGTAGGAGTGGATCTTACGTACAAGTACGAGTGGGCCCGCAAAAATTCCGAGGTGGAGTCCGCGTGGTACTGTTCCCAAGGCATTATTATTTGGTGTAATTTGAAGTTGTAATTAATGCTTATAATGCTGGCATAGAAGTGGCGTTGTTTTGGTAATTAATCCTCGTAATGCCGGTAGAGGAGTGATTTAAACGCTAACTTTGGAAAGAGTGGCACGTTCGGGTAAGCCAAATATGGTGTTAGTTTTAAATCTACCCTGAACATCTGATGGGTCACCTCACTTTACACCTAGGGCTTAAAATTCAGGCTCATCCGTCTTTAGGTAGACCACACAACTGGAAATAGTTTATAAAGAAAAGTTCACCCTCCAAACTATTTACATTGGCGTGGCTTACTTGAAAGATAGATAGACCTGAATTTTGTCCCTAGGCCTAATTTTTAGTGTGGTATCTAATGATTTGAGTAGATTTGGTGTAATCTCCATGGTGGGCCCTATAAAAATCAAGAGTGGATGTCTCTATTCCAACTATTTTCTTTGGTGTGCCCCACCTGAATCATAGGTGGAATTGATTTTTATGTTATGTGCCCGATATAAGATTACACATCCAATGGTTGGAGTGGATCACAAATACGCATCAAGATGAGCCCCATTAAAAAAATTAAGATAGATCGTCCGTTGAAATTCTTTTTTCCAATTAAAAAAGTCCACGTTCAGCGGGCTGGAGTATCGTTTAATATCCAGCCAACACATCCCGTCCAACCTTCTATGTAAATATGACATCCAACTCGTCTAATAGGTTGAGCCATCACAAGCATTACTTTTTGTAAAAATACCATATATACAAGTCATTAGGCTATACACAATTTGGATGATTTTAACAGTGGGACTTTGTAGCTTAACTATTTACCATGGTGTAGCCCAATCGAGCGTTGAATCGACCTTAGTTTTGAGCCCCCGTCCAAATATGAGGCAGCTCACATGATGGCGTGGTGGATCTACTCCACATGAACTCTTTCTTTATAAGTTTGGGAAAGCAATGCTCCGTTGCCCTTAAGAAGGTCATCCAAACGTTATCCCAGATATTTGGGAAGAGACATGTAAGGGGAGAGTAAATGTATGATAGACTACACACCTGCCATAAATTTGGACCATCAAACTCAAAATTAGATACGTGCGTTGGATAAATTGCATTATCAACATGATAGGAGCAAAAAATATTTTGATGATCTTATGATCAAACATGTCAAATACTTATGAAAATAGTGGGTTGTTAATAAAACAGTCCAACAATCTAGATTTAACATGCACACTTGTACATTTCTTAAAAGTGTAGTTTCTTAGTTTTTAGCATATAAGTTCTCCTTAGTGGATCCTAACTGATGAATGGCTTAGATCTTAACACATATGCCACTTTACATAATTATGACATGCATTATTAAATCCCTCAATATAGATATATGCATTGTATGAAAGGGAGAATTTTTTCATTAAATGCCCAGCTAGTTTGACCAAAACTCACGGTCCAACTAGTTGTGTGTGACCATTTCTCATTTCTCTCTCATATATATATATATATATAGAGAGAGAGAGAGAGAGAGAGAGAGAGAGAGAGAGAGAGAGAGAGAGAGACACGCTCGCACACAACTAGTTGCACCATGAGTTTTGGTCCAACTTGCTGGCCATTTAATGTTAAAAAATGTTATATCCGAAAAATTATTTTAAAAAAGAAAATGACTTACCCACTTTGATCGGCCCCACCATGGTGTTAATGGGAAATCCAACCCCAATCATCACATGATTCACCTCACGACTGGACCCATTGTCTGAAAATTAGCTCCATCTGTGGTTAAGGTGGACCACACGACTAAAAACAGAATACGGGAAGAGTTTATCCTCCAAATCGTCTTCCTTGGCATGGCCCAGTTGAATCATGTACAGGCATGATTTCTTTGACATCAAGCCTAACTTTTTGTATGGCATATAATGGTTGGAGTGGATTTCCAAGGCCCAGCCAGGTGAGCCCTGTAAAAATCAAGGGTCGACACCTTTCCCAATTGTTTCCATTTGGTATGGCCCACTTCATTCATGAATTAGCCTAGATTTTTTTCCTATGGGCCCAACATGGGATTAAACATATAATGATCGGAGTGGATCCCACACACATATCACAGTGGCCCCATTAAAAGATGAAAGGTTGAAGTCGGTGAGGCACTTGTTGGTTTCGAAAAAATGGTACCTTACTGAGAATGGACAGGAGTAGATCAGGTGTTACCCGGGTAACATACCAATACCAATAGGTGCTTCCTTAACCGTGGGACCCACTTTGATATATTTGTTGTATATCCATGCCATCCATCAGTTTTTACAAATCATTTTAATGGATGGTCCCAAAAATTAAACAGATCCACCTATCAAGTGAGCCCCACCACCGGAAATAGTGAACATTGAAAACCCATCATTAAAACCTTGTTATGGCCCACCATAATGTTTATTTTCCATCCAACATCATCCAGCTTATTCATAATCCAACTTATTCATAAGGTCACTCAGACTTGGATTAGGAAAAAAATATATATCAATGTGATCCAAATTAAACTTCCGTCTCCCTAACAATTTTCAATGGTGGGGTTTAATCCTCACTGTTTTATGTGGCGTGGTCTACTTTAGCTTTGGATCTCCCTCATTTTTAACCTCATGCCCTAAAAATGTTATAATAAAATAGATGGATGGTGTGGATATAACATATACATCATGGTGAGGACCATGTAGCTTTGCCACATGTGTTCCCGGCCTTGCCATCCGAGTCTTTCTCGGAACCAACGCCCCCCTTTCATCTTTTAATGTGGCCCACCATGATGTTTATATGAGATCCAATCCTTTCATTATATGTATAATTCCATATTAGACCTAGAGCCAAGAAATCACGCTGATCTATAATTCAAATGGACCATAGCAAGGGAAACAAGTTGGAGGATAAGCTTTTCCAGGGCGCTATTTTCTACCGTTTGGTCCACTTTATTTATAGATGCATCTGATTTTTTGCCCCTATGACCATTATGGGGCGACTCATCTGATGGTTGGTGTGGATTTCATCTTAACTCCACCGTGGGTCCCACCCGAACCATCAAGTCCTTTTCCTCGGGGAAACAACTTTTATATATATATATATATATATATATATATATATATATATATATATATAATACTTATTACGCCTGTGGAGGGGAATTAACACTTTAGTGGCCCCGTTAAAATTAGAAGGGCATGGGGTACCCAAATGGACCCTTTGAGATATTTGTACTCCATTTTTTAATATTTGATTTGGATTATCTGATGACTATGATGCTTATCCTAGAATTAGTTCATGGTTTCCCCTAGTAGATGGATGGTTCAGATTACCAGACACTCCAAGTGTGGGAGAATGAAAATAAGGGACATCTCCTATCCCAAAATATGTTATTTATTTATTTATTTACTTATTTTGTATGTAGAGAATTGCAACCCCCAAGAGTTTCATGACATCATTCACTCACGACATTTTCATCGGAGGCTGCCAAATTAACTTTCCTGTTGAAGGGCCAAAAGACATCGAAGTGAGCCAACTATACCCAGATATCCCTTTCCGCACCATGGACAAGTGCTTCGATGACTACATTATTGAGCTCCAACACCGGACGAGCAATGAGAATGCCAAATCAAGTTCCATTAAGCTCCAACACCGGCCAAGCGATGAAAATTCGAAACCAAATTCTATCAAGCACCAACATCAACCAAGTGATGAGCTTGCCAAACCGAATTCTATGGAGACTGGCCATCCCTATAACATGTGACGCTTGATCGAATTTCTCATGGCTGCACCTCTCTGTGTGGTCTCCCCAAGATTAAAGTAGTGTAATTCTTCAATAATCTAGGATGGTTTGTTCTATTATGCTTTAGGTGCCATATACTTTGTATTTGCGTTACCATTATTTATAGTTTGGTTAAATATGATATATGACCAATAGAAAATTAAAGGGATAGATGATGATGGGCCCGGCAGCAGGCATTCCTTATACATGTTATATTTTGTTTTAAAATAATATTAAAATTTGAATTTTTAAATTTTCGGTAATTTCCCTCCACATTTGAAAAGTTTTGGTACTTTTGTGTCGTGGGTTTTGTCCCACATCGGATTTGACAAAGTAAACTATCTTGTATATATGAGTCTTTTTGTCTAGGGCCTGAGCCCCTTTCAGGGGGCATGTAAATTTGGTCCTATGAGGGGGCTATGCCAATAGCTCTAATTTATGCCATTGACCACACCAAGCCGAATTCGTGTTCGTGTGTGCGTACGCGACGGGACGGGCTGGGCGCGAGTGAGTGTGAGTGTGAGTGTACTTATACTAGCGCCTTTTCTTTTTAATATAGAGAGATGCATCCCTTCCGGTTGGTCGCACCTATTGGGTTTAAACCCAACGGACCTAACCCACCCTTTGTAAAGGGTGCTTATGCACCACTTCGGAGTCTATATAAGGACTTCTGTTTGAATTTCAAATATGCGAAAATATTATCTCTCTTATAAAACTTTCTCTGATACGGTTTTAAGAATTTTACTAAGTTCATTGCTGAGTCAACTCAGCACTTTCGGAGTAAACTGCAAGTAGTTCATACACTTGATGGAATCCATAGCCATATATTTGGTGGTGCATACAGTTACTACATACACTTAATGGAATTCACCTATATGGGTGTGGAAGTGGAGGCCGCTTCTTATGAGAATCTAGGTGAATTCTCTAGAGCACTCATGAAATTCAGGTAATGGTGTATGGCTGAAACGCATCAAACCGCAGAATCACTTGCAGAGGAAGAGTTGTGTGAGTGGCGTGTACTAACGATCTACATTAAAAGGATTCAGATTCAAGACTATGGTGTCACCTGATTCCTATAGACTGTCTTGCTTATTCTAATGTCGATTCAAGTCTATTACGCTTTAATCCAAAAGAGTTTTATTTTAAAACATGTGGGGGATTGTTATATTTTGTTTTAAAATAATATTAAAATTTAAATTTTCAAATTTTCAGTAATTTCCCTCCACATTTGAAAAGTTTTGATACTTTTATGTTGTGGGTTTTGTCCTACATTGGATTTAACAAAGTAAACTATCTTGTGTATAAGATAGTCTTTTTGCCTAGGGCTTGAGCCCCTTTTAGGGGGCATATGAATTTGGTCCTGTGGGAGGACTATGCCAATAGCTCTAATTTATGCCATTGACCACACCAAGCCGAATTCGTGTTCGTGTGTGCGTACGCGACGGGACGGGCTGGGCGCGAGTGAGTGTGAGTGTGAGTGTACTTATACTAGCGCCTTTTCTTTTTAATATAGAGAGATGCATCCCTTCCGGTTGGTCGCACCTATTGGGTTTAAACCCAACGGACCTAACCCACCCTTTGTAAAGGGTGCTTATGCACCACTTCGGAGTCTATATAAGGACTTCTGTTTGAATTTCAAATATGCGAAAATATTATCTCTCTTATAAAACTTTCTCTGATACGGTTTTAAGAATTTTACTAAGTTCATTGCTGAGTCAACTCAGCACTTTCGGAGTAAACTGCAAGTAGTTCATACACTTGATGGAATCCATAGCCATATATTTGGTGGTGCATACAGTTGCTGCATACACTTGATGGAATTCACCTATATGGGTATAGAAGTGGAGGCCGCTTCCTATGAGAATCTAGGCGAATTCTCTAGAGCACTCATGAAATCCAGGTAATGGTGTACGGCCGAAACGCACCGAACCGCAGAATCACTTGTAAAGGAAGAGTTGTATGAGTGGCATGTACTTGCGATTTACATTAAAAGGATTCAGGTTCAAGACGATTCCTGTAAACCTGTCTTGCTTACTCTAATGTCAGTTCAAGTCTATGGTGACACTCGCACCATTGCACAACTATTACGCTTTAATCCAAAAGAGTTTTATTTTAAAACATGTAGGAGATTGTTATATTTTATTTTAAAATAATATTAAAATTTGAATTTTCAAATTTTCGGTAATTTCCCTCCACATTTGAAAAGTTTTGGTACTTTTGTGTTGTGAGTTTTATCACACATCGGATTTGACAAAGTAAACTATCTTATATATAAGATAGTCTTTTTGGCTAGGGCTTGAGCCCCTTTTAGGGGGCATGTGAATTTGGTCCTATGAGGGGGCTATGCCAATAGCTTTAATCTATGTCATTGACCACACATGCGCACGCGCGCGCCAAGCCGAGCCGTGTCGTGCCGTGCCGAGCCGAGTTCGTGTCCGTGTCCGTGTGCGCGACGTGACGGGACGGGTTGGGTTGGGCAGGGCGTGGGCACGGGTGCGGGTGCGGGTGCGGTGTGGGTGTACTCGCGTGAGTGTGTGTGTGTGGGTACTCGCAGGACTTTACTTGCGAGAGTGTACTCGCACTTGCGCCTTTTCTTTTTAATCTAGAGAGATGCATCCCTTCCAGTTGGTCGCACCTGTTGGGTTTAAACCCAACGAACCTAACCCTTTATAAAGGGTGCTTATACACCACTTCAGAGTCTATATAAAGACTTCTGTTTAAATTTCAAATATGTAAAAATATTATCTCTCTTACAAAACTCTCTCTGATATAGTTTTGAGAATTTTACTGAGTTCATTGCTAAGTCAATTCAGCACTTTCGGATTAAACTGCAAGTGGTTCGAGCCCGTATACAGCGAGTGCACCGCTGGGACCAGGTCATAATCGTTGTATCTTGGAGGTCGATTGCTCTGGAAACCTGTTGCACTTGGGACGCTGTCCAAGGGGAGCAAATTTGATTTCAAGCCAAGTGACTCAGTTACGCCTCGACTCAAATCAATAAGTTCTTCTTTCTTAAAAATTTTATTTTCTTTTTTGGTTCTCGATTTTCTATAGTCTATTTAATTCAACCAAATATTCCAACAGTACATCTACTTAAAACTGAGAGGAAACACTCCTTATAGAGTGTTTTAGTTCTTATAATAGATTTACAGTACATGTACCGTTAATAACTGTAGATGGGGGTTATATGATTGCATGGGCCACTTAAATGAATATAATAAGGTCGTGTACTGGTAACGTTGAGTTTTTTCAATGTTTCCCCTTATTTAGTCAATTAAGTAGACTAAATATATACATATCCTATTGCAAGTAAGGCCATGGTTGGATTGCAAATTGTTTTACTTTGGCTACTAATGCCTCGAGTAGTTGTATGTTTGGTAAATAACTAATCTTAAAAATAAACCAAGCATCAAATAAATAAATTTTAAAGTACCCATTCTGAAACACACTATCATCTATATATCATCCAAACGTAGCCTAATGAATGCCTATGAGGAAAGTGAGATCTAGGTGGAACTGCAAGTTTAAATTCCTCGAACTTTATGATTGATATCTTTCTCTACACATTTTTTCATGATAAAACCCATTTAAATGGCATCTTTGTCAATTCAGGAAGACAAAAGGGAACCAAAATTGGGTTTTTTAGCCATTTTGAGAGGTTAGGAGGCAGTTGAGAGAATAGGTGAAACCACATTTAACAATGGTGGTGATGATGGTAACTTCTCCAATTGTTGGGTTTTCTTCCATTCGATCAAACCCGAGTAGATTATGTGAGACCTGATCCGAGTTCACATGTTTGCATGTGTGTGTGTGAGTATGCATCTCATGTATTTTGGTCCCGCGGTCCTACCAGTCAAATTTCGGCGACCCGCGACCTTCGGATAGGGATTGCGGTCACCCTCGAGTTTGGTCACGTAGACCCAACTCGGATTGACCCAAGACCTATGCCATTGCGACCGCATCGTCGCCGCGGTTCCAGCGTCGTGTCTCATGCGTAAATCCGGCATGTCCATCAAAAGTTATGGGCCGCACATTATTTGGACCGTTGATTGCATTTTTGGTGGGACCCACCTGATTGCACATTTCCCCATGTGCACTATTCCCCATGTAAGCCACCTTTAGCCTAGCAATGATGGCTTCTTTTCTCAAGAAAACCATGATGAGATTAGCTTCTCTAGGCAATGATGAGCCACCCTATCCCATGAGCAATGATTATTTTCTCTTTTCAAAACTCATCTTTTTCTAAGAAAGCAATCATTTCAACCTTAGAAACTCTCTCATCTCCCTCTCTCTTTCTTCATTTCTCTCTTCTCCTCTTTGCAAATGCTCTCCAATGTCCTCCATTGCTGAACTTTTTCAGCCATCTTTCCTCTTCTTTCCCCCTAGATCTAACCATCAAAGATCCATCATCACCATTGAACCTCCTTCCTTGAAGCTTAAGGAGCATGGTGGTTGAAGAATCTTGAAGATCCAACAAGTGGGTGAGCATGTAGGATAGATTGCATGGTTCTTATTTTCATAGATCTTTGTTGCATCATATGGAGAGTGTAGGACTCACCACATCAATGGTGAAGGTCCACCACTCCTTGGATAATTTTTTTTTTTAGCCATCACTTGCATGCATGTGATCTTGATGGGGCCATTCTCCATGGACCCCATCTTGATGAGATTTCATTTCTTCTTCTCTTCTCCCCTTTCTGTGGTTTGGATGTAATGATTATGTGGCCCACCTGATGTGCCATGCAACCAGAAATTTTAAATTTTTGGGACATCCAGGCCCAAGTTGTTGGACACCCAGGCCCAACTGTGATGCCTAGTTTTGCTACCTGATTTAGAAAGTCTTTGGGCCTGATTTTATGGATTTTCTTGGGGAGGGGTTGGGCCTGGGGGTTGTGTGACACATCAAGGTGGACCCCACCTTGTGGAATCTATGATTTTTTTCCCATTTATTAATTTTTGGGCTGATCTAGACAGCAACATGTTGCTGTCCAGATTGATGGAAATTTTTTTATGCTGTAATATATGGGGTGTAGGCCTTGTTTGTGGTCTCTTTTTCCTGATTTCTTAGACTTCTCTTTGAGGTGTGGACCCCACCTAAAAGTATGCTAAACCTCACCTTCAAATGTCCCTATTTGATCACCCAAAAGGGTGGGCCAAGGAGGGTGGACGGTCCAGATTTGTCTGGACTGTCCAGCCACACTGTTTGCTGGAAACTCATAAATATCAGCCTGATTTTGAAATGGTGGGCCACCTTTGTGGAGACCATCTTACTGCATACTTGTATAGGAAGGTTGGTCTTGCATTTTTCCAAATTTACATAGACCTGGGCCCACTCAAATGGGGTGCTAAAGTCAGGGATAGCAGCATTGCTGCAGCAGAAAAATAAAAAATCTGGACCTTGCTGTCCATGAATTTCATGAGTTAAATAAAATATTTCTACTATCCCAAAAATCTTAAATTTTTTTAGGGAGGTGTCCCACCTATGGTAGGACCTATCCACATAATTTCAGGGCCAAGGAATCCTATTTGGGCATCCAAAAGGGGGGGCCAACATACTGGACTGCCAGAAATTTCTGCTGTGCAGTCCAGCAGCATAGTCCCATAAAAATAATATTAAAAAAATAATTTCTAAGAAGGTGGGCCATATTTCTGGATGCCAACTTGTTTTAGGCTTGATGAGGGACCTTGGGTCCAAATTTCAGGAATTTTGGAGGCCCAGAACCCACCCATTGGATGGCCCAAATTCAGGACAGTTATATTCCAGCAATATTTTACCCTGGATAGATTGTATTATTTAAATTAATTTAAATACTTTTGAGTATCCTAAAATCATGAAAATTTACAGAGAGGTGGTCCACCCATGGTGGGACTCACCTACAAATGTTTGAGGCCAATGGAGCCCTGTGTACACCGTGGCAAGTGCTGGAATGGCTCACCACGTTCAGGTGTCCCGATTCACCAGATTTTCTTGATGGTCTGTTTTATTTAAATTAATTAAAATACTTCTGACTGTCCAAAAATCACAAAATTTTGAGGATTCGTGGTCCACCTATGGGAGGACCATCTTGTAAATTTTCATGGCCATCGGGCCCCTGTACTGATCGTGGTGTGGCCTGCAAACTTGGGTCAGTTTTGGGCCAGATACTCAGGCCCGTAGGACTACCCATCACGGGACGCCCCTACCTTGGGCTGTTGCTGGGCCTGTATTCCAGCGGCATGGCCCACTTCTAATATGTGTTGTGCATTCCCCTCTCATCCGGTGGGACCCACTATGATATGTGTGGGTCACCATGGGCTGGTAACCCATTTGAATTACATAAATTTCTGGATTCCAGCAGGCCCAGGAAGTGGGTGGGCTGAAATTCCAGTAAGGGGCCCAAATTTACTCCATAGTTGATTGTTTTGGAGCTGTTGTGGCCCACCAGATTTAAGGGAGTATTGCACACACTCCTTACCTTATTTCCTTAGACACTTTTGGGCATAATTAGTTCCTCTTAAGGCCCACCTTTGTGGTGATGTTGGGGGTTAGCCTTAACCAGATTTTTGGTAGTTTGTAGGCCCAATGGGCTGGAAACCTATTTCTTGAGCCCAAGATCGTGTAGGGCCTGACCTTATTGTTTCACAGGCCCAACGGGCCGTCTACAGGCTGACCGTGTGTATTTATTAGCCGTGATGCCCTCATGAAATGCTTAATTATGGGCTAACTTGCGGGGCCCACATAAATGTATAGTGTGGAGGGCCTTGCTAAGTCTTTGGGCTGATGTGGTAAGGCCCACACTGTCAGTATATGCCTTGCCTATGTGTATTCTTGGGTTTATGGGCTGCCCTCAAGCCCACCATAATGTATGAATTGGATGACTTTTGTTTTGGGCCATTTCTTTAGGGCCCATTATGTGATATAGTATATGCATGTTTGTGTTAGCAAGTAGGCCTTGTGGACTCGGTTCTTTTGGATAGGCCCACTGATCTTGAGCCTATACTCTCCTATTTATTGTGATGGGCTTAGGGGCATTGATACACAAGAAGTTGGGCCCTTGGTTGCCCACTAAACTGACCCTGTACTTAGGCCAAAAGTGAGCCCCAACTCACTTGTGTTAAATGTGAAACTTGCCCATGTAAATGAATTACTGGGCTGCCCATGAAGCCCACCACAATATGTGGAATTATGACCTTTGTGGCTGGGCCCAAACCTTACTTGAGGGCCCACTATATGGCCTATGAGTTAGGCTTGGTGTATGGCCTACTAGTCCACACATTGCTTAGGCCTTAGATCTTTCATTATATGGGTAGTGGCGAGCTACCTCTTGGAAACCAGTTGAGGTTGGATGTCCTCCTGGGTGATCCTAAGGTAAGCTCATAGGTTTCTCTATGGGTGGTTAAAGGCCCACCATAGACCTTAGGCCTTTTATTTAAGGCTCAATGTGCATGTATGTGGAGCCTACCTTAATACATGTTTGGTCCAGGCCGTCCAAGCCTTGGATCGCCCGATTGTGGAAACACTTTCTGCCTTGGGTTGCTACTGGACTCACAATCCAGTAGCAGGCCCAGTTGATCTTTTCATGATATGTACACACTCTCCATCTGGTGGGATCCCCCAGTGAGTATAGTTGGCCTTCATGAGATTATTTTCACATACTCAACTAATTTCTAGACCTTAACAGGCCTAGGAAGTCAAACGGGCCAAAAGTTTATCAAAGGGCCTTCGATGTACAATTTTATGGTTACAACTTTATTTGGCTGTGGGGCTCACCATATTGAGAACTTGTGTATGTGTTACATGCTTATGCTTTTTTATAGTCTTTGGGCTTAATCAGTGTATTCTTTTGGGTCACTTTTAGTGATCTTATGAGGACCCCATCTTAAGATCAGAATTTTGGGACATCCAGTGAGCCTAGATTAGGCAGGGACATCCCAGTTTGGCCCAACCATACATTGGGCCGACTTCCACCATTTTGATGGACTTGTGGGCTGAGGTAAGGATAGTATTGGGCCCTCGGTTGTCTACTTAAATTGCTAATTATTGGGCTGATGTAGTGGGGCCCATTTCATCCAAACTTAAACCTATTTTTGGGCCGTATATTGTGTACGTGGGCTGCCCACCAAGTCCAACTTAATGCATGGATTCTATGGCCATTGGGAATTGGGCCTTGGGCCTTAATTTCCCTCTTAGAGCCATGTTGTTAAAAGTGGTATTATATCTTTTTATGGCCTATTATGAGGAATATATGTATGTGGTTACTTTTATTTTTATCTTAAATGTAGGCCTTGGGCCTTTTATCCATATAGTTCATGATAGATATGCCTTTTTGGGGAATGGTGGTTAAATGTCCCCATTATGGACCCCTCTAGGTCTGATTGTATTTAAAAGTGATTGGATACTTATCTTATACAGTTGCTAGGCTCATTTCTATAATTACTTAGACCCGTAGTTGTATGCTTAGTCTTGTGGGTTACCCCAGGTAAATGGGCCCCCACTAGAGGTGGGATTCCTTATGGATATTGTCTAAGTACCTAGTCTTAATTCCTTCTTGGATAGGAGGAATGTAATTTACTTTGTATATCATCGCATAATGCGCCTAAACCCATCTTCATGGCCCATGTGCATCATTGTATTCTTGGATGACACTGTGTGTGTGGTTATGATTGTGTCATTGGGCATTGCATGCTGTCTTCCCGAGGGACGTAATATTTCCTCTTGAGCATGTTGGATGCTTGGAATTGATGCATAGTTGATTGTGTGATTCATGCATCTGGCATTGCATAATATGAGCATTATCACCCTTGCTTCATCAAGGTTGTAGCCTCCATAGATACATCATGGATGGCCATGTTTGGACATCGAAAATGTTACTTGAGCATACCGGGTGCATAGGATGCCCATGGGTGAAATTTCTAAAACTTCCATGGTACCAAGGATCTACTCTAATACGGTAACCGGGTGGAATATATGAGCGCACGAGGGCCTTATACCATTAGGCCGCGACTCCCACTGTCGTGTAGTCGGTTGGATAGGGGTGTGGCCTTACTCGCCTGATGTAAGAGGGCATTGCTAGGCTGAGTCTGACCAGCTCGTGAATGGGTCCGCTACCATCAGGCCTTGTTGGTGATTGGTTGTCCACAGGCGGGTAGTGAGGTCTCTTACGCTCGTTTGACTGTGCGGGGTCTGTAGAGCGGCAGTCATCCAGTAGTGTAATGGACCCCGGTGATTTCCTTATGATTGGAAATATACTTGACATACGGTTTGGTTATGAGCACTGGCATTACTTGCATCGCATTAGTATTGGTTATGTAAGCCCCTTCATGCATTGCCTTGGTATGGCGTCCAGTACTCATTGCATCATATTCATGATAAGCCTTTGTAAGGCTAGTGATATTCTCATTGAGCATGTCTCCTTCCTGTATCTCTTATTATTCTTCTGTGCACTATTATCACACACTTACACCACCCTCTAAGCTTCTATAAGCTTATGCACGATTGATGCGTGCAGGAGATCCTAGGCAGGTGTCGCAGTGGCAGAGTTTGGATTAGAGCTGAGCTTGAGGACCCAGTATTGCATCATTCCTTTCTTTCTTCTATTATCTTATGTATGTCCTTTTGGACCTCATGTAAACTTGTAAAAGTTCAAATTCTTAGTGGATTTTGTGATATGTGCCTTTTTTATTCTCAGATTTACTTGTTATGATCTTGGGTATGCTCGTATTGGAAATGGTTATATTATTATGAAAATCCTCCTTGTAGGATCCCAGGATCGGAACCTGCTTCAGGAGCCGAGAATGGGGTACTACGGAGGTTTCTCCAATTGTTGGGTTTTCTTCCATTCGATCAAACCCGAGTAGATTATGTGGTTTTAGGTATCCGATGATGTTTCTTTGATTGTGGTAGAAGTCAAAATCATATCAAACTCTAGTTTTTTTTCTCGTTTTTAATGGATATTCAAAGTAACAACAAAACTTTTATCCTCAGTGTCATATTTATAGGCTTGAGTTCTCTTAGAATCGAGCTCTTCTGAGCAATTTTAGTTGTTGCAATAGTATGTACAGTAGTTTATAAACACCATTTTCTACCTTGGTAACAATCCTACCTGTCACACCCTAGAGCCCGACACATGAGTATGGAGACTCAGATTTCAAATTTGGGGGTATGAACTAATAACAAACAGGCACTCTCTAACACCCACTCTTGTAGCGCCGTGGTTTTTAGCACTCGAGTATAATACTATCACAAAGAAACCAGAGTGTCACATAGGGAAGGGCAGCATGTGAAGTACTTCCCTGTATCCACATAATCAGGTTAACATTCAAACCATAATAAAAAAAATCAATTAGAATAGCAGTTATGTATAGCATTTAAGGGCTTATTTGAATTCGCGTATAAGGGTGTATTGTATTGTATCCGGCTACTGTTCATGTATACATTCAAGCATTTTCAGAATACATCCAAATCAACATGCCGTTAACCAATGTTTGGATATGAGGTATTGTTCAGGCAAGTATACAATTTCTTGTACAGATCAATGTTTGGAAATGACGTATAAGAGCTACGTATTGTATATATGTATAAATATTGATAGCACATGAATGACTGTGGCCCTTTTTAAGTTTTCAACTGTTTTGATTCCAGGTGAGGCCCACTGTCATGTTTTTTATTAATCCTACCCGTCCATCATGTTCTGATTGAATAATCCTAGCCGTTCATTCATTGTCTTCTTTCGCCTCACCCTCTTTCATTGATTTACCTAGAGGGTTATTACCCCATGGAGGTGGAGCAATGACCTTATTCTAGGCCGTCCGACTTGCTGGCCTTTCGATAGATTCAAATTTTTTCTTTTTCCCTCCAAGAGTAAAAAATGAACTTAAAAAAAAAAAAAATCACAAATCTAGGATTCTAAAAAAGAATAAAAATAAAAGAGAATAGTATCATCGCATACTATTCTATTACTAAAAGCAGAAAGCATGGGTGTATTTATTAGTCAGATAGACATTTTTAAAACGAAAAAAAAAAAAAAAAAAAAACCAAAGATCGGAACAAAGAGAGGATCCTTCTTCAGTAAAGAGAGATTCGTGTTCTTCCGATCACCGTTGATATCGATCGGGATGAAGGTCCGACGTTCTAGATGGAAGCAGGGATCCAAATCCCTGAGAGAGAAAATGCCATCTTAACCCTGGATAAGGTTTTGATAGACAGAGGAGGAGAAAGAGGTTCAGATGGAGATGGAGAAAGAAAGGTAATGACGGGCGTCCTATAAATATAAAGAAGATAATAATCATGACGATCCTAATAGTGTGGTTTTAGACTCATCTCTCACGGAATGCTGTTACATGCAAGGTTTTGCATGGAAAGAGAGAAACAGTGGAGATGAGAGAGATTACACCATAGCCCAGTGGTTTATAGATTATCAATACTAACAGAGGAAACTCTTCCGCAGCTGAATGGCCACATGCACTGGGAAGAAGATCTTTTGCGATGATGGAGCAGGATATGTCCGTTCTCCACAATTGAAACGTATAATATCCAAAGAGATAGACGCCACCCGATAATACTATGCATTGAAGAGACTAGATTGCACGATGTAGTGGCGTCTCAAATCAGTTTACAATCTTTTGAAAGTTTTGGATTATTGGTGTATTCACACGCATGGTAAACACCGAAAGCCAGCTCCAATTCAAGCGCTGTATAATGGGTATATTCGGAAATATTCGGTTATAATACCATTCAATGCACCCTCATACGCAAATCCCAGCAGGCCCTAAGATAAGTAGAGGTAACTAAATTAGAAAGTGTCGAGGTAAAAAAAATAAAATCCAAAAGAATATAAATCCAAGCTCCCTCAATTGGGAACCATAAACCACAATATCTGACACGTCAGAATATCATAAATGCACTAAAAACACAATTAAAGAGGGAAAATCCAAGGCCTATTGGCTGGCTCAAATAATGCAGCCACATTAACATGGCTCCTCCACTCCTAGCGCTCCACCATGCTGCACTAAAATGCCCCCGAGTACATTCACTACAAAATTGTTTATTAAGTACGGCTAATGCTTTGGTTCAGAAACGTTATTAAGCCGCTTCTAATTGCACACGGTTCTAAACCGTTCTGAATGCAGGGACTGTACCCTCTTTTTACGTACGGCTCTTTTGCTTTCCTTTTCTTCAATCTCTCTCTCTCTCAATCCCTAGCAATTTGGGGGTAACAGGCGATTTCGAAATCCCTTCGGCCAGAGGCTGAAGGGGTTTTCAAGGGTGGATGAGGGGCCGCCCTAGGGATCGAGCGCCATCCAAAAGGAGAATCCAAACAGGGTATTATCTATTCGTTGAGAATCTCCCTTTCAGCTAATCCACGGCGGACGTTATCAAGATATTCCAAAGGTATGGTAGGTTTACTGAGATGTTTCTTCCGTCATTCCTAGGGATGACCAAACCGAGGGGCTATGCATTCATCCGATTCATGTACGAAAATGACACTCAAGCGGCTAAGGGTGTTCTCGACGGGCAAAAGATAGATGGCAGATCGGTTTCCATCCAAGATGCCCATCCCAAACCCTTAGCCAGACCTCCAACTGGCTCCAAGCAGAGTGATTTACGGAAGGGAGTGGGGACTTTGAGGGGAGCTTCTAACGCAAGGCTAGACCTCCGGTCGCGCAGAGGTTGGAAAAATCTGATCTCGAACCCTGTTAGACTCACACATTGCTCTGATATAGTAGTTACAGATCAGACAGATGTCAATCGCAAGCTTCTGGAACTGAATCTGGCTCTGGTGGGAGTGGCTGGTGTGAAGAATCTCTCCAAATTCAAAGCCTCTGCGGTCGAAGTTGTTAGGATTTTTGACTCCCGGTTTCTAATCGTGTTCAAAATGGAGGCGGAACTCTCCAATTTTGTCGCTGACTGCTCCTTCTGGGAAGGACTGGGCTTAGCGGAAATTTTTCGCTGGTCTCCGGAGGTTCGTCTTCCCACAGAAGAAGTCTGGATTCGTCTCTATGGGATCCCTTCCCACGCCTGGTCAGAATCGGTTATTTGTGATTCGGGGGGATCGTTCAGTGATGTTCTGCAAATTGATGTTAATTCGAAGTATGGGATTTTCCAGATGTTCGCTAGGGTGAAAATCAGATGCTCGTCGTCGAACATTCTCACTTCGCCAATTCAACTGATTGAGTGCAATGGCAGAACATGATTCATGTAGCTAATTCCAGTTGGTCTTCAGATGATGATCTACTTGGTGAGAACTGCACAGTGAATTTTTTAGGAGTGGTTATTGTATTCGTTATTGAAAATGGCATTAAATCCCACCAGCATTTATTTCTTTTAGATTGAATGGCAAATCATTTTTAACAGTTGAAGTTCTGTGATATTTGGTGGAGCTATCCAGAATGGAAAATCATTATCTACCACTGATTTTTATATAACTATTAACTTGTAGGCAGTTATCTGTTTGGATGGTGATGGTTGCAAGTTAAGAAGTGGACTGGTGAAAATTGAGGAAGGTTTAACTCTTGACATGTTAATTGCTTGAGCAATTTTTCAGTTCTGTTTGTATTTCCGTTTCTTTTCTTTCTTTCTTTTCTTTTACAACTTCTATGTGAAATTTTCTGCACATCTGACCTTTCAGAGTATTGCAGTGTCAGGAACTTTTTGCCGGTTGGAACTAGTCACTTGTGTTTTGTATTTCAGCAACAATGAGTGTGCCAGTTGCACTTATTTTGTCACCTTTCTTTTGTTTTTTCTAATGTTGGTTTTGGTTAGTGTAGGAGTACTGCATGTGTTTCCCTCAATTGATTATTTATGTAGAAGGGGTATCATGGGTATGTAGTCGGACGGGCCTTAAAGTGAAAGAAGAGCTTTGAATTTCACCTTCAAACTCTGTTTTACATGTCTATACTTTCTTATTTCGTGAAGTAAAGAAATCATCATCCAAATTCACATTTTTATTTGTATCATATTGTAGAGAAGATATTTGAATTTCGATTCTAAACTTTATGTTTATAGTTTCACACTTGTTATTTTATGAACATGTTTTAAAAAATAAACGACCAGTTTCATGAACATCTTCCATGATCAAATTCTAGTATCTTGATCCCAAGCACGAAACCCCTAAAAAAAAAAAGTATATGCATAATGTGATCAGTTTTTCAGTTCCAAAAAGTGGGGGTCATTATTAAGTCATCTTTCTTATGTTGCAATTTTGTATAGATGGTTTGAATGGGATATCCTAGAGAACACGGAAGTCCAAAAGATGTCTCTAAAATCTTCTGGGAAAGTGCTGATAGAATTGGAAGATGTTGGTCTGCAATTAGCATTGACGTTTAATGCTAATTGCGTGTGTGCATCTACATGGAAGATCATCATGGCATTAGTTTTTGTTTTAATGCAATGCATAAATCATGTTGAATGAGATCAATCTTCAAAGTGGTATGTAACACTTCAACTTTGATGAGTGTAGGATGGCCATTGAAGAGTTTTCAACTGGCCTAGTATGGAAGTTCTTCTTGATCAGCCTGATGCCCATGCCTCTGAAAGATTTGGATTTCAGGTACATGGAAAATGTTTGTATATGTCTGGACACTGATAGCATAGTAGTTAGAATTTGCAAACCAAGTTTGTTTGCTTGAGAGTGTTAGGCACCCAATTTTTTATTTTTTTCAGATCATTTTGTTCTGATTTTATTTGTTATATTGGATATCTTGATTGTTTATCAATCTGCTTAGACTTTCTCATGCAGTTCTAATGGAAAGTTTTTAGCATCCTTGGGAAGTAGTGGTCCTTGTTGGGTTTGGGACCTAACCTCATTGACGGTTGTAGCCAATTTACCAAGAGAAAATGTGAGCACCTTGTTTAACTTACATTTTGTTTTCTTTCAATAGGCAATCTAGGCTCGAACCTACGAACTCTGTTGAAACATTCCTTGTCTACCATTGCACTGTGGGCTCGAGCCCATTTGAGTGATTCCTTAATTACATTTTTGGAATTCCTTTTTATTCATGTATCTTTGAATCTAAACTGGATACTTCTGTCAAATTCAGGGTGAGGTTTTCGGGTTCTGCCGTTTTTTCTCATAACAGTGATGATAATCAAACCTCATATGTGACTGCAATGCAAGGTGAAATTCCTAATTTGAATAACACGTTCTCCTTGATTAATACAGTTTCATGTATTGCTGATTTTGAAACTGTTTCACAGGCCAGCATGGAAGCATTATCTCTTGGAACACTATATCATGGAAGAGAGTTGGATCAAAGAAAATAGTCTGTGACCCTATGTCTACCTTCAATGTTTCAGCTGATGGAAAACTCCTTGCAATGTAAATCTTCAATTAATGCTTCTTATAGAAGAAGAATTAGGATTCCATTTTAAAGGCTTTGCTGCATTAATCTGGAAGTTTTCCTTCGGGACATGGCACTAACACAACCTCCTAACACCAACACATAATCTCTACCATGCAAGTGGAGACTGTTCATTTAGTCAGCTATCATGATTATTTATTTTTTAAAGTGTGGTCCATCTACTTGGTGAAATGTGTATTTCCACAAATCTTTGTGGCTTAATAAGGGTTTCGCGACATGGGTATTGCTCATGGGTTCCTTCATCTCTGACATTAGTGCTGGGTTGACATAGCATAATCTTGCGAATGATCAAGTGAACTGTTGTGTTTCAGGTGAGCTATTTAATAATTGATTGCTTGTTTCCTGAATGGAAAATTTGGATGCTTTTAGATAAACCTACTTTTAGATAAAAGTTGTTTACATTCTTGGTTATAATCCATCTGATAGTCTCCTAAGAAAAGTGCAACTTGATTATGTCACATTGATTGCAATTAAAATTGCACTTGATATATATTTGTTACTTTTTTGTGTTTCTATTCAATCATACTGATGGAATTAATTTCTTCTGTAATTTTAGAGCTTGTTGAGGGTGAAGTGGTTGTGTGCTTGTGTCATCAAACCATCTGAACTTAAGGTGCATGTTGTATTTATTGATCATTTCCGTCAATTCATCATCATCACTATAGCCTTGTCCCGGCTATTAATTGTCAGCTTTGCAAATCTTCCGTCACTAGTGTCTAAAAATCACCATAGTGGATGATCAAATTTCATTTAGATTGACCAAACTTCATTGAGTACCAATTGAATTGAACTTGTCAGTTGACTATATTCTCATTTAGAACATGTTTATCGAGTTGTTGGCCTTGTTTCTCTATTCTTTTTTTTCTTTTTAGTTAAATGTGCAGTGGATTCATGGCCTTGATGGAGACTAGGTGCAGGTCAGTGGTTAGCTTGATTTTTCTCCAATTTTAAGTGCATTCATGGCCTTTTGATGTCGGTATGGTGATGTCTTAGATTGACTTTTTTAGATCTTGGAAATGAACTTAGAAGATGAAGCTGAGGAAGATGGTGCCAATGTTGATCTTGACTCACGAAGGAAGGGGAAGTGTGTCATTCTATAAACATCTACAAGCCAAGTGAATTTGGATTTCTATTTTCATTGATTCAGTATCTCTTGGATTGCTTTATCTGGATTAGACTACTGTGTTTTTTTTTATTGGATGGCTGCTTAAGTTATATTTTTCTTTTCTTTTTCTTTTTTTGTTAGCTATTTGAGCTAACTTTATTATTGGTTGGTTTTTGTCCTTCACGATTAGCTTTTCTTTGTCGAGTTTTATATGTTGTATTGAGATCATGTTTCAAATTAATGAGATTTTTCCCACCACACTACACCAAAATCGTGAATCTGGAACGGATCAGGCTTTGGTTTAAAAACAGTTTCCAGCTGCTCCTATTTTGGAAGGGTTTTAAATTATTTCAAGAGATGTGAGGGAACGGTTGCATGACTGTATGAGGAAACGGTTGCGTGCATTCACAAATTTGCCAGCTTGCATGTTAGAAAGGTTTCAATGGCGGCATTTCCCGTGGTGTGGTGTACTAGAGCTCTAGATCTTACCTTATGTTTGGGTTCATGTAAGGGATGGATGGAGGGGATACCACACATCCAGGGCTGTGCGGAATGGCAGATCTTACCACCTCTGTTCTCATATTCAACATGATTGTGCAGAATGGCAGATGCGAGAACTTGTGGGTGGTTAATTCTTTGTCTGCCTAGTAATTCCAATGAGAGCTAATTCATTCAATGTGGATATTACATATGTTGAAAACCCTGTTGCGAAAGGGGCAGGTGTGGATTTTCATCATTTACAACTCTCTTCTATCTTATCTAAATTGGGTCTTCTTTCAATTTTTTTTTTTAATTTTTTTAATTTTAATTTTTTTTGTAAACAGTTTTCTTCATGTAGTTTGATTATGTTGTGTTTGCAATCTGAAAAATAATGCAGTCTTCTTAGATGGAAGCCCTCTAGCTTATCATATGAGTAGAGGTTTGGGCACCGGGATAAATAATTGGCACAACATTTCTTATTTATAACTGGTATCTTGGAAAAGCTATTCTGCAGGTAAGCTTGCAATATTAATTTGTTTATAACTGGTATTATGTTCTACTTAATGTACATACCTTTGAAAAAAAAAACTATTCTACAGGTAAGCTTGGAATAGCAGTTTGTTTGCAACTTGCAGGGAATTGGAAACGGAGAGAACCCAAACAATACTCGAACACTCTCTGTCCAACAAATCTATGTTGTGTCATGATTGATACTTCAATTTTAGTATAAAATCCATACTCCAGTATCCATTTTTGTTAGCTATCAATAAAAGGAAAACATCAAAATATAAAAATATGTAAAGCTTAGATGCTTTGGCAATTGTTTATAGAACTCTATTAAGTGGGTCAATTTTTAGTTTTTTAGGCTGTTAGGGGCTTTCTGCTATCTCAGCAGATTGCTTCTCTCTTTTCTTTCTTGTTTTCTTTTATCTTTTTTTTCTTGTTCTTTGTCTCCCTTTTCTTTTAGTTTAATGAATTTCAGTTTGTTGCCTTTTTTAAAAAAAAAAAAAAAAAAGTGGGTCAATTTTTCTATTAATATAAGATCATGTATTTCAATTCTAACTTACATCCATTATGTGAACTTTAGAGCATACATTTACTACTGCTAAATAATGACAAAAAATAAATCCTACAACTGAAGGGTTTGATAGTTGTTGTCAAGCCCACACTATTATACAACTTCTAATATCTAGCTTGACATAGGTCACATAAGATTACGTTCTTTTGTCACGTTTGTTCTAATCACCAACACTTCGTGAAGATTTAAGATTTACGAAGAACATATATTTCAAGTCTATGACTGTTTTCATGTTTTGAATTAAATGAGCAGGTTTTAATGGGATCAATGGGTGCTCTTTCACTTATGACAGTCCTATTTGTGGTAATAGGACGGATATTTCTTTCAATACCAACACAGTTTCAAACAAGTGTGGGATTATTGTAGGATCTATCACGCTATGCTAATTTTTCTTTCATATGAAACGAATTCATATAATAAAGAGGCACCTTAATCATTATTGTCCTTTTCTTTCCTCTTACATCTTACATTCACTAGCATGATTATCTGTTAGTCTTCCAATAAGATGTTTTGGGTTTTGTATATGCATCATAATTGGAGTTAATTCAGACCATTCTTGGACTATTTCTGTGTTCCGCTTGAACTGGAGTCATATACTTGCCTGCTAATATGGTAATCATGTTTATCCAGTCAAAATCCAAAGCAAGCAATTTTTCTAACTGAATCCAGATCTTTCAGATCTCACTTGATAAAGTTTTGATTTGAAAAGGGCATGTTTTTCTTATTATCTTTCAGAGTGGGGAGACTTTTTGATGCCTGCCCGATTCATGTCAGGAGCCCATGAAATAATGCTTTCTTATTATCTTCGATTTCACTAATACTTCTAATTCTTACATTTTCTCATGGGCTTCCTTTATTCCATACAGGAAGTGGGTTACAAGTACTAGTATATGATGTTAAAGCTAGGAAGATTCTGAACTCGTTTCATGTATTTGAGGGTGTCCATGTGCATGGAACTTCTTATAGCTTTCTTGATTTAAGAAACTGTGGGCCATCTGTAACAGCTGCTATAAAGATCGTTGTGTTTGGAGAAAGGAGAGTTAAACTATTTATCTTACAAGTTGAAATGACATCTGATTATCAAAGTTCAGTGAAAGCATGTGTCAGC
This sequence comes from Magnolia sinica, assembly GCF_029962835.1. Lineage (NCBI taxonomy): Eukaryota > Viridiplantae > Streptophyta > Magnoliopsida > Magnoliales > Magnoliaceae > Magnolia > Magnolia sinica. The sequence goes on from NC_080587.1 coordinate 49,333,767, forward strand.
TTGATGCTAATCCATTTTCTCTCTAAATTTAATCATTGGGTCATGGACGTTTGCTTCTTGAAGGTACCAATGGTCATTCTCTGTTCCTTTTTTTCCTTTCTGTTTTTTTCTTTTGATAAATGGGTGATCTCACTTTAACCAGTTTCGATTTTTTTTTTCTTAAAATTATTTGTTGGCCTGTTAGTAGCAGGACTATATGCCTTGTGAGCATGAGGACAATAGTTATCTTGCAGTAGGACTTAGCGACAACTCTCTGTCTATGGGACATTTCTAGATCCAATATGGTTGTTGAAGTAAAATGTCCTGGTTAGTTTTCTCAGAAGCAAAATGTTCAGAAATAAGTTCTTCCTTCTTTCTAATTGGATTTTGGAAGGATCAGGATTTGGTAGTTAAAAGGCAAGAATGCAAGTCACTATGAAATTTACATTTTAAAATATTACAACCTCTTGCTTGCTAACTCAAAATTTACGTTCTTATAGTCCGAGCACTTCAAGACCTGTGGAGGAATGACTTGGTGGCATTAAAGGGATCATGCCCAAATTGTGGGGAGGAGGTTGATTACCATTAATCTCAAATTATGCAGTTTAGAACTTCTACGAGCTCACCTTTCAATATTTTCCCTAACTATATGCTCAGTCAGCTTTGCTGCAAAAACATCATGGAACTCTCCCTTCTAATACAACTCAAAGTTGTTTTTCTTCTTTGCAGGTCTTTGCATCTGTTTGGGCAGAACAAACCAGTCAATCTCCTCATAGAGCAGATTGTCGTGTGTGTGAGTGCACCCGGGAATTTCGTACTAAGGTGGAGGTAGGAAACTACTATACACCTATGCAGTTGTGCACCATAATATGCACATCGCACATGTACTGAAGGCATTCATATTCCTGAGTCTGAACTTGAAATGAAATGGAATCGTGTGGAGTTCTCTGTGATGTTGGAGCAGGTGCAAGCTCATGTGGCACCAACTGATGTTAATCCAGGAGCTGGATTGCAGCGGCTGCTAAAAATTCTTAGAAGCTCTCCAAAAGTTAAGCGTACTGGGGCCTTACTCAAAAGGGTGTTTATGCCTTGTACAATGTACTTTTGCTACACAAGGCACAAAAGTGGTACTGCAGATTTTTGTATGTGCTGTTGTAGGTGAAGTCATATTACATTAACTCTTAAATCAATCATTTTTTTTACTAAAGCCATATTGATTTTTCATATGTGCTGTTGCAGGTGAAGCCATTAAAAGAGCTAACTTTCAGTTCTCCCAACATTGCAGCAACAATGACGTAACACCAGTTTCAGGTTGTTGGATGTATTAAGCAATCTTCTCTTTGGATAAGCCAACATCTTAAGAAGGCATGTTCCAAGGCTCACTCATGCTTCAAAATAAAATTTTGCAAAACTAAAGCCTCTGCTAAAAAAAGCATATTCTAGTGCTTTGCATAAGTCGTTGTTGGTAAAATAAAAATATCTTTTTTTTTAAATTATACTTTAGTCTAGGCTTTTGCAACTCAATGCCCTCTACTTCTTTTTCAAACATAGGAAAGTGGCTTATTTGGATACAGATGTTGGACAGCCAGAGTTCACGACTCCTACTGTCTCTCACTACATCTCATTGATGAACAAATTCTAGGTACAACTCTTGGTGTTTGGGCACGAGTTTTCTTTACAAATTTGGTTGAATTCTAGGTACAACTCTTCTAAGAAGTTATGGTATCTTGTCATGTCCCTTCAATCAGCTGCATTTGTTTTCATAGTTCTTGAAACTCGTAACTCAGACATAATGAGAACTTTTTGCAATGAAACATCTTCAAGAACATTATTTTCTTATGTTTTTCTTTCAATTAATCTCTATTTTGATGGAATGCAATAAACTTCTATTAATTTATATTCCTTGATCCTAAATTTCGTGTGTTTATCAGGGTTTAAAATTGTTCCTAAAATTCTGTCCTAAAATCTGATCGCTGGCAACATTAAGAACGATTTAAAACCGTTCCTAAAATTTCATTCCTAAAATGTGACCGTTGGCACTAGAACGGTTTTTCTAAAATTCGAAATGGTACCCAAAACGGTTCTAAACCATTCCTGTTTTTTAATAACGCCTCATTTAGGAACGGTTTTAAACCATTCCTGAAGCATTTAGGAACGATTTAAAACCTTTCCTAAATGACAATTTTGGTGTAGTGATTGCTAACCCATGCTATGCCTGAGCCATCTATATATGTCAAATAGAAGACGAAAGATGCCAACATAGTGAAAAAAATACCTTTAAGATTGTACAAGGACATGATAGCCAAGCATAAGATTCAACAAAAATATTAAGTTGTAGCATGTAAGTTATACATGTTAATCTAGTACACAATTGAATTCTAATAATATATCAAATAATTCACAAGTCTTATCTAAACACTTGGAAGTATGACCTGCTTTTAAAGTTGAGGATATACAACCAGCTGGCGTGAGAATGACCCATAGTGAATTGGTCAGCCAAAAAAATACACAAAGGCATGCCCATACTAACTAGCCACTTGGTAAAATCCATGCAAAAGAACACCCATAGTAAGCTAATTACCCAGTAAAATACTCAAAGGTATGCCCATAGTGACTAGCTACCCAGTAAAATTCATGCAAAAGGATGGCCCATAGTGACTAGCTAGGCGGTAAAATGAATGGAAGTAAGCCCATACTGGCCAGCCACTCGGTAAAATCCTCATGCCTCGAATGCATATCAAGCCCAACTATTATTAATCAAATTTATAAGCAATTTAATCTACAAGCAATTCAATTTACAAGCAATTCCTTTGACTAGTGGCCCTTCCAAATAGATAGCAACATAATAATGCAAAGATCTTTTCCATCAAAAGCCTGATTGCGGACAATGAAAGGGTTTTAACTTGAAAAAGCCACCTAGGTAGAAAAGTCCAATTAAAGGACACAAAAGTGGTTCATCTTAAAAACCATTTGGGGCATAATTATATTAAAAGATAAATTTTATCAAACAGGTCAGGCTACTAATCTAATGTGTGTTTTCATCAAATTCATAGAAAAGGCAATTCAAGCCATAAACAATTTATGAAGTGGTGATAAAAAGCCATAAACAATTGAAAAAGTGGCAAACAAAACCACAAATATAATTTATAAAAGTAGCAATCAAAGCCACACAAGTAATCCGTAAAAGTCACAAGTCAAACCACCTAAATAAATCTTGAAATGGTATTCAAATATACATAAATAATTCATGTTTTCCATAGTTTTCATGGTTATAATCCAATCATACTATTTTACTAATTTTGAGCATATTATTAATCTAGCACATGGAACATATAAAATTCACATCCTAGGGAACTATACGTAGAATTTGCATGTAAACATAGATTCAGGACTACAAACAAGTGAAATTGCGGTAATGACCACTTTAGTTGAAGTAGGAATATGCCAATATGTCCTAGAGGGGGGTGAATACGACTTTTTAAAATTTTATAACAATTTAAAGACCTATCACTCTAATCCTAACAACAAGCATACATTAGGATTACTTAAGAGTAACTCTACTGGCTTCCAAGCCCGGCAGAGGATCCAATCACAAACTATTTGAGAGATGAACAATATGCAAATTAGTTTATGATGGATATGACTGTGCGTGTGTGAGGTGTGATTTCAGATAATCAAATATGAAAGTATTTAAGGAAATCACATAAGTAAATGGAAGACAATAACAATCTCAAAAATAGTCATTGTTATAGTGGTTCGACTACTTGTCTACTCCACTCCTGGCAACCGCACTCAACCTTTGAGTGTACCAGATTTCACTAAGGAGGTTTCACATGGTTCACCTCAAATCCAAGGTTTTAAATCAGGTTTGACTTTAACCAGTACAACCTACACCTAGGCTGACAGTTTATGCTCCCACGAGCAAGGGTCAGCACATAGCACCCAAATTTAGGCACACTAGCCAAGGATCTACACAAGGAACCTCTCACGAGCAAGGGTCAACACAAAGCATCCACTTTTAGGCAACTCTTTTCTTTCTTTACCAGCAACTAAAGACAAGTTCTCTATATATAGGCAAAAAGTTCCAACGGATATAAAATGGTCACATTTATGACAGAGTTCGATATCATCGAGCATATACTCACGATTGTATCGACTGGCTGCTCGATGACACAAACTCAGATGTCATACGCTTTTTGAAATATTTTGCCAACTGGTCGAGGGAATCGAAACACACGTCGAAGTCATCGGATTTCGAACTCTGATTTCATCGATACGAGGATCGATTCTTCGACATTTGAAAATGAGAAAGACATGCCTTAGAAATATTTCAGGTCAAAGATATGATCAAGGTACACTCAATATCATCGGAATTTGTATGTCGATGATATCGATAGTCGTGTCGATGTATCGATAAATCTAAAGGATTTTCCAGTTAAGCTTGTTGGACAGTTTATGTCCATTTCTCAATGCAATTGACACGGCCTTGATATCATCGATATTTAAATATTGATTCTATTGAGTGACCCTCGATACAAGATATAAACCACCTGAGAATATGCTGGTAGACTGTGTCCAAGATTGATATCAATGAAGGCCTTCCGATATCATCGAGATATGAATTCCGAGGATATCGAGGGGTACTTCAATATATTGGAGGTCTTCATGATTTTCCTTAAAAAAACAGGGACACAAAATCTCTGTTGTCGATTTTATCGAGTCAACTTCGATAGACTCGATATTCAAGTTTTGATGATATCAATACTGCTATCGATATATCGATAATTTCGTCCAGAAGTATATGCGGTTACTGGACAACTTGTGTCTTCATTCGATACTATCAAGTGAGCTTCAAGGACATCGACAGCACTTATCGATTATATCAAAAATTCTCTTGATAAATCGATAGAGGAAGAAAACTTAGAGATTTTTGTAATTTTGAAAAAAGTTTTCTAACTCACAAACCCTATGATATTCTAATCAATTTTAAGGGTTTTAATTACCTGGTATTTTGGGACACGGGATGTGAGGCTTAGATTTACCTGTGGCGAGTTTGAACCCACATCCGGTTGAGACAAACGGTTGATTGATCTTCCTATGGAGCCTCTCTGTCTAGCCGACACAACATTCATGCTAATTGACAAACCAGGGCACTTTCAACAAGGTCTACAGATTTAAACAACAATAAATATGAAAAATAATAGTACAAAAACAATAGTAGAATACATATATGGAAATCAATACTGAATTAAAAAGTTGAAAAAAGTTTGAAGGGCAGATCTTCAACTTTTGATTTAGGATTCCTAGATTATGAGCGCTCTGACCTAGGTGCACTTCAAATATGGTGACTTCTATAGCTGAAAAATGGGAAAATTTTAGGGAAAGCACAAAACCCTAGTATTGTAATCCTAAATTTACAACCAAGTCAACTTCAATATACTTAATTTAGGGGTTAATTAGAGAATTACCACTCACCTAGCTATGAAGCCAACTTGACTCGGCAGCATGGCCCCAAACTCAGACCCAAACGGACGATCTAACACTGTTGTCCCACCTCATGACCTACGCATGAAGTTGGGCAGCTCAAATCACCATGCTAAACTTCAAAATCTATCATGTATGCATCGAAAAGGGGTACACAACATGCAGCACCGGCAGAAGGCATCCAATGTGTATGCATCGATGAAAGGGTATGCAATGATCATGCACAGGTGGATTCAAGCCATCGGCCACACATGACATTGACTCACTCCCCTCAACTTTGAATTGGAAGGGGGATGAAAAGAAAATGAAGGGTTAAAGGGGTATGAAATGACCCAAAGCGACAATCCACTCCCGGTCTAGCCCAATCTCTCTCTCTCTCTCTCTCTCTCTCTCTCTCTCTCTCTCTCTCTCTCTAGCTCAAAATAAGGAGTAAAGGGTAGAAGGCCTTTTTAAGAAAATGCTAGGTGGATTGTAAGAGCACACAAATTGGGTGCCAGTTTGTTTGACCGATAGGAATTGATAGCTTTATCAATTGAACCAACAGAGCATGAATTTCACAAGTTTTGAAGGTTACACAATCAGTCAAATCGATAGGTTTGTAGGTCGAACCGACAAGTTTGTAGGTTGTACTGACAAACCACAACATCTCATAAACTACAATTTTTTACCATTCACAAGTTGTAGGGTTTTGACTTATGTGTTTTATGGGTTAATCCTTTTTCCTAGAACACTCGATTTGGAGTGATTTTGTATGGATTCTCTCTGATCAATCTCGGGACTAAATGAATAGGGGATCTGGAGGTCCAAATCCTATAGGTGTCCAAATCCTGTAGGTTCCATTGTATGGTGCGATCTGTCCCCGCAGGGACTCCAATTAAGTCACGAGATCCTAGGTTAAGTTTCAGCCCATAATCCCTAAGCCTACAAGTTTACAAGCACAAGAGCATGTGTAATTGTATATTTTAATCGAAAAATTTTCAAAAACACTTGAGGACATCCAATACCCGAGTATTGAAGGGTCGGGGTGTTATACTACTAGTTTTAAAATTTGATCCCAGTAATGTTTCTATCTCCATTAAGTGTTCAGGAATTTGCTCAAAATCAAAAAAATAAAAATAAAATAAAATAAAATAAATTGTTTATAATTGCTCAAAAAAGGGTATGCTTCCTCTCTTTCAAAGATGCTTGAAATAATCTAGTATTAAGTTTTTACTTATGAGATTGAAAAATCTACAAGTGGGTATGATAATTGCCAACACCATTTTCAAATTTGGCGGCAAAATTTACAGCTTTAGATCCCCCATTTAATAGTTGCTTTCTAGGTTTCTTTATAATATGAAATTCAACACAAATACGCTTCTTCTAGCTAGTTTCATAGGCTACCATTTTCCAATTTGGCAACAAAAATTACAGTTTTGGAGTATGATTCTCATATTACTTTATGTTTCTATAGAATCCTATTTTCAATCAGATTTGGGTTTTTGTTAGAAGCCTCAATAGCTCTCATTGTCCAATTTACAACACAAACATCCATTCCATAGCCCAATTTTCTTACTTCTTTTTGGGTTTCTACCGAATCTGAAATCTAACCAAATTTAGGTTTCTCTAAACAGTCCTAACTACATTCAAAACTGCCATTCATGCTTTTTGCAGTGAAAGTCATGCCCCTGCGGCATTTCATCAACGGGATGTCGACACGAACTTTGAAATGGACACAACAACAACTATCGATGCCGACCATGACCCAGCCATGATAGCCACATCACTGTTGGTTGCCATCCACTCTCTCTCTCTCTCTCTCTCTCTCTCTCTCTCTCTCTCTCTCTCTCTTCCATTCTACAAACATAAAAAATCAATCTTGTTTATTTAAGGTTGTAAGGCATCCTAAGAAAATATGATCGAGTACATTCTTAGTCAACTCGACAACACTGGAAGAAAAAAGGAAGTAATTTATTACTTGAGTTGAAGGTTCACTTATTACAAGTCGAGGTACTTAATGATCGAGAATACCTGCTTAGCCCTCATTTGGGACACAAAAAATGCCTTTATCCGTACATGATTGGCCATCTAATCCTCCTATTTGCTGATATGGACCCATTGGAATATCTATTCAAGAAGCCGACACTAATGGGGGGAATTGCAAAATGACAATTATTGCTCTCTAAATTCGACATTACCTATTTCACTTATAATGCAATCAAGGGACAAGCTCTTGCTAATCATCTTGCATCTCACTCTTTGATAGACTACTAACCATTTAAGACATATTTGCCCAATGAGAATATCCTATTCACCGAGGGAGAGGAAGAAAGAAATGCTTATGGTTGGACAATGGACTTCGATGGCACAACCAATGCAAAAGGAACTAGAGTATGAGCAATTCACCATTCACCTAACAAAATTTTGATTATGATCTCAAAGTGGCTAGTATTTAAAAACATATACAATTTGACAGAATATCAAGCATGCATTGTAAATCATAAATCTATAAAAAAAAAAAAAAAAAAACCATCATCCAAGCCATTAGAAAGTTGCGGGTCTTCAGAGTTCGTTTCGTATTTGTACAAATGACAACTGAAAAAATTAACATGATAAGTTGATCCCATAGCATTTTACTTAGAATATTTGATCAAAGAGTTTGACAAGATAACTTGTGATGCCCCGTCACTAGGGTCACATGTGGTCTAACACACGTAGGCATGCACACATGTGGGTAGGCCCCATGGTGGCTGGCAAGCTACTGTGCACACAGTGAATGTAGAACTTTGTCCCACATTGGAAGCATCATTCGAAGTTATGGTGACTATAAGTTGGGTTCCTTAACAGGCATGATGCATTTTAAATCCGAGAGATTCGGCAAAGAGGACATTATCATGTGCTATGAGGACGATCCTTTCAAGTGGTATCGGAGCCGAGGACAGCTCTGCCCTTTGTGGGGGATATTGTGACGCCCCGTCAATATGGTCACATGTGGGCGGGCACATGTGGAAGGGCCCCAAGGTGACTAGCAAGCTATTGTGCACATAGTGAAGGTGGAGCTTTGTCCCACATTGGAAGCATCGTCCGAAGTTGTGGTATCTATAAGTTAGGTTCCTTCCTTAACAGGCATGACGCGTTTTAAATCCATGAGCTTTGGCAAAGCAGACAATATCATGTGTTGTGGTGAAGTGCCTTACATAATTCACTTAAAAAATTAATTTTTTAGCACCCTAGCTATTCTCATGTCCATGCTCAAGATTTCGAAAGGAGTATCACAATGAGGCATCATAATGGGACATTACAGTTGAGCTTTACGAAGACCCAACATTCTACCTACAGATTGAGGAGGCCAAAGCTTCACCTAACAATTACCTGTAGTATGTTGTCATCAAGCAATACTTAGAAAATTGAACATACCCCTAAGACATAACACCTACTAATCATCCCATCATTCAATGTCCAATCACATAATTCACAATCAATGGCGTCCTCATACCCAAATAGTATTTCAATTAGATCTTATTGTGTTGTTCATATGAGTCAGAAGTACTAGAGATCATATTAGAAGTCCACGAAGGCATCTGCACACCACACATGAATGGTCATATGATGAGGAAGAAGATTTTATGACTCAGATACCACTGGCTCACCATATAGACAAATTGGTGTTTAAAATGTCAAAAAATGCTTCTAGTATCATAGAGCATGGAAATTAGACTCACTTTTTGACTTCAAAACTCTATAATATGATAACTTTATTGTCATTCTTATTGTAGAGCATTGACATCATCAACAAAGTGAATTCAAAAGCATCCAATGGTCATGAGTACATACTTATAACAATCATTTACTCCACAATGTCATCAATTACTATGGAGTCCCACATGCCATCATCACTGAGAATGGGACATCCTTTGTAAACTAGAAAATGGACAACTTACTAGTATAGTTCAAAATTAGGAGGCACTGATCATGCCCCTACTTTTCACAAATGAATAGTGGAGTCAAAGCCATAAACGTACATGAAAAGATGTTTAAGACTTATTGTAACTAATCAGAAATGCTTCTATATACACTTTATGCCTATGGGACGTCTATACGAACCGTGACGGGTGCAACTCCGTTGCAACTAACATACGAAATGGAGGTAATTCTACTAATTAAAGTTGAGATTCCATCATTGTGTATACTAATGGAGTGTGAAATTGAAGGAAGTGAATGGTTGTCGCACCCCAAATCTGGCATCCTGTACTACTACTACTACATAGTTCTAGACCTGGCACCCGATGGGTCAAGCTCCGAGTTCGGCACCCGGCGCCCATACACCAAGTTCCATGTTCGGTGCCCGACTATAAAATTTAGGGGAATTTTTTTTGTAGTATCATAACAATGAAAAGTATCCACCATACACAAAGTAACATTTCCATTACACATAGTCATTGCATACATATTCAACTCACGTACATCACATTAGGGGTGCACACGGTTCGGTTTGGTCCGGTTCTGGGATGAAACCAGAACCGAACCGTTCCTAACGGTTCTAGGAAATTCGGAACTGGAACCGGACCATTGGCACCCTAGAACCGAACCGGAACCGAACTGTTAAAACCAGTTCGGTTCCGGATCGGTTCCACAGTTCTAGGCTTTTTATAATCCAGCCCAATTGTAAGCCCATGTCCATCCATGTTGTGGTCCATTTGATGAATGGTTTAGATATTGTATAAGGTGTGCAAAAATACATTTACGAAAATAATTGTTCTAGAGAAAATAATTATAAGGTGTGCAAAAATACATCGGTTCGGTTCCACGGTTCGGTTCGACGCTTCGGTTCTACGGATTGGTTCACGGTTCGGTTCGGTTCTACATACCCCCAAACTGAGAACCGAACCGATGTCACCGATTCTTTGATTTTTGGAACCGGAACTGGAACCGATGCACTCTAGAACCGGACCAAACCGGACCATTTGGTCGGTTCCACGGTTTTACCGGTTAAATGTGCACCCCTACATCACATATACATCCAAAAACCCCAAAAGACAATTCCAAAAGGAAAACATGAAGCCATGATCTATTTATAACCCTTCAATCCTCTAATCTTTCTTCACATCCATACTTGGTAAAAAAAAAAAGGTTTAGGCTTGTAAAGCCCAGTGAGTACACGTGTGTGCAATGTGTCCTATATGCAATTCAATGAATATGCCTTGAATGACTCATGCGAGATGGGAGACATGTAATAGAAGAGATATGGTAATGATGTCAATGCAAAGCAATGCACGTATTATATGATCATATTATGGAACAATGATATTAACACTATAACACCAGTACTACATATCGAATACCACAGCCATAACCATATTACACGTATATGTAATCATATCATCATCATCATGCTATCATCCCATATCACAGCAACTGCATATCTCGGGAAACACCGTGGTCGACACCCATAAATACCGGGCACCAGTAATCGACCTCGCATACCCGCCCTGTGGTGGACTTCCACCTGGCATACCAGTAACGGACCTCATTCGCGCTTCTCCTTGCCGGCAGGTCAGACCAGTCCCTGTTTGCACCTTAACTCTTAAGAAGGTTGGACCCACCTCTTCTCTACCCGACCTCGTCAGTTGCAGTCAAATTTATGACCCATGTATCCACTCGACCCGACGGTAAGGCATGCCTAGCTAGCATCGGCGTTTAGCGACTTTCAACCCAAGGGATTTCTATCTATCCCTACTATTAAGAACTTTCGGTGTCCCTTCCCTTTTAGGGATAACCCAAGTCATCATCATAGTTGCACATTTCTTCGTTAAGATTTGCACATTTCACCGTCAAGATCCAACTCATGTTATACAGCACGACTGTGGTATAAATCAATCTCCATTCTTCCTTGTGGTGTGACCCACTTAAGACTTAGGTTGCTTTGATTTAAGTCCAGATCCTAAAATGATCTGAGGAAGTGGATGGTCCGCATGGATTCAATAGTGTAACGCCCCGAAAATCGGAGGTCGAGCAGAGCTCAACTCCCGAGTTCCAACGCATCATTTATGCAACATATATAATGATGATTAAATGTTGTCCATATTAGTGCATTAAACATGAGTGGGATTACACCAAAACAGCATATCATACTCCAAAGTTACTTAAATTAAGCAAGTGGAAGACTGAGATGAACATATAAAGTATGTAAGTGTTTATCAATCCCCGGAGTATAAGTATGTTACCAGACTAAATAAGCACAAGTGTTTGTTTCAAAATTTACAAAATATCAAAATGTAATTGCCCAACCAATCCATGTAACTCTGTAATCCCGTCGAATTAGAACAAGGCTTACAGAGACCCGTCTGATAGCTAAATATAAGAGAATTCCTCCTCCTCATCCATGAAGTCCGGCTCCGTTACGTAAATCGCATCACAACCTGCATCTAAATCAGAGTCTGGTTGGTATTTTAAAACACCGTCCCAAAGTGGGAGTGAGTGATCAACTCAGTAGTACTATAAGGCAAAGGTTAACATGTTATCAATTCAGCCAAGCAGTAATGATAAAGCAGTATAACAATCATGTCCTAATTACTCTTGTTAATGCAGGAATGATATGTGTAATGATGCATGCCCTCGCCTGCACTCCCTCAGCAACATCATCTCACGATTGCGCATGGCAAACTTCCTAAACGTGCGCTTCCTCACCAAAGCACATGCAATGCAGTGCATGGTCATGTTAGCCAAGTAATTTATTAGGTTTATTCATATAACAGATTCGGGAAGCTAAGGTACCTCCCTTTATATCATTAACCCAAGCAAAGATCCATCTAGGGTCGTCAATCCTAGTTAATCACATATGATAGGCAAGTTGTATGGCATCACCCCTGATGAAAGCAGTGGATAGGTAAGTTCACAAGTTTACACTCGAGGTCACTACAGAGAGGCTCGTCACCTCAGCGTAGGCCTAATTTATACTCGAGGTCACTACGGGAAGGCTTGTCACCTTAGCGTAAGCCGATAGCTCGAATACAGTGTCCCATACCACCGTATTTGGCTCATGAGTTTGGGTTACTCACTGGTCACTATGGGGAAACTCGTCACCCCAATGTAATTTGATAGCTCGACCACGGTGTCTCATACCACCATGCTCGGCTCATGAGTATTAGCAGATCTTGGTACCATGGTCGAAATAGGTTTGCATTGGTAAGCTGTACCTTAGATTCAAGCAGTAGCGTCCATACATGGTAAACACACAATAGGCCAATCGGGTTATTTGATAAGTGCGATTGGTACGAGCATACGTTGAATTAATCGATATAGAGCGCATAAATATTCCTCGTGGCCTAACCACTGTCAACAACCACCATACAACTTAGATTCCTCGAATGTATCTAACATGGCGAAACTAGTTTGGCCACTCAATCAAGAGTCATTACCAATTGCCTGGACTAAATGGTAGTCCCAAACATACTCAAATGCAATGGGGAATCATATATGTTACTCATAACAGCATTTAACACACAATGTAAACATAAATATCATGTTAGCTTTTTATCAAACACATTAGACGCATTATTATACATATGCATTTTATACATAAATCACGTATTTGAAATTGAGGCTACATGAAAGGATTTATACATATAGATAAGGTAGTTTAGAATCCCATCTCAACACCCTTAACAATTACAATTCATCAAACAATTACTCATTCAGACATTTTATCAAACACTTAGACTAGATAATATTATATACACAAACTAAATTAGTTATAGCATATATTATGACAAATCCTTTTATAAAGGAGTTGTCATACACACAACATACATGTATTCTAGCTTAATAGTTATGGCAAGCATAAATCATAATTTCACCTTCATTCAAACATTTCAACAAACACATGGAATGCATTTTATATTCACATAGTTCACGCACATGTATAGTTTATCGAATACACCGTAACTAAGATCATATGGCAGCAATCAAGTTAGACATAAACCATTACTGACATTAAAAACCTTGAAAACCATAGCCTAGACATTTATAGTCCACACCTTCCATCAGTATGCTCGTTACGAACTTGATTCATACACTACGCTTCCGCCTATAGTACAATGGCTACCTAAATCACGAAATAGGTTAGCTACTTCGTCATTTTCTCTATTTGAATCCCTAAAATGAGATTAGGGTTAGGATTTCTTACCCAAATCATATTTGGAATCAATGGCGTAGCGAAATGGGAGAGATGATTCAGCCCGTGGGGTGGTGGGAGTGAATCCCAGCAACGACCTACAGATCTCTCTCTCTTCTCCTCACTCTTTTCTCCTCTTTCTCCTCTTCTCTCTCCTAGTGTTAGAGAATTCGTATGGAATGAGAGAGGGGTGATTTAAGGGAATTATATAGGCCCAGAACTGATGTCAATGGCCTCAGGGCCATGGTATACTTAGGTTATAGCCAAAGGGCATCTGTTTCAAGCAAACGGGACTCATCTGGAGGTCCGTTACTCACCTATGTCATGGAGTAAGTTCCCTGACCATGTATCTACGTCAAGTTAAGGTTTCGGTCCGATCAAATTTGTAGATCGACCGTGAAGGACCTGTTTCAGTTTAATGGTCATCGTCACTCGATCAGGGCCATAAGTATACTGACATTTGTAGGGAAATTTTCCTAATCCACGGGTAAAGTTTGGTTCGAAACTGACGGTCCGAAACCTTCAATTTCACCTACAAGCGAATGGTCCAATTCAGTTAAGTCTGAGCTCATTTTCTAAAGATATTTGCGTTTCTCACACACTTTGCTTAGGGCTCAAGTTGTGCGTTTTTGGATCCTATTTGGGTTCACTTCCTGCGATTCTTTTCAAGCCCAGTATGGTGGTCATAACCTTATAGTTTCATGGTAATCGGACTTTCGATGCGTGATCCAGGTCCGATACGGAGTTTCAATGTGCTCCCGAGAGCAACTAGGTTTTGAGATTGCTCCTTGGTCTTTAGGTAATGTTGAGTTAGCGTTTCTAATGGTTTTGGGTCTTACAGTTCGTACAGATGATGGTTTAAGATAATTCACCTATTAATTTAGCTTAGTACTTAACTAATTTTCGTCTAATTTCTAAATGATTCGGTCATTAAGGATTTCTGCCTGAGATGGTACTTAGGTCTTTGTATGAATCTTTCTAAGACATTACAAATAGATACACCATGGTGGTCTTAGGTTGGATTCAATGGTTATGCATTCATTCTCACAGCTTTGTATTGTGTGGTCCATTTGAGGTCGGATTGACTGATCTTTGAGACAATGGCTTAAAGGGACTCGGTACATAGGCTAGACCAGTTGGATATCTAATACATCATCAGGATGGCCCATGAAAACATTTCGGTGATGAGAGTCCAATTCGCATTATTTCAAATCACATAGGCCACCTAATCATTAGATGCACCTGATTTTTAGTAACATACCATCAAAAGGGTTGATTAAATGGATAAACGGTGAGGATCTTAAATATACATCATAGCATGGCCATGGTGGACCCCATGCTCCATTCAGCCAAAAGAGACGGAGTCTCTCTCTGGAAGTGCATCCAGAGAGGACGTCTCATATTTTATATATATTTGAGTTTTCAGTTAGTGGGACCCACATGATGATGATCCATTTCATCTATTAAATTCTCCAGCTCATGGCGTGTAACGGCCCAAATATTCGAAACTTGAGTATATGACTCGTTCTCGAAAAACTTAAGTGTTAACATTTAAAGATAGTCAAATTCGTGTATTTTTTTCTCTTTTCCTTTTCTTTCAGAGTTAGCAGTTTAGTAAAAGATGGACAAATCAAACATAAAGGAAGATTTTATTTGCATTTAGAATATACGAGTGACTGCCCATAATGACTTATACAAACCAATATCTTTATATTAACAAATATAAGAATTAAATAATTTACACATGCGACATAAATTTGAGCCGTAAGATCGTACAGCTTCTCTTGGAGATATAGCCATGCATCCCTGACACTTGTACCCTACGCCTCATCAAGTCTGAACATGCATATCATTTACACCGCCTGTACTACCTATATGGTTATATATTTGATGAATGAGTAGCTAGCTCAATGTGAATTCCCCTCAAGATTACACACCGCCGCATTATTCAAGCATAGTTTTAAAGAATAAATCATCCAAAATAATAAATGATGCAGTCTTACTTAAATGCATGGATGCGTGAATGCACATTGACTTGGGGATGCTCATCCAGTCGGACTTGGGCTCGTCACCCATGCATATGACTGGTCATCAGCGCAGCACATCATGTGCCTACTTCACATACAGCATAATGACCGAGCCATCGTACATCACGTATGTAGGTTGATAGTCGATGGTTTGGGAGCTAGCGAAACGATACCCCACTAAGCCTAAGGGCACGTGCTATCTAAAGCATCCAGAATTAGCCATCCGTCATCACCAGAATGTTATGAATGTATGATTAACCCATCCATTATTATTCTAATTACAACCAGTTAATTTAAAGAAAGCTCAAAGGTCACTAAGGGGGGTTTGTCACCTAGCGTAGGCCGACAGCTCAGGCATAGTATCCCATTTCCACCATTCCCAGCTCATGAGACTCCAACATTAGGATGTTTAATGGTAACCTCCTGCCTAGTGGCCAATCTTAGTGCCGCAAGTGGATCTTACCATCGCATAGATACATAATCCATCAAATGCGCAAATAGCAGATGTCACATCAAAGCCAAAAGAGTAACACATCAAGTGCGCAAAGGGCAGATATCACATCAAAGCCACAAAGGGCACAAGGATCCGCAAGATGGTGAGTCCACACAAGCTTAGGTAAAATGGCCACTAGGTTGGGGCCCATTATAGCCACAATCAGTCAAGTTACATCCTAATGATGGGTGTACATATAAAAGTGGGATTTCCCACTGATAGAGGTACTAGTTTAAGTTTCATAGGCAATCCACAAGTAATCCACAAGCATGAGAAGGTATACAAGTATAATGTAAATATGTTTATACAAGATAAATGTTGAGCATATAAGTTAGAGATCAAATTCAACAACTAGCGCAAGTAATAGAGATATCAATTATCAACTGTAATTAAAATAGGAACTATCACTTAAACTAATTTGGAAATGGAAAGCTTAAGGGGAAGAAGTCATCACCTTAAGAGTTGAATCATCTACTAGTGTTATTATGAAGTGTGCGCGCCCTTAAGATCGAACTCTTGAGCCCGCATGATTGGTCGATTGTTGACAAGGTCCTAACTTTTCAAGTTGGAGTTCCTTAATTCAAATGAACCCTAAGTGTGGGAATTTCTGGGGAACAATTCAATCCTTGAATAAATTTCACTTGAGTTTAAATAGGAAAGTCCCTATGAAAAACTTAGGAGCTCTAACTCTTCTACATTCAATTAATGTTCAAAGCATCATTACTCTAATTAAAACTACATAGGGGGTTTAAGGTATCATCTTACCTTGAACCAATCGATTCAGTCTTCACTTGAACCCAAATCAAGATGGATCTGGGAGGTGATTTGGGGAACTCAAGCTCCCTACATTAGACCCTAACAATTCACATTAGATAGATTAAAGGACAAATAGGATTAGAATAAACACCCTATTATTAACTTATAAATCTAGTAGCAACACAGATGGGTTGGATCAAGGGAACTTAGATTTAAACTGATGGGAAGTTTAGAAATTTACCCATCTAGCTTGATCTGACAAGTAAGCGCATCAACTCGGCAACAAGCTAGGTAATCTGATAGACAAACACCAACAATCTTCAGTCAACTGATGATCCATAGTCTGACCTGCTGGATCAAGATGTCCTAAAAAAATGACCAGCCTTAGTTGTACTTGAGCTGAGTCAACTCAGTTGAGTCAATTCGCCCATCAAACCGACGCAGCCTGGGTGAACCCATTTTTGAATCCACGATCGGACTACTAGTCGGTCTCATGCCATGTCGAATCCCTCCTTATTCGAACTAACGATGAACTGGACTCACACCAGGTCTAGGTAAAGCCCCAAATCTCCCAGCGGGTCATGAACCCAGCTACGACTTGGAAGGTAGCCAGTTAGCCCCGCCGAGTCGGTCTCTCACTCTCCTTCTCTTTTCTCTTTTTCCTTTCTCCTTCTCCTTCTACTCCTCACCTCTTCTTATGGACCAGCGGTGCCTGGACTGAACCAGTCTCGCATGTAACTAGATCTAAACTCGGTCCAGATTCGGTTCGGTTCGACTTGGTACCGCAACAACACTTCTCCCCACCATCGTTTCTTCTTTTTTCTCTCTTTCTTCCTTTTACTTCTTTCTTCTCTTACTCTCTGTTAGGGGGACCAGACAGGATTATGGACTCAGGCCAGACTCGCAACCCAAACCATGACTCAGCGAGTCAACAGGGTGCGGCATAACTAACACGTCGTCTCTATTCACTCCTTCGTCTTCCACTTTCCTCCATTCTTTGTTGCAATGCCTAGCAACCTTTGGATTGAGACAAGCTTAACTGAGCCTGCTTAGATGCACCAAACCCAACTTGACTTGGGCGAGTCGATCCCATACGGATATAGATGGCGCAACGCTAGACTCTCTCTCTCTCTCTCTCTCTCTCTCTCTCTCTCTCCCTCTCTCTCTATTTCTTTCCTATTTTCTCTCCCTCACTTCCTCTTTTTCTCCCTGATCACTTTGGTGAGAATCCCAAGATGGACACTTACCTTTTATAGCCATGGAGCATGCTCGAACCATTCATTGAACGGTCGAGACAGGTGGCTGCACTCGTGTTCCCATCTTCGTTTCTTGGATGCATGGGGTCCATCCATCACGAGGGATGGGTTTTTACTATTATGGACCACCGAAAAAGTAATTTTTCATCTGCAATGGGGCCCACATCATCATGGTGGTTTTCACAGCTGGACGGAGAAGATGTACTCGCCTCTAATGGCGACTTCTTATCGATGGTCAAAGATGGCAGTCCATGCCATCTGGACGGTCCAGATGGTCCCTCTGACCCTTGTGGGGTCCACTATTTTCATCATGGTTCACCCAAGGTGCCTCAACTCGTAAGATAATGCGTAGCAGAATTTTTCTCACGTATGGCGAGAACTTCTCATGAAAACAGCTAGGGTTGTGGTCGCCCTAAGTCGAACACCTAGGATGATTGGATCAGGCTTCAGGGACAACCCAGATCTCACCAACTAGCATGTCCTAAAGAGGAAAGCCCCCGACCACCTTTCTTCTGTCAGTGACATGCCTACCTTTTTCTGGCACCGAATGCAGGGCAAGGATGTTTCGATGGATGAAGAGCTGTGATGGAAGGATGGAAATGGGCACGGATCACCAGCGTGGCAGCAAGGTGAGCTTTCCGTTTTCAAAAGGAGGCCTGTAACGCCCCAAAAATCGAGGGTCGAGCAAAGGCTCAACTCTCAAGATCCGATGCATCACTTATGGAACATAGATATTGATGTTTAAATGTTGTCCATGTTAGTGCATTAGACATGAGTGGGATTATTCTAAATTAACATATCATACTCCAGGTGCAATTAAATTAAGCAAATGGAAGACTTAAGTACTTAAATTATAACATAAAAGCATTTCACCATCTGGAGTATGAATCTGTTCCATGCTGAATATATACATGTGTTTGTTCCAAAATTTGCAAAATATCAAAAAGCAACTATCCATCTAATCTAGGTAACCTTGTAATCCCGTCGAATCAGAACAAGGTCTATAGAGACCCACCTGATAGCTAAACATAGGAGAATTCCTCCTCCTCATCCATGAAGTCTAGCTCCATCGCGTAAGCCGCATTGGAACCTACATCTAAATCAAAGTCTGGTTGGTGTTTTAAAACACCGTCCCAGAATAGGAGTGAGTGATCAACTCAGTGGTACTATAAGGCAAAGGTTAACATGTTATCAATTCAGTCAAACAGTAACGATAAAGCAGTACGACAATCATATCCTAAGTACTCTTGTTAATGCAGGAATGATATATTGTAATGATGCATGCCCTCGCCTGCACTCCCTCAGCGACATCATCTCACAATCGCACATGCAAAACTCCCTAAACATGCTCTTTCTCGCCAAAGCACATGCAATGCGGTGCATGGTCGTGTTAGCCAATACTTAATTAGATTTATTCATACAACAGATTTGGGAAGCTAAGGTACCTCCCTTTATATCATTTACCCAAATAAGGATCCATCTAGGGTCGTCAATCCTAGTTAGTCACATACGATAGGCAAGTTGTAGGGCATCACCCCTGATGAAAGCAGTGGATAGGTAAGTTCATGAGTTTATACTTGAGCTCACTATGGAGAGACTTGTCACCGTCAATGTAGGCCTATTTTATACTGAGGTCACTACAAGAGACTCGTCACCTGAACATAGGCCGACAGCTCGAATACAGTGTCCCATACCACCGTATTCGAGTCACGAGTTTGGGTTGCTCACTGGTCACTATGGGGAGGCTCGTCACCCCAGCGTAGGCCGACAGCTCGACCATGGTGTCCCATACCACCAAGCCTAGCTCATGAGTCTTAGCGAATCGTGGTACCATGGTTGAAATGAGCTTTACTATGGTAAGCAATACCTTTTAGATTCAAGCAGTGACATCCATATATGGTAAACACACAATAGGCCAATCGAGTTACTTGACAAGTGCAATTAGTACGAGCATACGTTGAATTGATCGACATATAGCGCGTAAGCACTCCGTGTGGCCTGACCACTGTCAATAATCACTGTACGACTTAGATTCCTCGAACGTATCTAATGTGGCGAAACTAGTTCAACCGCTCAAACGGGAACCGTTACCGATTGCCTAGACTACGAAGTAGTCCCAATCATACTCAAATATAATAAGGAATCACATATGCTACTCATATCAGCATTTAACAAACAATACAAACATAAATCTCATTTGAGCATTTTATCAAACACATTAGACAAGCTGACATACATATGTATTTCATCCACAAATCATATAGTGACAATTTACAATACATGAAGAAAACTATTCATATGACTAAGGAAACTAAGAATCCTGTCTCAATACACTTAATAAGTACAATTCATTAACAAAATCTCATTCAGACATTTTAACACATTTCCAAATATATAGACTATACTTATTACAATATGAATTATAGCAATTCATTTCACAACATCGATTATAAAGTATATAACATACATTTATTTAAGACTAGAACTTACTATAAGTACAAATTAGGATTTCACATTCATTTAAACATTTCAACAGACACCTAGGATGCATTTTATATTTACATATTTCACACGTGTAGTTTATCAAATACGTCGTAACTAATATCATATGACAACAATTAAGTCAGACATAAATCATTGCTGACATTGAAATCCTTGAAAATCATAACCTAAATGTTTATAGTCCGCACCTTTTTTCAATACGCCAGTTATGAACTCGGTTCGTACACTACGTCCCCGTCTACAGCACAACGGCTACCTAAATCATGAAATAGGTTAGCTATTACGTTGATTCCTCTATTTGGATTCCTAAAATGATATTAGGGTTAGGATTTCTTACCCAAATCGTATTTGAAATTGACGGTGTATGGTGGGGAGGTGATTTAGTACGTGGAGTGGTGGGAGTAAATTCCAGTAATGATCTCCCTCTCTCTCTCTCTCTTCTCCTCACTCTTTCCTCCTCTTTTCTCTATTCTCTCTCCTGGGGTTAGAGAATTCATAGGGAATGAGAGAGGAGTGATTTAAGGGCCTTATATAGGCGCAAAACTGATGTCAATAGCCCCAGGGCCATGGTATACTTAGGTTATAGCCAAAGAGTGTCTGTTTCGGGCAAACAGGACTCGTCTAGAGGCCCATTACTCACCTGCGTCATGGATTGAGTTCCCTGACCATGGATCTAAGTCAAGTTAAGGTTTCGGTCCGATTAGATTTGTGGATCGACCGTAGAGGACCTGTATCAGTTCAATGGTCATCGTCACTCGATCAGGGCCACAAGTATACTGACCTGTGCAGGAAAATTTCCCTAATCTAAGGGTAAGTTTGGTCAGAATCTGACGTTTAGAAGTCTTCAATTTCACCCACAAGTGAATGGTCCAATTCACTTATTGTAAGTGTTATAGTTTATATCCCTGTCTGTTGTCAAATTTGTGGTGCCAAAATCACTGTTATATATAACTTGCATAAGTGAAGCTCTCTCAAGGATCAACATTCATAAACAAGCTAAGCTCACAACAAGCAAAGCTCACAAGTACAAGGATCAATCTTGAATGCAAGAACTGCTCACAAGACAAGACTCAAGCTACAAGACTTCAAGAAGAGTACAAGGCAGTTTGTAAAGAACTCAAGACACTTTCAAGATTGAGCTATATCAAGATTTCAAGATTGAACTACATCAAGACTTCAAGGCTCATACTTCAAGGTCACTAGTTCCTAATGTTTCAATGTCCTTACTTCATGGTTGAGGTTTGACTGACTTTAGGTTGACCTTAGAAGTAGGTCACTTTGGATACATAAGTCGAATGTTTATTCTACATAAGTTTGGTCTGTTCTTCGACTAGTCCTAGGCCTTCTTCGACTAGTCCTAAAGTTGCTTCGACCGATCTAAGAAATTCCTCGATCAATCGTGAGTTTGTTACAAATTTCGGATAAAATCATTAGGCTTCGACTAGTCCAGAATCTGTTCGACCAGTCGAAAACCAGTCGAACATCTTCGACTCAAAATCTAGCGATATTTTTCAGGTTCTTGACCAATCGAAAGAGACCTTCGACCAGTCAAGGTTCTTCGACCGATCGAAGGAGACCTTAGACCAGTCGTAGAACGGTCAAAGCTTATCACGCCTGATTTTTCAAATATCATTATTGCTTCGACTAGTCGAAGAGCTCCTAGACCAATTGAAGACGCGATCTGCTCACCTATAAATAGTGCACGAATCTCGAAGAAATCATCGAATTAATTAATCCATTCAAGCCAATCTTCGTCGAACTTCCGAGAGATAATTCGTGCTCCATCTAAGCTAAGTGTGCTTATTTAATATTCTCTTTCCTTAGCTTTATTTAATTGATTTTGTTTCTATTTCCAATCTAATTTGATAAGAGGAATTGTTATTCCCTTTCTTTGGAATCAAAATCAATTAAGGCAAGCCCTATTTGGTTTAATTTAAAATCTATTAGAATTAGAACCATTGTAATTGAGTACTGGACATTGAACTTGGACAATCAATCATCTACTCTGATTTGGTTCTACCGGCTGCTGCAACGAAGGAGATAATTAGGTATTTTACATTTAATTATAAATTCCTTTCTCTTTTGGTTTCTTTCAAGATTTGCCAGAAAAATCTTGTTGTATTGGTTATCTAAGGAGAGCCAGGAAAACTCAGAAGTGGGGTTTTTTAATTGTGTAAGCCCACAGACAAAGACACAATTGTAAAGGTTTTGGGTGAACCTAGGAAAACCTATTTTGTTAGTGAACGCTAATATCCCCTGTGTGAGGATATTAGGAGTGGAGTAGCATTCTGTGTGGCTGTTGTTTAACAGTTGGTGAACACACAGGCGAACCACTATAATCCCTTGTGTTGTGGTTAAATGATTTATACTTCTGATCTTTAATTATTCTTTTGTGGGATGTATGTATGGTGGTGAATGTTGTAATCATTTAATTCAAGCATTGTGAGAATTTTGTAATAGTTTAGAATTTATTTTCTGTTATTCCTTTATCAGCTTGATATTCAATTTCCTTTAAAAGTTGTTCCAGTAAGGTTGCCCTGCCATTTTTATGGTGTATGGCTGTCCCTAGAACAATACATTTGTGATTACAATTTATTTTAATTCAGTTTGTATTTATTTCTGTATTCCTCTTCGGTTTGAGATTTGATACAAAGATCTTTCTAGAAATAAGGTTGTCCTACCATAAACTCTGGTTTTTGGTGTAAGGTTATCCTTAGAACAACATTTGTATCAACCTCTCAAGATCTGAATTTTAAGGATATTTTACTTTCTTGCATTGTGATTTATTTTGGCTATCATATTCTTTTTAATTCCGCTATTATAAGTTTTATTTGGCATTGTCCTATTCACCCCCCCCCCCCCCTCTAGGACATATAGCTAGGCCTTTTCAAGTGGTATCAAAGCCTAATAGCTCTTTTTTAATTCTTGGATTTAATTCCTGAGCTAACGATTTAAGATATTTAAGATGTCAAATTTTGATAGCCTTTCAGTCACAAGGCCTCCACCCTTTGATGGCTCCAACTATGCCTATTGGAAAGCCAGAATGAGGATCTTCCTCAAATTAATGGATGAGAGTGTGTGGCAAGCCACAACAACTGAATGGAAACCTCCTATCATGGAAGTTACTAGGGTTGATGGTTCAAAATCTATGAAAGTCACACCATATTACCAATGGACCACTCTTCAGAAAAGTGAGAGTAGTGCAAATGCTAAAGCATTAAATGCAATTACTTGCGCACTATCACCGGATGAGTTCAAAAAAATCATTTCCTATGATACTGCAAAGCAAGCTTGGGATATATTAGAAATGACACACGAGGGTACTACAATTGTCAAAAAATCTAAAGTCTAACTCCTCACAACCAGATTTGAAGAAATTCATATGGAGGAAAATGAAATGTTTATGGACTTTTACACTAGACTGAATGACATTGTAAACTCAATGTGGGGTCTTGGCGATAAAATCCCAGAAAGTAAAGTATGTGCAAAAATATTACGCTCACTTCCTGAACGGTTCAATTCTAAAGTAACCGCGATCCAAGAACTTCGTGATACGGAGAATATGAGGGTAGAAGAAGTAGTTGGTGCTCTACAAACCTACGAGTTAAACTTTAAAGCTCCTAAAGGTAAATCTATCGCACTAAAATCTTCTAAATGTAATTCAGAAGAAAATTCTGATTCAGAAGATGATATGGCTCTTTTAGCTAAGAAATTTTACAAGATTTTCAAAAGCAAGAAAAGGGTTGATTTTCAAAAATCAAATGATAAAAAGAAGTTTAGGCCCAAATCTCAAAAATCTTTGAAAGATAGTCAATGTTACAACTGTCAAGAATATGGGCACTTAGCAAATAGATGTCCTAAAAGGGACAAACCCAAGAAGAAGGGTATGTTGGCTACATGGGATGAATCATCTGATTCTGAAGGTTCTTCTGAATCAGAAGATTCTGAAACTGAGTCGGGCAATGAGGTTAAAGCTCTTATGACTCTAGCCAAATTCACATTTTCAGATAATGACTCAACAAGTGAAGAAAATCTGAGTAGTGAATGTGAAAATGAAGATGATCTTCAAGACGCTTACAATGCCCTATATAAGGAAAGTTGTAAAATTAACTGGACGTAGAACGTCTGAAAATTGCTATATTATTAGCGAATCCAGCTCATCTAATCAAACATGTTACATGGTCCATACAGATGAGACTGATTTATGGCACAAACGTCTTGGACATGTACATTATCGAAATTTATATAGATTGAGCAAATGAGAACTTATAAGAGGTTTACCCAAACTTCAAAAATTAGATAAAATATGTGGTGAGTGCCAGATAGGCAAACAAACAAAGAACTCACACAAAAAGGTGAATTCAAATACCACATCAAGACCACTCGAACTTCTCCACATGGATCTGATAGGACCTACCAGAACAGAAAGTCGTGGTGGGAAAAAGTATATCCTGGTAATAGTTGATGACTTTACCAGATTCACTTGAGTAGTCTTCTTAAGGGATAAATCTGAAACCTTTGAAGAAGAAAGAAAAGTTTTCAAAAGGATTCAAACTGAAAAATCTTCTCAAATCAGTAAAATTCGTAGTGATCATGGATCTGAATTTGAGAATAGCAATTTTGAGAAGTTCTGTACCGACCAAGGAATATTACATGAATTCTCTGCTCCCAAAACTCCACAACAAAATGGAATTGTAGAAAGAAAGAATAGGGTGCTTCAAGAAATGGCTAATGTCATGTTGAATAACATGAAGCTCTCTAAAAATCTTTGGGCTAAAGCAGTCAACACAGCTTGCTATATTATTAACCGAGTCTACACTAGTAAAAATAATAATAAAATGGCTTACGAATTGTGGTTCAATAAAAAGCCTACTATTACACGCCTCGATCAGTCGAAGTGCTATATTTTACGTGATCGTGAAAATTTGGGAAAATTCGATACGAAGAGTGATGAAGGTATTTTTCTAGGATATTCCTTAAACAGTCGAGCTTATAGGGTTCTGAACAAAAGGACTGGTGTGATTCAAGAATCCATTAATGTTGTCATTGATGATCACTTAAACACGCCAATTTCTAATTTAGATAATGATGAAGTACTAATCATTGATAAACCCGATACTTCATCGAATCAGACTGATTCTGAGTTGAGGACTGTTAAAGATCATCCAACCACACAAATTCTTGGAAACCCTCTCAGTTTGATTGCACCCGTAGACAACTTGAGGATATATGTAATTATGTATGTTTTACATCTCAAATAGAACCATCTAACGTAAAAGAAGCTCTTGCTGATGAGAACTGGATTGTTGCAATGCAAGAAGAACTCAACCAATTTGTAAGAAATGATGTTTGGTATCTCGTACCAAGACCTAAAGATAAACACATCATTGGAACAAAATGGATTTTCAAAAATTCGTCTGACGAGTGTGGAAATATAATTAGAAACAAGGCTAAACTAGTGGTACAAGGTTATACTCAAATTGAAGGGATTGATTTCGATGAAACTTTTGCACCAGTAGCACGTCTTGAATCTATCAGACTATTTATATCCATTGCATGTTTTAGAAAGATAAAGATCTATCAGATGGATGTGAAAAGTGCTTTTCTAAATGGCGATTTACATGAAGAAGTCTATGTTGAACAGCCAATGGGTTTTGAAGATTCCAAAAATACTGATTATGTATATTGGCTTAAAAAGGTACTTTATAGATTAAAACAAGCACTTAGGGCATGGTATGAGAAACTAACGAAATTTCTTTTAAGTCATAATTTTCAAATTGGATCTGTTGATAAAACTCTGTTTGTTAAAAAATATAATGATCATATCTTAATGGTGCAGATTTATGTTGATGATATCATTTATGGATCAACTTGTACTAACTTGACTACTGAGTTTGTAGATTTGATGAAATCACAATTCGAAATGAGCATGGTTGGGGAATTGACTTATTTCCTTGGATTGCAAGTAAAGCAACAACCTGAAGGAATATTCATTTCTCAATCTAAGTATGCTTTGAATCTAATCAAGAGATTTGGATTTGAGAATGGCAAGAATTTCGATACTCCTATGAGTACTACCCTGAAACTCTCAAAAGACTTTAATGGTAAAAATGTTGACTCAAAACTTTATCGGAGTATGATTGGTAGTTTGTTATATTTAACTGCTAGTAGACCTGATATTTCTCTAAGTGTTGGTATTTGCGCAAGATATCAATTTGATCCAAAAAAATCTCACTTGATTGCTGTCAAGCGAATTATTAGATATGTCGCAAGTACTGTAAATCTCGGTCTCTGGTATCCTCATGAGACCAGTGTCCAATTAGCTGGGTACTCGGATGCTGACTGGACTAGTAATCTAGATGATAGAAAATCAACCAGTGGTGGTTGTTTTTACATTGGAAATTGTCTAGTTTCCTTGTTTAGTAAGAAACAAAATTCTATATCACTTTCAACAGCTGAAGCTGAGTATATTGTAGCTGGTAATGCATGTACACAGCTTGTTTGGATGCAACGAATGCTAAGTGATTATGGAATTAAACAGGATTCTATCTTATTACATTGTGATAATTCCAGTGCGATAAATATTTCAAAAAATCCTATTCAGCATTCTCGTACTAAGCACATTGACATTAGATTTCATTATATAAGGGAATTAGTAGAAGAAAAAGTTATATCTCTAGAATATATTCCTACCGAAGATCAACGAGCTGACATTTTCACAAAACCTCTCGATAAAAGTAGGTTCAAAAAGATGAAATTTGATCTTGGCATGTGCATTTTAAAATGATTATTTATGCCTACTTGTATTATAGTGTATATATTTGCTAGATTGAATTCCAATTTTTGTATAATTTGTAAGAAATATGAATTTTTGGACATTCTTCGACCTGTCGTGAGTATACTCGACCAGTCGACCTTCGACTGGTCGTAGATATCCATGACCAGTCGTAGAACTCGGGAATCACTTAAAATTTGGGGATTTTTGCTTTCTTACTCATTCCGCTTTTTTTCTCTCTAAGGAGTTGAGCTTCGACTTGTTGAACCCATCTTTCATGTTCTTCAAGGTTAGTGTTCCAAATCACGTTTTTCTTGCAGATTTGTGTCTAGATTGTTTACTTTTCAAGCTTTAAGCTTTGTATTTTGGATTTCATTGAGATTTGGGGTTTGGATTTTGAAAAATCTGTTTTGTGTAAACCCACTTCTTAATCCTTTGCAACTTCTTATTTCCTTGATATCCTTGTTGCAAATGGCTTCTAGAGGTAGAAAAATTACTTTCCGTGGTCCTTCTTCTTCCTCCAGATCGACCATTATCTCTAAGCATCATCTTCTTATTCCCAATGATGATCCATCTTATGTTAGGGACATTAGATTACGTAATGTTATTGTTGAACATCCTGTTGATGTTAATCATATTGCACCTTTTGACATCCTTCCTATACTTGAAGCTGTAGGTTGGGTTAACTTATTACATTGGGGTGGGCCTGCATACCGATCCATTGCCCAATCCATGTTTACATGTATTAGTGCTTTTTCACAGGATAATTTATCTTTTAAAATATCTACTAGAGAAGGGCCTTTTGACATTGATCGTCATTTAATTTCAGCCCTTATGGACATTCCTGTGAATGATGAGGGTATTCTTATCCATAACTTAACTGATAAACCCTCAATGTCTGAAAAACGTATGCTCACTAGAGATTTGTGCAACATGGATGTTCAATGGACACAAAAAGGGAATGCGCTTCCCGCAAGGTATTTGTTACCCAAGTACAAAATTCTCTACAAAATCTTTGTGTCTAATCTGTATCCTCGTTCGGGTAATAAAACTGACTTGACTTCGTTTATGGTTCGTGTTATCCATGTTATTTCCAATGGTACTTAGATTTGTTTCCCATCCTTAATCTGTCATTTCATTCTTCAGTTTAGACTCCATCCTGGTCATAGTGACATTCCTTTTGCCTATTTAATGACTATATTGGCTACACATATGTTAGTCGATATGCCGGTTTATGACTCTTGGGTTCAGTTACTTGTTAGATTTCACAGTTAAGTTCAAATTATTAATTCATGATTAGAAGTTTTAAACATTGATTGAGTCATGATTACACATGTCACATCTAGCTTACACATTAAGGTGTCAGTTTGATATTGAATTGTTAACTTGGTGATTATTAAGCATGGAAGGAACCAACCTGGGGAATTTGTCCATCATGCTCAGTGAGAAGAATTGAAAATAATAATAATAAATAAATAAATACCCAGCTAAAAAAACAGTTATCGTCGGAAACGGCTACCTATTAAAGATCTTTAAAAATGTTGATATAGCGTGAAAGACATTGATAGAAAAATCAAAAGTTGGAAGAATGAAAAGATGAACTGTAAGGTAAGTTTTGGTTTAAGTTTTGGTTGTCCTGAATGCTCTTTTGATTATCAATATTATTATAAAAATTAAGAATTGAACCTTTGATTATGATAAGTCCAGATTTTATTATGTACCTGTGGAACTCAATGTTTAGAATTTTTCTAATTTCTAGATTAATACTTTGAACTTGACTTGGAATTTATCGAGTGTTACAGTTTAAGAGAAAATAATGCTCAACATTAATGTATTTTGAAACTCTATTATTTGGATTGTTTTAAAGCCACTTGAGCTTATAGAAATTATCTTACGGTTCTCGAAATATTTTTCACATACTTTGTTCAAGACTAGCAAAATGTTGGTTGTGGATTATGTTGAGAGTCAAATATTGCATATTGGACCCCATTTATTACTTGATTTTATGAACATGATAATACTTAATGTTTTATTTTACTCATGTTTGTGTTACAAGGTGAATTTAAGAGCTTGGATTGAAAAGGGTGTTAAAAGTATGGATTTGATTCTCAAGAATCACCAAGGTAAGGGATGAATCTTAGAAGGCCAAGATTGATGAATTCACATGCTAAAGATCCGAGAAAACCAAGTGAGGAATGAAGAGAATCAAATATTTGAAGTGAAGAAAAGGAATCCTGAAATTGTCCTAAAAACAAACATATTCCTGAAAGTATCCTGAATAAGCATATTCTGAAACACTAGGTCATTCTATGAAATTGTGCAACGCGAAGCCTATTTTGAAAAACTGCGTAAATTTGAGGTGATTTTTAGAGTTTTCCAACTAGGTGCGAAAGTTGGAGTTCCACAACTATAAATAAGACTCCCCGTGATGTTCCTAAGCATCTTCTAGGTTTTGTGGAGTGGAGCAAAAGCATGGAGAAGCTGTCGTCAAGAGCTTTTCTTCCTTTTCCTAAGTTGTTTTTATGTTTTTCTTAAAAGATTTTAGTTCAATCATATCTATGGTTGGCTAAACCTCTTAACTAGGGCTAAGAGGTGAAGCTTGTAGCGTAATGGGATGTTTTCTATTACTTTGATTCATGTTTATATCGAACTCTCTTTTATTCTAGTTTAATTATAAGGAATACTTTCAGTTTTTAATGGTTTGTTGTGACTCAAATTACAATGGATCTGCGATAGCTTTGAGTATGTTCTTTTCATGTTTTTGGATTGTGAATCTAGGAAATCCTGTTGTTCACCATCATCTCATGGGCATGGTTGGGTGATGGAATCTTACCTTATCTTTTCAATTCTCTTATGATTGGTTGTGGGATTGGTAAATCCTGTTGTTTGCCTTGTCTCCTGGGCATGGTTTTGTGATGGACTTCCATTAAGAATTAGGTCAAAGGAAGTTCAGATTTGATTTTACTGAGATATCTTCCAATTGATTCCAGTTGTGTTCGTGAATCAAGCATAGATCTTCCTGATCTCTACAAGTGGATCCTTGAAAACCCTAGTTTCCCACCTTTGAATTTCTTAAGTTTTTCATTAAATCTCTCACAATTACTCTCTATACTTCCAGATTTAGGTTTTCATCTTCTTTTAGTTGCTTTCAGAAAGCACACGAGATTAGTCCCTATGGATTCGACCTCGGTCTCACCGAGATTATTACTACATCGCAGGCCTACACTTGGGGTTGTAAACAAGAGTCTTCAAAGAAATTGACTCTCTCCTACCCTCACGCAAAGGGAGGTGGATTAGCTACCAGGCCCACCTTGATGTATTTGTTATATCCACACCGTCCATCAGTTTTTAGAGATCATTTTAGGACGTGAGAAAAAGAATGAGCAGATCGAAAGCTGGAGTGGACCCCACCAAAAAAACAATAGGGATAGAAAACGCCCACCGTTGAAATCTTCTTAAGGTCCACTGTTATGTTTATTTAAGATCTAACTTGTTCATAAGTTAACGTAGACATTAAAGAAGGGAAAACACTAATATCACTTGATCGAAAACTTTTGTGGCCCTTAAAAGTTTTTAATGGTGAGCGTCACTCTCCCCATTGTTTTCTGCGGTGGGGTCCACTCAAGCTTTAGATCTGATTCATTCTTTGGCTCATGCCATAAAATGATCTCTACAAATGGATGGATGGTGTGGATACAACACATACATCATAGTGAGGCCCACATAATTGGTGACATCACTTCAATAGGGAGTCTCGCTACTCAACCTGTCAGTAGCGAGTTTGGACACGGATTAGGTCTTACCCCCGCCCAGACGGACAAGGCTCCGTGGGGTCGACAGTAATGTTTACATGCCATCCGCGTCGTTCATAACATCATTTCTACTGAGATGAACTAAATACAAAAATATTATCTTGATTCAAAACTTTTGTGGCCCCACGAATATTTAAACCATGGACATTCAATCCTCACGTTTTCGGCACACTTGAGTATTGAATCCAGCTCATTTTTTACCCCATGTCCTAACATGATCTCAAAAAATGGATGAATGGGGTGGATTTCTCATAAACATCATGGTGGACCCCACCTAGGTTCTAGCGCGGGAATTCCGCGTGAATGGCTTTGGCAGGAAATCTGGGAAAATGATTGGCCAATAACCCTCTAGCCAATGGCTAGTGGTCGGTGCTCCGTGAGGGTGTGGATACAACAAATACATTAAGGTGGGCCTAGTAGCTAATCTGCCTTCCTCTGCATGAGGGTACGAGAGTCAATTTCTTTGAAGACTCTCTCTCTCTCAATGCGGTTGAATCCCAACTATTCTCACCATCTCACATATTATATAAAGGTTCGCATATAACCTCCTTATGGTACGGTGCGCAGGAGACCATTATTATATGTGTGTGTGTGTGTGGGGGGGGGGGGAGGGAAGGTTCTATCCGGTCGAGCTCATGGGAACTTCTCATGAGGTCGAGTTGTGTGGGCCCCACCATGATGCGTGTCGACCATCAACACCCTGCATTTGATGGGTCCCCTTTAAATTATGGGATATCCTAAAAATTAGTCGTATAAGGAACTCAGGTGGGCCATACCATCTAAAATCATGTGAAGACATGCCTAAAACATATAAAAGCACTTGGTGGGGCCCACATGAAATTTGAATGCATCTGAAACTTGGTTTGACCTCTCATCCAAGTGGGACACCCATAATGGATGGACTGAGTTTGTGAACCACATCTCGATGGGCCCAACGAATGATTATGAATTTTTTAATGGATGGTAACCCCTCTCAACTTCTGTATGTGGTGTGGCCCACATAAGTCATGGATTGACTTGAGTTTTAAGCCCCAGGCCCACCATGAAATGGTGCATCTGACTGATGGGGTTGATGGTCGACAAACATCATGGTGGGGCCCACACAACTTGACCATATGTGAAGTTCCCATGAGCTCGATTGCATAAAACCTTTTCCCTATATATATATATATATATATATATATATATATATATATATATATATATATATATATATATATATATATATTGTTTTACCTTTTATGTGGGTTCCACTTGAAAGATCCAATCCATCCATCGGGTTGGCTAGCCCACTGTGAACCGAAAGAGCTCAGTCAGGGTCATCTTTTAGGGCATATGTACATTAGAGTGGGCTTAGAAAGTTTCAATAGTCAGAGTCATTATCACTACTATTTTCTATGGTATGGCCCACTATAAATTTATATTTATCTCGTATTTGGGTCCCAGCCTAAATTGATGTTTTCTAATAAATGGACGGTATAGATTACAAAATACATAAATCAAAGTAGGGTCGTACTATGGACGCTGGCAGCAACTGCTGTTGTGTTTCTGATTTTAATATTATTATTATTATTATTTGTTTTATTTACAAGTTTAATGGAAAATAAAATCTATGGTGAGCCATACAAGTTTGAAACCGTAGATATTTAAGCTCCTCTGTTTCTATGGTATGGCCCACATTATCTATGAATCGGGACAATTCTTTGGTCTATTTCTCAAAATGATCTGCTAAACTAGATGGATGGCTTGGATAGAATACATACATCATGGTAAGGCTATATGTGGGTCCCACAATCCTTTGCATGGAAGGATAGAGAGGAACGTCACTCCCTGGACGTTCCAACGTACAGAGAGAGAGAGAGAGAGAGAGAGAGAGAGAGAGAGAGAGAACGTCCTCCCTATACTATTTTTTTTTATATATCTTTTATATATTTATTATTATTTTTAGAGTGACCTAGGCCATGTGTGACTATATGGTTGGGTCTCTCATCACAATGGGCCCTACCATCAATGGGTCCTACAACATCATCATCATCAGTATCCAAATCATGCAAGTAGAAAGGGCATGTGGAAGGGTGTATGCTCACTTGATGATATGGATCTCCTAAATAGTGTTGGATTGACTTGACGTAAGCCCTTGATGAGTGGCCCACCTCCTTCTCTCTATCTCTCTTAGTTTAAAGGGTTTAGCAAGGCTTGTAACTTAGGCACAAAAGTGGTCTAAATTGTGTTGGAGGTTGCATATTTATATAGATGAGAGTGATTAAAAAGATGGTTTCTAGAGTTTATATAGGTGGATCGTAACATCCCAAAATTTCGCGACTCAAGTACATACTTGTGCCCAAGAATTTCAAGTGTTAATAATGTATAAATTGAATACTTTAAAAATCACACCTTTTTTTTCATTTAAATCACATCTAGTTACATTCATTAAGGTAACCATTCACGAGAATAAAATTGACTGTATTTATTATTTCATTAGAGTAAAAGAATTCAACAATTTATCAAATGCCCTCTCAATGGGAGCTTATTACATTATCGAGTTTGCAACGAAAATATAAAACTAGGTCATAAAACTATCTTCTTATTCATTTAGTATAATCTTCCATATGGAGATGGTCGTCTTGGTCTTCAATCTGTCCATCACCTGCATCATCTGTACGATTGGAGAGGTTCAACGTCCTACTCATAGTGATGGTTATCCTTTAAGATTAGCAATAATTCAAAAGATTCATAAAAATAATGTAAGGGTTCTAATACATCTCGCACTCTACTACTGTAATGACCCAGAAAATTTCGTGCCAAGACCCGAGTACTACCTCTATTTTTCCTTAGAAGTTATGTGTGGGTTAATTAGTGTTAAACTTGATTGCTTGTGAAATTTGCATCAATCACTTTAAATTTGATCTACATGACTCAAAACCTGTAGAATCGTTAACGCTATGTTAGCCTGAAATTTAGGATTCAACGCTAAATCCAGTTACTCTCGGGAGTACTGGGAAACTTTGTATCGGACCTGGACCGCGCGTCGAAAGTCCGATAGCGTTGATCTTAAACAATTTTGGTCATCTTGTTGGGCTTGACTATCCACTTGAAAATCAAGTCCAGATGATGTTCTGGGTCGATTTGCTTGAGCTCGGAGTAAAGAGTGTGAGAAAGCAGAGAAATTAAATATAATTTATTAAATCTGAGTCGTGTCGCTTGTGCGACGATTTTAAGCACTCTGACCGTTGAATTTTGACCCAATTTCACCCTCGGATCAGGGAAGATGGTCCTGGCATGTCATAGTGCCGGTGGACCTGATCGAGTTTCGGTGACCGTTGAATTGAGTGTGGTCCGTCACGGCTGATCTATAAATCTGATCGGTATGAAAACTCAGCCTGACCTAGATCCATGGTCAATGAGCTTAAGTCCGACCGCACGTGGAGAAAGGACCATCAGAAGTGTTCCGTTGGATCGGAATAGGCCTGATTTGGTTATAACCCAAGTATACCTTGGCCCTGGGGCTGTTTTCATCAATGTTAGGCCTATATAAAGACCTTAAAACCCTCACTCTCTTTTCCATACGAATTTCCTAACCCTAGCTTAGAAAGAGAGAGGAAAAGAGAGAGAAAGTGAGAGAGAAGTTGGTGAATCATCTTAAGATTCTTTCTTGTTACTCTGTGTACCTAAACCATCACTTTTGAATCGTTATTCCGGTGATTCTACGTTCCTTCTTGGGTAAGTTAATCAAACCCTAGCCTGTGTTAGAGCTTAGACTTGTCTAAGTGTTGATGTAGCTCATTTCTATTCTTGCCTTAGGTTATCTAGTCGCCGTTGACGAAGACTTTTCGTCTGAATCAGATCTATGCACATTTTCTGGTTTAAGGTGCGGACTATATTCGTATAGGTTATGGTTTTCAAGGCTTTCAATGTTGGGTAATGGTTTATTATTGTTATGGATGCTATTTCACATGCCAACTGTGATGTTTATTTTGCGTTCCTGTTATGTATGTGTTGCATTGAGATTTGTGTATTCTATGTATATGTAGGAAGTATTGTATACGTATAAAATATGAACATGTGTTTGCCATGATTAATTGTCGTGCACTTGTACTAGTTGTATGTGTGTCAACTCCTTGGCGAAAGGAATTGTCCAAATGTGTGTTATCGCCAACATACGTCATGTATGTGGGACTATGTAGTCTAAGTGTTTGTAGAAATGTCTGAATGGTTAAGAGTGTATTATATTAACCTATTTATGGACGTTGCGAAGAGATTCTCAACTACCCTATTGATGTGTATAATTTCCTACATGCTATTTACATTCCTTGTTGTTTAACTTCAAGTACTACTCATGTGTAAATCTATGTTAAGTTGATATTCATCACATGCTTCCATACTGTATGATTCGAGTTGTTGTTCCATTACTGAGATATTACTGTGATATGAATATCTGTTACAATTGAATGTGTTTGGGATTATGGAATAGTCCAGGAAATCGGTAACAAACCTGGAGTTCGTGGCCGAGGTTGTTTTCACCACGTAGGACGTGTTTGACGAAACCGAGTCGTATTAGGGTTGTCGGTAGTGGTTTGGCCATACGGAGTGTTTGCCCACTCTATATCCTTCAACTCAACGTGCGCTCGTGCTAGTCGAGTTCGTCAAGTAACCCGATTGTACGATGTATGTTCACCATGTATGGATGCTATTGTTTGAATCTAGGATACCAAACTTACCGATGTAATCCCGTTAACCGTTGTACCTTGATCCGCTAAGACTCATGAGCTGGGCATGGTGGTATGGGACACCGTGGTCGAGCTGTCAGCCTACGCTGGGGTGACGAGCCTCCCCATAGTGACCAATGGCACACCAGACTCGTGAGTCGATTATGGTGGTATGGGACACTATATTCATGCTGTCGGCCTACATTGATTGGTGACGAGCCCTTTGTAGTGACCTCGAGCGTACCTTGCTACTGCATTGAGGCGACGAGCCTTAGAGTAGTAACTAGGGTATAATAGGCATGCATTGATTGGTGACGAACCCTTTGCAGCGACCTAAAACCATATGATTATATGAGATTGTCTAGAACTGACGACCCTAGAATGGATCACTATTTGGAAAGTAATATGAGAAAGGTACCTTAGCTTCCCAATCCTGCTGTATGAAAAGGACTAATAACAATTGGGTAATCATGTTCATGCACCGCATTGCATGTGTGTAGGAGTCGTTGGCATTGTGGGAAGTTGTTATGCGTACCGTAAGATGAAGACGCTGAGGGAGTGCAGGCGAGGGCATGCATCATTCCTACATACATCCTTGCATTAACAAGAGTAGTTAGGACGTGTTTGATTGTATTGCCTTATCATTACTGCTTGATTGATTTGATAACATGTTAACTTTTACTGTATAGTTCCACTGAGTTGATCACTCACTCCCACATTCTGGGGCGGTGTTTCAACACCAACCAGACCCTGTCTTAGATGCAGATGTTGACGCGATCCCTGAGGCAGAGCAGGATTACGAGGATGATGAGGACGCGTTTTCTTATATGCAGTTCTCAGGCGGGTTCATGTGAGCCATGTCCTGATGTGCGGGGATTCTGGGTTTTCTCTGTAATTGTAATAGATAATGTCATTTTGATACTTGTATTTTGAAAGCAACACTTGTTATTATGACCTGGCATGTATACGTATTTCAGGGACTTGCACATGTACACATATGTTTCTTTAAGTCTTCCGCATGCGTCTTTCACTTATTCATGGATTATGTTTGCAGTTTGGCTTAATCTATTTCATGTTTTATGCACTCATACAGACAACATATATCCATCACTAAATATGTTGCATAAGTGATGTTTTGAAACTCGGGAGCTGAGTTATGCTCGACCCTCGATTTTCAGGGCGTTAT
The DNA here is from genome assembly GCF_029962835.1 of Magnolia sinica. Taxonomy (NCBI): domain Eukaryota; kingdom Viridiplantae; phylum Streptophyta; class Magnoliopsida; order Magnoliales; family Magnoliaceae; genus Magnolia; species Magnolia sinica. The sequence continues at coordinate 49,370,895 of NC_080587.1, forward strand.
AACTACTACGAGAGGTATCAGCATGTACAACCAATCTACATGAATGTATGTCTATCAAAGTGTCTGCGGCTCATCATACCCAATGATCATCACAATGTGAAATATAATTTATAGAAAACCTGACTCACCCTATATCCCATAAATACGGAGATTCGCCGGCGTGTCTAACACTACCGTGAATTTACGTGAACACCTCGAGGCGGCACAACACATGAGTCAGATAAATTACATGATACGATTTGTTCATAGAGCGACTATTTGTAACATCCAATCCCCGAAGTGATGTAACACGCATTGCGAATTACTTAAATCAATTTATGCACCACTACCCAAACCCATAGAATTATGGATCGACGAAGAGGGTCACTACCCAGAACGCATTATATCCACAATAAATATTTGAATCACTAATTGTGATACCTCTAACACATCACTTGTACCAAAGAAGAAATAAATTAAATTATGGGAGTTTTGAAATTCCAAGACACATGCCCAAGCCATAGAGAGAGGTAGTACAAGGTTAACATAATAAAAGAAAAGAGTAGCAAGAAACTATCTCAATAAAAGAGAAGAGTAACGATACGGTAACTCAATAAAAGAGGAGAGTAGCAATGGATAACTCAATAAAAGGGAAGAGTAGCAATAGGTAACTCAATAAAATTGGTAAAGGCAAGGGCAAGGCTTGTATCCATAGCCTCACATAAATTCATAAAGATCACGCATAATTAAATCATACCATAATTTCCAAAGGATAAATAATTGATGGTGGTAAATCAAACAATTGTAAGGAGGATTCACTGTAATATGGAAGGATGTAAAAATAAGATAAATCTAATCAACTCAAATTAATATGAGCTTAAAGTAATCCCTTACCTTAGTCTTAGATCTAAACCCTAGGTAAATATCCATGTAAAAAAGCTTTTACAAAAAAAGTTTCCACATGGATCACGACATCTCTTGAGCAAGAGGGAGACATCATACATACATATGGAGAAGGAAGAGGACATCTAAGCTTCTCTTTCTCTTTCTCTTTCTCCTTGGGCATGTGAGTGGAGAGGGGAATGCACACCCTTTTTAAAAGGAGTGGGCGTGTGAGAGGGGTGTGCTTCACATCCCACTTGGATTGGGTTTCTCCAATTTTTCATTTTCTGACAATATTTTTTTTAAATCTAATTCATTCATTTCGTCAGGGTCATCGAATAGAGATAGGGTATATGATTTTCTTAGTGATCTACAATTTAGATTGACATATCTTAAAAATTCTCCTAGCGGGTGTCAAAACGAAGTTGATCTCAATTAACGATCCACACTTAATGATCAATGCCCAATTTATAAAAAAAAAATTGTGTACACAAGATAGGCAAACAGTTGAAAAAAATTTGGTAGTTGATTGATGGTGGAAAAAGCCTAAATCTAAAATTTCACCTTTTATTCCAAAAGGAAGAAACTGGCTTCAACCTTCAATGGTGTAGTGTTATAGATCGGGGCTTAAATTTTGTATAACCTCATAGTCATATGAGACTAAAGTATGGTCCAAATTTGAGTTGTAATAGACCGAAGGAAATGGTTAAATCGGAAGATCTAGATTTATAAGGAGTTGGTAAGCCTTAAAAGGATAACTTCGCACCTAAGGAAAAGCTTACCAAAACGGGGTCTTCATATTTCACATTTGATTCATATTATGGGTAATCCAAGTCATTCATATGATGGAAAATATCCTACTATGACTATCCATGAGTTTTCTTCACTCGGTAGACACCAAAATTAACGATTAAGGGGCTGATTTGTCAATTGGGTCACTTTTACAATGATCTAAGGGATGAAATTTGACATATATAGTTAATTTATGAGACATAAGTATGGTATAAAATTTCATATCAAACAGATCATGGGAACCATGTGATCTAAAATTCAAGGGTCTCGGCTAATGGCATTTTCATAATTATTTATGATATAAGAGTTTTGAAAAATATAATGGTTTTACATGGTTATAGGCATATTTTTAAGTAATTCTTATAAAAGAACTTATGTCTAAATTATTATGAATAAAGAATTATTCACCAAATTAACTAAGGAAACATACATATATCAACCAACATAATAGATGGTCAGATGACATGTTAAAAATAGAAAAACTTGATGATTAGTACTCTGATCATGTATGTGAGTGGGTGTACAGTCAATTTTGTAAACGGATGATTACAAGTAGGTTTTTAGAGTGATTAAGAGGCAGAACATGTATACCGTTAGATTCAAGTGACTTGTTCACATGTGTTAATTTCTCATATTGTAGTTTTGATGTAGGTTAAGCATATTCATAGGTGGTGAACAAGATAAACAAATCATAATTTGAATTTGATATGTATATGAGTGGATGTAGGTATCAAGTAGTTAGTTTACTATGATCGGCAGTCGAAACTCAAAGTGGACGGTCAGATATTTTTATTATCAGTGGATAGTTGCTTGAACAGTTAGTTATGATGGACAAGTGGGAATACTTAGACATATGATAATCTTATCTTAAAATCAACGGTCGAATGGCTTGATATATGGATGAAGATCATTCTCAATGGTCAGATTCATGTTGGAGAATAGGTGCAAGGTTAGGATAGCTAGATTGGTATCGTACACATGTACATATTAAGTTAAATTTCATGGTAACACTTGAGAACTTTCAATATTCGGGTATTGAAAAGTTTGAGGTGTTACATGGATAGTCCTCCTTATTTCAAGGAGAGTTTGTCCCACTTAAGCATGTTTAAATGGCCTTAATGACCCTTGATTAGGTGAGAGCCAACTTTCTAGAAAAGTTGGAGACAAAATGCTAGGCTCTCCTTAATTTAAGGAGATATTTTTTACTTTGGTTGCATGGAACTTTATTAGTGGAGCAATAATCACTCATTAGACTAATTTATTGTGTTTGGTGGCCCTTAAAGATGTTTAGGAAGTACCTAATAGTTTTTAGAAGAGGGCGGGGTGTTCTACCTCCCCTTAATTTAAGGAAACATATTGGATTTCATAAAAAGTGTGATGTTACCTTAATAAAGTTACTTTAATTAGGTTCTAAGGTAATGTTAGGATATAAATTATAAGAATTTGATTAGTTTAATGAGTTGCTTGGAAAACTTTTCATGGTATCATGAAGGACACCTCGCACATGAGCATAGTCGAACCGAGTCGAGCTGGCCTCAGCTCGACTTGGGTCAGCCACTAGCTTACCCTAGCTCAAACTCGACTCAGCTTGGTCCTCGAATCTAACTGGCCAGCTTGGCCCGATTCAATCAGCAGCTCAGGCCAATTTGAGCCAAAATTGAGCCTCTATGGCATTTTCACAAACACATGCAGTGCACTTTCAATTTCTCACTGTATGTAAAACAGCAGCAACTGTTTACAAGTATTTCATCAAACACCTTATAGGCAACATCAAAATCAAGGAAAAATAGTATTTGTTTCATATACATACCTTCCTTGCCACTAGCTGACACTTCGTTGAGTCATTTCATCAAACACTTGGTGAGCAACATCAATATCAAAGTAACCGAGTCACCGAACTAGTTCGATCCGAGTTCAATTCAAGTTGGGGTTCAATCCGAGTCCAGTCAAGCTCAGGAAAGTTGAAGCTCTGTTCAAAAAATTTTTGAGCTTAAAAAATCAGCTCGAATCTGCTTAAACTTAACTTCGAACTGAGGTGAATCGAGCTTTTTCGAGTCGATTCGAGCGAGTTAACCAAGCTAACTCGGTTCATGTACACCCCTAGCCATGAGTAAAAATAAGTGTAGGATACACATAGAAAGAATCCAATAGGGCATAGTGGGTATAAATGGCCATGAGAAGAGAAAAAGAAAAAAAAAGTGGGGAGATGCAAATATAGGAGAGTAGAGATCAAAGCCATGAAAGATATCAATCACAACATAGAACTCTTTCTTATTCCACCCAACCTTTAGAGGAAAGATACTATGGTACACCACCCTAAGGGGATCAGAACCTCAATAAGTGATCTAAAAACTAAGAGTGATACTTGGTTGAGTCAACTATTTGATTCCTACAAGTACCAACATCATAAGTCCAAAAACCAATGCTCACATAGGCAAACACTTTCAATCTATAAAGCCTTAATACTCTTTACACAAAAAGCTTTCATTCCACTTCATAATAACCTAATACCCTAATAATCACACATCCCCTTTAATATAAAGGAGTATGCATGGCTTTAGTACAAAATTAAAAGAAAAAACTTTTGGTCTATAAAGTCCTCTCATCAGTTCTCTATTGCTTCCCTTAAAAATCTATCATTTGGACCTCCTCTCTAAGCAGTCAAGATAAGTATCTCTTCATATGCTCCATCTCTTTTACCGTTAACTCTCTTTTTTCTCTTCTCACAAGTGTTGGAGCTCCTCCTACTAAAGGTCTTAGACTAAGACTTGTCCATCAATCACCTACTCCAAAGTAGCATTCTGCCCCACCTAGCTATTGCAAGGGTGCATCAAGTGTGACACCTCAGATAACAAATGGTCATGTATCTCCACTAAGAAGTCAATTAAAAAAAGACATCTAAAATTAGAAAAAAAAAAAAAGGAAAATGAAAAATAAAGAAGAAAGCTAGTGAATTTCATAGGAAAGTTTTTAGGCAGGTGGCGCTTCGAAATTTCGGCATGCACTACCAGAAGCAATCGATGGTGAATCTCTAAGTTTCCCAATAATGCATTGTTATAAATCCTACTCTCAACAACTAATTGCAATCATCTATTTTCAATTGTCCCCTAGTATGTCAATGCATTGCAAACTATTTGGTATTTTAAATAAAGCCCAATAAAATTGTCTCAGACTTAAAGCATGGTATTTGACAAATGACCCACAGAGAAATCACGAAATTCAAAAATATAGTTATCTCATGGAAACCCTTAGGAAAATTAGTGCATCATCATCCCCAGTAGAGTTACCTCCAATCAAATAACTTTTTGAAAAGTGGATCCAAATTTTACAATAATAAAATATTTTTAAAATTTCCTATAGAGCAATTTCCCCAAGGAGCCTCCAAGCAATAAATGTTTATTTAAAAACTTAAAAAAGTGTCACCCATTGTTTCCAACGTACTAAGAAGTCTTACATACTTATAGGTGGGTAGCAACACAATAATAAACTTGGATTTAGTTTTACCAATTTTATTAATTTTGTTAGATCTATATGCAATATAAATGTAGCTTGCCTGAGCCTAAACTCGTAATGTCAATCTATCTATATTATAAGTAGGTTAATGTAAGGAGTATAGAGAACTGCATTCTGGTCAAGGCAACTACCTTTTATTAGTGGAAAAAAAAAATATTATAATCCAAGTGGAAAAAGCTATTACAATCTAAGTGTTTAAAATCAAAAGTTTGGATAGTAAGAGACAACATGGGTATACCCAATATAGGATACTTGTTGGTATTAACAATCATAGTTCAATAGTTAAATCCCTATAAGGCCATAAAGTGCAATGCACCTACACATTTTAATGACCATATTTATAGGCGATCCTAGGGTAAGTGTATAGTGTAGAGATTCCAGTCAGTCGAAGTCTTTTGCTCGGCCAACTTTGGAACATAATTCCCTAAAGAATCTGCTTAATTCAAGCAAGATTGAGCTCACACATTAAGTCAGTGTTGTTAATATCACTAACGGAAGTATTTGTTGCATCATAACATGACTGTCATGGCTCTTGAGTCCTGAAATTTTACTCGCTTTGAGATGCATACATCATGAAATATTGACTGCATAACCATCTGAAACTTTCACCCACTTCAAGACTTTACAGAAATCATCATTCTCACTCAATGACATAGTAAAGGATGTAGGTGGTAAATATATTTTATTCGATGAAAGTTGCTTTGGGTATAATATTTGTCTTATACCCATATCTTGCATGTCAAGACGTGCATTCATATTATCATTTGCTTTCACTTCGATGTTCAACAATGTCTTAAGCACATTGTCACACACATTATTTTCAATATGCATCACATCTAGTTTGTGACGTAATAGATTATGCTATCAATATGGGAAATCAAAGAAAATACTCTGCTTCTTCCAATTATATCGCTATTTTGCATTACCCTCCCATCTTTTCTTCTGCTCGTGATTGACAGGAGTCATCTTCCCAAATGTAACATTAATCATTAATTTCTTTCAACTGAGACAATACATCAAACTAGGATAGTAGAGTTGGCACCTCACCAAATTCTTTTATGTCATCAAAGGATCTGCTATTAGTTCTAAACTTATGATCAGATTCTAAGAATCAACGATGACCCATATAATAAAACTTTCGACCATGTTTTAATCATTTAGAAAAAGTGTCTTTATTATAATAAGGACAAGCAAGACATACTTTAATGCTCCATCTAAACAAGTTTGCATATACAGGGAAATTACTAATAGTCCATAACAATGTCACGCACATTCGAAATATCTCATTACTTGATGCATCATAAGTATCTGTGACAACCTCCCACAATTCTTTCAACTCATCTATTGGAGGTTGCATATATACGTCAATGTCATTACTAGGTCTAGAAGGACCATGAGTAAGCAAGGACAACATGAGATATGGTTGCTTCATGCACATTCATGATGGTAAGTTATATGGCATTAGAATAATATGCCATGTGTTATGGGCAATACTCATTGTCCTAAATGGATTGGAACTGTCATTTGCTAACCCGAGTCTAACATTGTGACTGTCTGAAGAAAAGGTCGGGTAGTTGTGGTCAAAAGTTTTCCACATTAGGGAGTCTGCGGGATACCTTAATATTCCATCATTGGTGTGACTCTTGAAATATCATTTCATAAATGAAGTTGTTGTTTATGACTTGAATAATCTCTGTAATCTTAAGTTTTAATGGAAAATGGTGTAATATCTTAGCCAATATTATTTTTTTAATCTTTTGTAGATGAAGAAGCTGCCTCGTTATCTGATTGATGTTTAGCCATTTTTCATCTACAAGCACCACATGTAGCATACGATTGCTCACCAGCGGCCTCCTTCCAGTACAACATACAATCATTACGACAAGCATCAATTTCGTCATATTTAAGGCCCAAGTCTCTAATGATCTTCTTGATTTCATAGATAGACTTTGGAAAAGTTTCATGTTTAGGGAGTGCGTCCTTCAACAATTCAAGTAACATGGTGAATGATTTGTCACTCCATCCACTAAGGCACTTCACATGATATAGTCGAACAATGAAAGATAGCTAGGTGAACTTCTTACAGCCTGAGTATAATTCCTGATCGGCGTCTTCCACCAATTTGAAAAAATTTTGTGCTTCAATATTAAGCCCCGGTGTAGGTCCATATTCTGCATCACTCTCTTGACCATCCGGGCATGAAAAGTCAAGCGCATCTTCTAACAATCCGTGCATATCATCGCATGCATCCGGATCATCACCTTCAACATTTGTAGTAGTAGGCATAAAAGAATATGTACTTTCTCTATGAAAACGCCAATGGGTGTAATTCATATTAAATCTATAACACATAATATGATTGTATGTTTCTTGTCAAGACACCCAGAAGAAGTTGTTGCATTTCTTACATGGACATAGGATCCTCCTTTTATTGTTTGCATTTGCACATGCAAAATCTAAGAATTTCGTAGCTCCACTTAAGTATTTGTTGCTTACCCTAAACCATCCAATGAAATTGGAGGACGTTAAAAAATGCATCTTAACCATTAGGCTATAACAACTAGAATGAGAAGTTATTGAGGTACCTTGACAGATGAATCCAACTCTTAGCCATCACTATTTTCCTCACCCATTTCGACAAGTTAATGAAAATACAATGAGGGCCCGACAAAGCTTCCTATGAAAGATTAGCTAGAATGATTATAGGAGAAATTTATAAATAAGTATTAAAAAGATAAATTAAAATAAGTGTTTTCAATAGCACTTGTAGCATAAGCTACATAGTATAGCTTAGCTAAAACACTATATAGTGTAAGCTACAGAGCATGTAGTGTACACTACATGTGGCATAGCATAGGTAGCATATGTTGCTTACGCTATTTAAAACACTAATTAGAATGAAACAAGCATCATAATTATTATTTCTTTCAGCAGAAGATGATCAAGTCACTATAGTTCATCTATATTTCCTTTCCCTCTTTTAACTATATCAAATTACGCACTTGATGTAATACATTAAATTTCATCAATTACTTGACTTATGATCCACTCTTCACCATGGAAGATCCATGTTGTGTAAGATGGTTTACAATTGTCACAGATTTAGGCATCGTATAGAACCGTAATGGTATTTCTAACTAACTGATTAAATCAGTCACCCATCTAAGACCGAATAGATTGTAATACTTTTATGTTCTCATTTAAATGCCCACGTCAAAATTCTGATAGCATCTTCCCATGTCTCTTCATATATGTTGATCTTGCATTTTATTTCGACGTCAAGTATCCACAAAATGTGAGGATATTTAACATTAGTAATAAATGTAAGAAACGTAACCAGAGAGAACTGGAGAGATGCAATGTAGAACAAGAATGTACATTTAAATTAAGGAACTGAAAGCATTCTAATGTATCCAACCTTGAACTATCCAAACTGGGACAATTCGAGAATTTCTATGCCTCCAAAATCACACTATGTTTATGCTTGGCCACATAGAAATTCTGAAATGGGCAACTGATTGTCCTATACTTAAACAATTCCATAATAAATCGCAATTGGCATTCATCATCTAGCTAACTATTAACAAAATGTAGGTTTAAATTGAATAAAAATATTTTTTTTTTTTTACACAAGTAGAATCTAAATAATTAACCTAGTATTATCTACTACATACTAGTAACATACAAGGAATATTGGGGCACCATATCATAGGCTGCAAGAATATCATGCCCCCCTAAAAAATAAATCATCCAGGAATAACATATATACATTATAAGTTGTTTATTTCTATTTTCATTCGTAAGTACCATTCATCATCCAACTAACTATTAATAGCATTTATAAAAATAGAAGATATCCAACCAATTCTGTATATTAACTTGTAACTTAACCTGTTAGGAACTATCATGCACCGTAATGTCTTACGGTAAAGCAGGTTAAGAGGAGTTACAAGTTGGACCTCCTTGAAAATAAAAATGAATTAAGTATAAAATACATAAATCAGATTGTATAGCTTATAGCTAAACAAGACAAGCTACTTATTCAATAATAATTTTAAAAATAAAAAATAAAAAATAAAACATTTCAACTTCTCCAAACATGCCTTTACCATTAAATATATATACTAAGAATTATCAATTAAACAAATTTGGGGAAGAAATCATAAGAACTTCCAACTTGTTTTCTAAGTCAACGATGAGATTGTCTTCATTTTCTTTCAGCTTGTAAGGAATACACATGTTTGCATTGCATGGATGAAAGGGTAAGAAAATTAATATGGACTATTATATATATATATATATATATATATATATATATATATATATATATATATATATATATATATTATATATATATATATATAAATTCTTTTGATGTACAAAATTCTTCAAGAAAGACCACGTATAACGAAAAGGTCGTTCTTAACTATTTTTTGTATGGTTGAGTAGGAAAAACACATGACATGTAAAAAGAGAAAGTGGTGGACATTTATTAGAAGGTTAAAAATGAAATTATCTACAGTTCTACTACAACAAACAAGTGTTTACAAATAAAAGGTGAGGATTGTTTTAAAAAATAATAATAATAAAATCTGATGTTATAATCAATGACTCTTATTAGGACTAGTTAGGCAATTATCCCAATCACATCAACGAATGAGACACAATCACATCAACGGATGAGACATCATCTATGGTACTATACTTTCATATGATGATTGTGCATCTTTTTTGTATTTACGAGGATAGTTTTCAAACCCAAACACCCATCTAGTTAATCTTTGATATGTGGACTATGTAAGCCATTTGGTATGCTAGTAGAGCATGGAAGCCATGCACATGTGGACAGGTGTAGCACATGTGGTGCGTCTCTATAGGTATTTAACTACCCAGATAACGAACCCCACTATAAATGAGGCATAGTACTATATTCGAATAGATGAATGAATCTAACTATGATTTATGGGCATGACTATTGTCATTTTAACTCTCTCTCTCTCTCAATTAAGTTTTTAAAAGATTGGTTCTATTATTTCATTTTGATGTTATTTGCATCCAATAACTCTTAAATCAAGATCTGTATATAAATTGAATCAATAATGGATAGGCATTTTCTCATAACAACACTTTGTTCTGGTGGGCCTCATATTTCAATGGTCTAGTCCTCCCGTCTAGTCGGACAACCACCTCTCTTAAAGAAGAAAACATTTTCTCATACTAACACTCAGTTCTAGTGGGCCTCACATTTCAATGGTTCAATCCTTTCGTCTAGCGCAATAACCCCCCCCCCCCAAAGGAAACAACCCTAGCCATCCTAGGATTAACCTTCAAACAGTCATTTGAAAATTAGATATAGTCCACAGTTCATTTTTAATGTTAAGAGATCCATTGATCGGATGGCGAGGATTTTGGTAGATATTTTCAGTCCACTCTCATGTGCTATATGGCCCACTAACTAGACATTCTAGATCATTACAAGATATCCATAACAGGTCTGCATCCGGCAAGGCTATAGGACTCTATACATTGGCTTTCATGTATCAATACTCTTACTTCTAGTAGTATGCATCCGACACGTGCATAACTCAATTGATATAGGTCTCGGCACTTTTGGCTTTTCCCGTGTACTTTCTATATAAGCTGCTTAAGGACATTTTTTGAACAGTTGTTTTTCTTTTCTTTTTTCCTCTAAACTTGTGGTTTTAGTTGGTGAATAATTCTTTTACTTTTATATGACTAGGTTTCATGTTCTCTTCATCTCCATTTCTTTTCTTTGGATGATGGCTTATTGATCATATTTGCATATTTTCATTTTTATTTATTTACTTTTGCAGCAAAAAGGTAAGAAAATCTACCAGGATTGCTCATGCAAACCATGCACATTGTAGACATAAGCGCAGGCATGCTGACAAATAGATCTCATGAGGATTGGCCTAGGTGTTTGGTATATTTAAATTAAAGGTAGGTATCAGAGTTATTTTTCAATTTTCTAGTAATTTCATAGTTTCTCAAATATGTTTATTATCTTGCAAGGCTACAAATTTATAATGGAAAATCATAAATACATTTGCAAATTTAGCGCAAATGGCATCATTTTGTAATGCTCATCTTCTTTTTCTTCTTTTTGAAAAATTAAGGTGACTGCAAAAATACAATATGAGCTGCTGGATCAAAGACAACTCATCATAATCAAGAAGAAATATATAATCTTCCAACAAAAAATATGCATGGTATGCTTGGATTTCAATTTGTACCAATGGGGCCCATGGTTGGGCGATCCAATCCATTGGTATGTTTGGGCAGGTCCCATTGTCTATGGACTCTGAATATCTCCTGGATTGGATGGATCAACTTTACATGTTAATTTTTTTTTAAAAAAATGCCCATGATTGGTGGCCAGGATGATCCAATATGGGAGAGATTTGGATATGGTCCATGCATGGAAGGGTCCAACAAACAAATTTGTCTTGATCACTAAACCATGCGCCCCACTGAACCATCCTTAAGCAGCTTATATAGAAAGTACACGATGCATATTTCATGTAGCTATTTTATCAAACAGTTGCCCTACATGTTGGCATGTTGTCCCGGCCTGTACTCCACACTGTTGGGCCAAATGAAGTCCATGCATGGCAGGGTTCATCAAACAAATTGTCTTGATCACTGAACCATGCGCCCCATTGAACCATCCTTAAGCCAGCTTATATAGAAAGTACATGATGCATATTTCATGTAGCTATTTTATCAAACAATTGCTCTACATATTGGATTGTTGTCCCAGCTTGTACTCTACACAGTTGGGTAGAATGAAAATCCAAGGGTTGTGAGTAAAGCACACAGTGCATATTTCTTATAGTTATTCTATCAAATAGTTTCCCTACATATAGAGCATATGCAATACATGACCAAACCAGGGTCCTTTCGTCATAGCCTTTACTCCATACAATTGGGGGGCCACCTTCCAGCAATCCTAGCTATTCATCTGCCATTACAAAACTTCTAGCAACCGGGATAGATAAAGGGTTCAACAAACACACATAAGATAAATGAATAAAAAGAAAGTACACAAATCTAAGAGAAGATATAATGCAATAATACCTGCTGCTCCATGAGCAAAATGGCATTTGTCATCAAAAGGGCACTAACCATTCATCTCCCACTTGTTACAGATCCTTGTCTTCCAAAGTACACCCTTCTGATTCGAGCAGTTACTATCGCCTCTAGAATTCATAAAGTCATTACCCTCTATTCGCTCAAATGCACTAACTCTTGTTGCCACTACAGTCCTAACATTAGCCACCACACCCTCCCTAACCCACCACGGGTGCGTGTTTCCTTTGGGTAAGAGAATCGGGAGCGAAGATCGGGAGAGAGAAAGAGAGGGAAAGAGAAGAATCGAGAGAGGAGATTGGGAGGGAAAGAGGGTAATGGGTACAAAGAGAGAGAGAGAGAGAGAGAGAGAGAGAGAGAGAGCAAATGAGGGGAGCCAAGGCTGAGGCGTAGAGAGAGAGAAGGGATCGTGGCTGGTTGAGAGAGAGAGAGAAGGGTTTGTTGTGATTAGGGCTTCTTGTATATGAAAGGTCTTTTTGCGGCTCCCAGACATACCTAACACCAGAGAAGAGTATCCTCAAATGCTTTTTGGCACTTCTTTCGATCGCTGAAGTGTCATTGATCCTTATATATACCACCGCTACTCATTGGGCGCCAACAAAAATGCACCGACAATGCCACAATTTCTTGTAATGTGCATTGGAGGGCATTTATATATATGTGTGCATTGGAGGGCGTTTATGTGTGTGTGTGTGTGTGTGTGTGTGTGTGTGTGTGAGAGAGAGAGAGATCAAGCCTTCTATTCCACACTACATGACAATCATGTCTATATCTTTTAGAAGTTGGTGCATTTTAGTTTTTGGGTGACCACTTATGTAATCATGTGAATGTAGGTATTTAGTGTTACAACTTACAACCATATATTTGCTTTGTATTCTTTGACTTCATTTCTCCGTTCTAAATTCTATTGGTTGTATAAACTGCTTCCATGTCTATGGCAGAGGCACACATTGACTCCAGTCACTTGGCAAGACAATCCCATCTTATATGGCTATACACTAGTTTTTTTTTTTCTTCCTAATTTGTTCTTCTAATGTATGTTTCCTTTAGAAGTTGTCTTGTCCATTTTAGTTTTTCAGGGCCCATTTATGTAATCTTGTGACTCTAGGTGTTTGTTGTTACAAACTTAAAACCTTATATTTGTTTTTAAATCTATGGCTTTAGTCTCTCTACTCTAATGGTTGTGTAAATCATTTCCTTTTGTATGGTAAAGGAACACATTGACGCCATTCACATGGCCAAGGTAGTCCCATCTTGTATGGGTGCGTGTTTCCTGCAAGCAGCACTTGTTACAACCATTTTGTTTCAATCCATGAAACATTAAATTATTTGATCATTTAGTTCTTACTGTCTCTCTGCAAATATCTGAATCGCCTCTTTCGTTTATCAAGAAGAATATAAAGGAGGTATGTTTTTTTTCCCCTATAATTTTCAAGAATTCAATTACTAGAACACTTGATATGAACTCTACCACCTTAGTCAGTCCTTACATGGTGCTAATTTGCTCTTGGTCAAACTATTTTATACTTAGCCATGTTTGACACTTGATACACAAGCAATTAGAAATGATAAATGTAGCCACTACACCAAAAACGTCATTTAGGAACGGTTTTAAACTGTTCCTAAATGCTTCAGGAACGGTTTAATACCGTTCCTAAATGAGGCATCGCAGAGAATCAGGTATGGTTCAGAACCGGGATTTTTTTTTTAAGGAACGGTTTTAAACCGTTCTGGTGCCAATGGCCATATTTGAAAACGGTATTTTTTTCTTATTTCGGAACAATTTTAAACAAAAAAAAAAAAAAACCTGCTATATAAAATAAAATAAAATAAAATATATTTAAGTCATATTAATTTAAGAATCAAAAGATGGTAAAAACAACCATGATGTAATTTGAAACATTATTTATCTTACTTGCAACCTGACAGTAAAAATTAAAATCTATAATGGAAGACTTCAAAATAAAAAGACAATTCAATGAAAGTCCATCAAGCAGATGAAGAGTTCCACAATGTGATGGCCTTTTTATGTACCCAACTAACAAGCAACAAGTAGAAAAATAAGAACAAAAACATGTGAAAAGATTGAAAGAACAACAATCAACTATCAAAATAGTGTGAAAAACATATTGGGGACTGTTGTTAGTTGACTCACCTGGTTTTTGGATATGCTCGATGCACTCCTGACCCGAGGGGAGCTCGTTCTAGACCAATTGAGCTGCAATAACAGAAAAACAAGAAAATGAGTAAATAATAGGAAAAACTAGTAATCTAGAAATATTTCAATTTTGATATAAAGCATATGAATGCACATGATTTGTATCGGCTTCTTGCAATAGCACCATCCAAAGCCAAATATAAACAATAAATAATGAAGATAAAAGACATTACAGAAGCCATTATGTATCAATCCAAGTGTAAAATATGGATCTAAACTCAAAAGATACAAAATTATATACAGTTTTTTAAGGAAACAGCTAGAAACCATGTAAAGCCTAAGTTGTGGTAGCATGTCTCGCATGAATTGAATAGTTTACTGCTCACTCCATTGACATGAACTACTCTAGCAATGTTTGATATAACATTGAAAAGATGTACTGGAAGAAGAAAAAAGAATTGAAACAAACCTCTGTGCTAACTGGAAATGCAGCCGCCATAAATCTTCCTGCAAAACAGAAACAGTCATTTTTAATAGATCTTCCTGCAAAACAGAAACAATAATTTTTAAACAACAAAAAGAAAAAGAAAAAATAGCATACAACTGTTAGAGACATGTAATGCCTGTACAAGTTGAAGACAGCTAGGTTACGAGTAGAATAAGCACTCTCCACTACAAGAAAGAAATTCATTAAATACTTCGGTAGATATATAATTACATATGGGGAAGCTAGCCTAGCACAATGTACCAATTTCCTTATCTAACACTGCACTGAACTGGACATAGGTGCAATGGTCCATGACCAAGACCATCCATCTAGTGGGTTTCACATATCAGATTATGAGATAAGGTGACCTTCTAATGGTAGGTACAAAACAATATTGGCAATAGACAACATTGAAATTCAAGAGGTCTGCCAATTGGATTGGTGAGATTGTCCAGTCTGTGTAATTTGAAGATAGTGGGGCATCCATGGTGGGACCCACCAATGAGCATGCAAATCCATGCTCACCAACCATCGTGTGTCCCTGTAGAATACAACTCTTAACTAGCTAGTGAAGATGATAGCAACCTGTATAGAAAAGAAAAGATGATAGCAACCTGTATAGA
Source organism: Magnolia sinica (assembly GCF_029962835.1). Classification (NCBI taxonomy): domain Eukaryota; kingdom Viridiplantae; phylum Streptophyta; class Magnoliopsida; order Magnoliales; family Magnoliaceae; genus Magnolia; species Magnolia sinica. The sequence goes on from NC_080587.1 coordinate 49,386,439, forward strand.
AGTATAGGTTTGTGTTGGATCTGAATTCTTATACTGATCTAACCTAGCCAATTGGCCTGATCTAATCTCTAAGTGGGCCATGGTTATAAGAAAGAAAAGAATGCATGGTTTAAAGACCTTTGTTAGCAGCTCCCATTCAATCCAGGTGAGCTAGACTACCATAGGTTTCAATGTTGTAATGCAGATTTTCTACAATTGAACTACATGCTCAAATCCAAACTCATACCAAAGTTCAGAAAAGATAATTAAAACTTAAGTTTATGCAAAATACTAGAGTTGACGCAAAGGAACAATCAAGGGAAAGAATATTTTACATGAAAAAAAATATCCATGTAAGAAATACGATTGTATGTTAGGTGGGATGGTCATCATACGATTGTAAGGAACACTGTCAGTTTGAGGATGCACAGAAAACATCACATTGGAGTTGGGAAAAAATGATGCACCTTGCAAGAAAGCATGTAGCTTCTGCTTCCATAGCTTTAGCTTAACAGTACTTATCGAAACAAGACCATCCACACTATATGTTGAAATCTGGAGCATATGCAAAGTTACCAATAAGAAAATACATGGTAGCAGCTGGCTCAATCCTGATAAGGTAAGACACTAAAACAAAGTTTTTATTTATGAAAGAAGATTGCATTTTTTCTGATCATCAAGATAATTATCTTGATGATTTGAAGAAAAAAATGGGAGAATGAATTATTGTGGAAGAAAAGGACACAACCTCATTCATGAGACTCTTATTTACTCCAAAATTAGTAGCAGGTTCCATGTTCAAATCATTAGATGAATTTTGTTGTTGCTGTTGGGCTTCTGCTTTCACATGGCCAGCATCTGCATTACAAATAATAACAAATTTTAATTTCAAGAACAAAGAGAGGAACTAAATATCAATAAACTTGGAATGTAGTAAGGGTACATGATGAATAGTGATGTCATGAGCACCTGCATCTTTCGCTCCAGCTAACATCAATGCATGCTGAGCAGACTGTTGATGCATGGAATTTTGCTGTAGTGAAGAAGATGTGATAGCAGGGAGATCCACAGGTGAAAAATGAATTAAATCATGATAATACAAAAATTGGAAACAATATCATACTCGAAATCAATCACTTTAAGATAGATATAGACACCTATTTCGTGAATATGGTTCAAATAAGGTTTTTCCTGACCTTCACTACAATAGGGGATTCCACCTGCTGCAGTTCTGGGGCAGCACCTACTGCAGTTCAGCTGAATATATGCTTGAACTTGCACCACAAGAGAAGCAAATCTCTCCTATACAGATACCTGAAAATCCCTCTTCTAGGAAATCCTGGATTTGGCTCAGTACCTAAGCAAGCTGAAAATAGGCAACAACAATGCGGTGTTAGCCAAACAAAATAACCTGACCACCGTCAAACGAATACATCGGTTACGCGCGTGTAAGAACATATGGTTGTAGAATACCAATGTCTTTCGAATTTCAAAACTCGGATGGCAGATGCCAGTTTTGCCCCTCTAACAACAGCAGTTTCTCGATGGTTTGTTTGCGGATGCCGGCACAGTTAGGTGAGGCGTGTGCAGAGATGAGACGAAGCCAGTTGTATGGACGTCTCTTTTGTCTGTATGTGTAGAGACAGGGATATGCTCTCGTTTTTCTGAAGAAACTCTCTCTCCGTCCATCTGAGCTCTAAAACGAGGGAAAATGGAGTTTTTCGAGTGTCATTGTGTTAAAAGGCGAATCTTTAGGTTGCTAAAAGACGGAGAGAAAACGACACAAGGATCGATTTCTTAAAAGGTTATTTGACAGTTGTGTGTGCTTGGAAGCCTTGTCAGTTGTTTTTTTTTTTTTTTAATTTTTAAATGCCTTCCTTTTTGAATTCTTGTTTCTTGATTTTGATGAGGTTTCCGTGCATGTGCAAATGTCGCACACGTGTTTAGCTAATCAGCCAGCACCCTATTGAATGTGCCAGCACAAAAGGCTGCCGAACTGCTCAGATGGGCCACAGATATAGGAGAAAACAGGAGCGGGTTATGTGTTACCAGGGTGAAAGCTTAATCGGTATTGCCCCTTACTGTGGGGCCCACCTTGATAATATTTTGTATATCCATGCCGTCCATCCTTTTCTAAAGACCATTTTAGGACGGGATCCCAAAAATTACGCAGATCTAAATCTCAGGTGGACTACACCACAAGAAACAGTTGTGATTGAATGCCTCACGATTAAAAATTTCTAAGGGCCCATCATATGGTTTTCATAATTCTTATTTGCAATCCAACCTGTTGATAATGTCAAGAATATCTAGATGAAGGGAACATGCAGAGATCAGCTTGATTCAAAGATTATGTGGCCCACAAAAAGTTTTGAATGGCCATTCATAATTGTGATGTGTGGATTGTATCCACATCGTCCATGCATTTAGCCACATTATTTTAGGGTGGGTCCTTGCTCTTGCTCCAGTGGTAGACTCTTAGCAGTTCAACACCTGGTCAAGGGTTCGAGCACCCACTACACCAAAATCAGTGGGTCTATATAAGAATGGTGATTCCTTACATGTGCGGACATACAAAACATGTGCAGGATTTGTGATGATCAATGAGCAGTAAAGATTAGGTGAATGTATTTTAGCAAAAAATGTTGTGAAAATTGCATGTGACAGATAATTGTAAAAAGAAAAAGAAAAGAAAGAAAGAAAAAAAAAAAACAACCACATACCTTTGTCACATCCTACACCCGATGTCCATGTCTATCACCGAAACTCTGCATAGTTCTGCATAGTCACAATGAACCCTAAACAAAAAACAAGAAATTGAAATTCGCACTCAAACCAAAAAACATCCAACAGAAGACAAATTAAGAAACAGAGACATACGTGTACGTAACTTCCCAATCTTGCCTAAAAGGAAGAAAGGGAAGAAAAATACACCAAGGAAATATTATATACCATGGGATGTAGAAGTTTGTGCTTCTGTAATGAATTCTGCATATGAAGCCTGACCAACAAATAACCAGATTATATTCCTGCCAGCAAGGACCTTCAAAGAGAATCCATAGTTAATGCTTATAGAGAAGATGAGAGCACCTTCATTACTTCCATATTTCCACTAATCCAGTCTGATCATTTCTTATATTCCTCTGCTTCCTCTGTTACTTGCAGACATGCCTATTAACTTTTTTTTTCTTTTTTTTTTCTTTCTTTTTTTAAAAGTCACAATAGGCATGTAGACATGCCTATTGACTAGATCTGAAATAAAACAAACAGCGAAAGATAGCACAAAGTGCCCTGGTAAGAGTTTGAAAATATATTTTTTTTAAAGACATGGCTGTGTAATTTTGTTGGCATTCATATCACCTATCTGAATCAACTAATATTCCTCCCTGCTCCCTGTGCATCAATTGGTCCCCATGGTCTACATGACCTGCCCATTATGTTTTTGAAATGGTTTCTATAGGATCATCTCTTGTAGTGAGCTAAACCTTGGTATTCCCGACTAGCATTGTTAATAGAAAATTTGAAAAGTAATGTGCTACTACCCACAACTAGCCAATTTGGTAAGGTATGATTGCTTTCTCCTTGCAACATACATGTTTATTTTGGATTTCTATCCACATCTACGGTTCCCTTGAATTGGTTAATTACCCTTTTTATGTCGATGGTTACTCCGAAATTTGTAATGCATTGACCTCAATAAGAGTACAAAGGTATGATTTCTTTGTAATCCAAAATAAACATTAATGTAATGTACTACTGGCCACAACTAGCCAACTTGGTAAGGTATGATTTCTTTCTCCTTGCAAGTAACATGTTTATTTTGAATTTCTATCCACATCTCTGCCCTCCAATTCCACCTTTGCTACTAATAACTATAAAATTGGTGGCACTCTAACTTTTTGGCTGTTACAGAGTCACAGTCATCTGTTGTTTGTCTTTTATTCTTAGTGTCTTGGTGAAAATGGAAACATGCACGTACAGAATCTGTTGCACAAGAAGCAACATCTTATGAGAAAATTGATGCAGGAAAAAAATAAATTATGCAAGATATGTATTGTGAATTTGCCAAAGACCAGTTCTTTGTTGAATGGCCGAATCTAACCTCAATCTTGCAAAACTTTCACCATCCATTAATATGTTACCAAAGTACTTAGAACAGCTCTTCACAGGACCAACTTGCAACAATTGAAACACCCACTGACATTTCCAATAGACTGAACATGTAAGAAAGGCATCTGAACCACTTTCAACCTCTAACATAAATGATTTCAAGCTTTTGTGATATCAGCTTGCAGCCATTCAACACTCAGATAAGACTATATAAAAAGTCTCAAAAAAATTGGGAAGATTTGAGGATGCCTGCAAGGTGCAATAACACCATGTATTGGGCATGCATGACAAAGCACATCCAATTTCCAGCAACGCGTACATTTGCATTGGGCTCAGTAGTCTCACCATGATCTCTTCACACTCACTTAAACCATTTTACTCAGTAAATGGCTAATGACTACATAGATCAAGCACAATTTTCCGTAAAATCACATCTCTTTGGCATTTTAACAAACAACTCCCCTGCATTTTTTTTTTCTAATGCTAAGGGAGAGTTAAGACAAAATAATAATAATAATAATAATAATAATAACAACAACAACAACGAAAGAAAGAGGAACATTAAGACATGATAAAGAGGCTACCAAATGAATAAGCCATTTTACCAGATCGATCAGTAAAAAATCATCAACCTACAAAGAGAAGATGTAGATATGAAACAGTCAACAGATGTAAATCTGAAATCACCAATAGATCTGGCTACTACATGTATGAATCTTTAACTAAATCTTTAATACTACAGCATATAGCAGAACTGTACCCTTCATATTCAATTGCAGATGGTGAAGGGTTGGAATGGTTTTCTGTCATCTCTAGTCCACTGCCTGTGTTCAGTCATTTTGGTGGGAAGACATCACTGTTCAGAGCTCTATCACCATCACTTCTAGAAGCAGCTTTCAATGTGGATCCTCATCTTGTGAAGCTTTTGAGGTCTGATGGGAGTAATAATGTCATTTTTGTCCCTCAATGCCAAACTAACCTCATCTAGCTTGCTAATCCTTTCTTATGCTTATATACATATGCATGCATGCGTACATACATGCATGCATATATACATTATTTGAAATGCTCGGAGTAAGAGACACTTTATGCATTTATGTTATTAGAGTGGGCAGCCTATGTGCTTATGTATGACATATACATGTATATCAGCAATTGGAATGGTCAGACTATGTGAGAGACTTTATCCAGGTATGTTAAATAAATAAATAAATAATAAAAAAATCTCAGGTCCAAACCAACAAATCAGTTACTAAATAAATGAATTTAAGCAGATCAAATACCAAAGGCGATATATAATGAATATTTCACCAAAGAACAAAAAGCCTACTAAGTGCAAAATGGTACTTTCATGAAACTCAAAATATCCCAAAGTATCCATATCCCATTAAAAAAAAAGAAAAAAAAAAGAGAGATCTGAAATCAAAACCTACAATTCATCGACTGGTCCCCACAGATCAGGCAGTGAGCATGACCCTGCCAGCCTCCTTGATCTTCTTCTCTGTGGTCGTTGACACTAGCTTTGCCTTCACGACAACTGGCCGCCCCTCCGGTAGCATCCCCTTGCCGAGGAGCTTGACATACCTAAACTACGTGAGATCGATCACAGGGGCCTGATCCGATGGTGCAGGTTTCGCCTTCTCCTTGATGTGGACAGAGAGCTTCTTCATTTCGAAATTTTTGTGGAAATTTCAAAAGAAGTTCAAAATCGCAGGAAATTAATGTAACAAAAATGTGTGAAATTTTTGTACAAATCAATAGAGAATGAACGGATTCAGTGGCTAGAATTGCCTAATTTTCTTGAATTAAAGAATACAAAAAATTTCATTTGAACATGAAAATCACCCACGAAATTCTATGAAAACACATACGGAACAACAAAACCAAATAGGAATTTTGAAAATAAAAAATCAGAGAAAATGACAAAAAAAAAAAATTCCGATTTAAAGTGGAAACCCCTAATTTCATAGATATTCGAACAACATAGAAAAATCATCCATAAAAGATCAAGAAAAAATAAAAATAAAAAAATACATAATTTCAATTTTCATACGGAGATTTAAAAATAATATTCACAGAAATGCCATTTCCAGATATAGAAGGGAAAAAAAAAAAAACCTAGAACAAATTCTGAAGCCTAGGACCCAAATTCTCCCCCTAAAAACAGAGAAACCAGATCGAGAGGGAAAAAATCGAGAAGGAATTACAGAAGAATTACAGAATTGCCATCATCAGTTGCAGAAAGAAACCCTAGACTTTCCGAAGAGAGATTTGGGGGATTTTTTTTGCGCTTAAAACAGAGACATTGGTTTCTTCCCTCTCTCTCTTCCTAAAACCCGCTTTTGATGAAATTAACAGATATAATCAGCTACAAAAGAGACATCCGTGGCCACAATGCAAGAAACGTGGATCTGACTCCAGAAACGGGATCTGTAAACCCTAGATCTGAGGAAACTGAAGAAATCTGGAGAGAAATTGGGAATTGGAGGAGGAAGAACGGAGAATGAGAGAGGTAATAGATCTGGAGGAGAATGAGAGAGGTAATAGATCTGGAGGCGTAGATCTGCCGTAATGGGGATGCTTTTTAAAGGAGTGTGAAGAAGAAGAAGAGTAGGACGAGCAGGAGGGCAGAATGACCTAAACTGGAGATTCGAAGAGAATGAGACCCGAGACGAGAGAGAATGAAGAAAAGGGAAAAGCAAAAGAGCAGTACGTGGAAAGAGGGTACAGTCGCTGCATTCAGAAACGGCTTGGAATCGTGTTCAATTAAAAACGGCTTAATACCATTTCTGAACCAAAGCACGGGCCGTACCTGATAAACGATTTTGGTGTAGTGAGCATTAAGTTAAATAGACTAAATTGTGGACCACTCTCTATTAAGTTGTAGCCCAAAAATTAGATTGGTCCCGCAACCCTAAACTCTAATTTGGGGACAATTGTTTTTTGCAATAAGAACATTGGATATTTTTTTCTTTTAATCATCCAACAAATGTCCTCCAATTTGATAGTCTGATAATGAAATAAGCTAACTGTGTGATTATCATCGTTGACTCTTTGCTAGATTTTCTAAGTTTTTCTCAAAGCATTGTCTTTTAGAAATAGAATTTAATTCTAGGGCCAGTTTTCAACTTTGGCAATCTAGAATGAATTCAATGCTTGATTTTAAGCCATTTATGATTGATTTTAAGCCATTTATGATTCTTTGTGAAAAAATAGTTTTCAAATTCGTAGAAATCGAATTCAAATTCCAGGTTGCCAAATAAAATTGACAAACAGAAAATTTCAAGATTCCAATTACGGGAAATGGATTCCTATGTAATTTTTATGTTCCTAGTTTCCAAACAGACCATAAATTCCTTTGAAGATATCTCTAAACCTCTCTTTCACCTTCCTCTATCTACTTCTTTATGCCCCCTCCCTCATTAAAGACATTTCTAATCTCTCTTCCACCTATTTATACACCCTGTGTTATATACCAGTTCAATAAATCTTCATTAAGAGTTACTAATTTTAAACGTGTCATGGCCCATCTACGTGCTAGCACATGTGCCAAGCTAGAAAATGCATGAAATTTATGTTGTCCATTAGGTGGACCTTGTGTATATACGTTGCCATAAGTATCAGGCCACTACCGCAGGTTCCTTCTCTTGGATCTGTCTAATGAGTGAATGACCAACATGTTTTGTATCTACTTCAAATTTTCAGGATTGAAATAATTTTCAATTCAGTTCAGCATTTAAAAATTACAATTGCTCCAAGCTACTCAGTCTATTTTTGTTGATTTCTTCTCATGCTAAGATTAATATTAGATTTGCTACCTAGATATATATGTTTAATGGACTTTTTCATGTTTAAAATCCTAACTAGGTGGTGAAGTGGATTGCAGAGATATGGACCTATACAAGCACATGCATGAAGTGGCTTTATGAGAGAGCAACCAGTTCAGTCGTTTAGGTTTCATTCGGCAGTGTGGCAAAGACAGGAGTGGACTAAATGGATGATTTTTGTTTTTTATATATTCAGAGTATTTTTAACTTATTGTTGTAAATATTATATTTTTTTTACTGTAAAGTAATATAATTTTTTTTTTAATACTTAGTTTTAATTGTATTACAATATTTTTAGGTTTCAAATATTAAATAAAAAAATACAGGTTCCGATTGAAATTTTAAAAAATAATAATAATAAAATAAAAATTGTATAGACTTTTGCCAGTGCTTGGACTGACTTTTACCGGCACTTCTATTTTGTGATTAATGGTGGTTGCTTCGGAATACTTTTACGGTGCTAGTATAGACTTTTTCCAGCACTTTTTCAGTTTTTCTCGTGGCCAGCAGAAGCGCCAGAAAAAAGGGAATTTGCATTGGAAATGTCTACTCGATCACTGCGACTAGCAAAAGCACTGGTAAAGAATGATAAATGCCAATAAATCCTTTTGCTGATGCACCTGTTTTTCGGTGCTTGTCTGAGTGCTGGGAAAAGCTTCCCGGTGCTTTTGACCGCCGGTAAATGTCATTTTTCTTGCAATGTATGCATGGTGGGAGCAAATGCGACTCACCCAAATGGTGCCAAGGTAAGGCTAAGGTATCCTCTTGGGCTAAGATGAAGAAGCTCCTCCACAAGACCTTTCTACGGTACACCAAAATCTTCGATCTGGTATGGTTGAGAATTTGGTTCAAAAACGGCTCTAAGCCTTTCGTGATTTGACACGGTAATCACATGTACCAGAGTTATTGTGTTATGCATTGTTCTTTCTACTGTTTTATTGGTGTGTCCCAATTGAGTGTTTGATTTTCTTATTTCTTATTATTTTGTTTTATTATTTTATTTTGAAACAGATGGACGGAATGGATTCCATTAAAAAGCTCTGAGTGGACCCCACAGGGCCTAAGAGGCACGTTGCTCTATCTGCCACAGACTACCGATGGGTTTTAAACACTTCCTTACGCCAAAAGCCCTACAATCCTCGTTTCGCATCTCCATCGCGTCTCCGTCTCCGTCTCCCTCTCTCCATCTCCCTCTCCCTTCCGATCTCAACCCTCTCTCTCGATCTCCCTCTCGTTCTGTGTAACAGGTGTGGAGCCTCTTGCACAAGTGGTGAATGCGCCAGCTACTGCAGATCAGGGCCAAGCTAGCTGCTACTCCAGCAGTGGTCGCAGTGGTCATTACTCTAGGCCTTGTGCTAATCTACTTGTAGCCGCTAGGGCGAAGAATCGTGGCCATCGAGTTCTGTAATGGCATCAATGACCTCAACAATGTCATCTTTCCGGAGGTCCGTGGAAGCTCTGCCAAGGTATTTTTGTAATTCCGCCATCTTTCCTGCCTTTTTGTCGTTATAATCGGTGATTCAGGAGTTAGGAAGTCAAATCCGCTCTCGAGGTTCACCAGGAATGAGTTCAGGTCGACGATTGGGGTCAAGTTCGCAATCGGAGCTTGAACGTCGACGAGAAGGTCACCAAAGCTTAGATTCGGGGTACGACTGAGCAAGAGAGGCAATCTTCTTCAAAACCCCTCTGTTTCCATTTTTCTAATCAGTGTTTTTTTTTATATATTGGCATGATTTTGTCTATGTGAAGCTGTAGATGCTGATTTGGGTTGGCAAGAAATGTTCTTTCTTTTATAGTATTTAGAGTTTGAGATCTGTAGCATTTTCCTGATGTGGATTTTTGGGAGTATATTTTTTCTTTTTCTTTTTTTAGTTATAAAATGGTATAGATCTGGAATTACTGGTTGATGCTTCTTCCATGTGGATTTTTTGGAGTATATTTTTCCTTTAGTTTTTTCTTTTTAGTTTTATGATAGTTTGTTCTATCAGTTCTTGATCTAGATTAGTTGATTTCATAGACACATTTACATTTGCTGGATTGAGTTCCTCATCTTTGTGACTTTTTTCTTTAATGTACTTGATAACTCATGTTTGATCTGTATGTTGGGACCTCTTTGATTGATATGTATGTAAAATGTTGTTAGATTAATGATGCACACATACTGTTCGATAAAATGCTCATGAGAGATGTTTCTCCCTGGAACGCTCATCAGATCAAACTTTGCACGTCTTTATCATGTTATGGCCTTTAATTCGAAGTGTTCTCTGGAGCAGATCTTTAGGTGTGTCCCATTTGCCACCCAATGATGAGTATTTGTAGCTAGATCATTAAAGCATGATCTAGCCCTAAGCTTACTCCTCGACACAACACAGCGTAGGTCTATAGGTGGGTCCTGCTGAGCATCAAGTCAGCATACTTAAGTCACAATCTCAGCTTGGAGCTTCTTTTCAACTGGGCCTCATGAGATCTCAAATCCGTCTTTCATAAGTTGTTTCTTACATGATATCACTTGAGTCTTTCAGGAGTTGTTTCTTGACAACAAGATTCTATCTTCAACAATATGCAGTTCATTGTCAAACGGGTGCTCCTGGAACAATAATTCTTTTAGCTTGTATCAAAGGGCCCTAGCCCTACACTGACCCTGAATCTTTGCCCCCAGAATGGGTCGATGTCTATATTAAAGCTCGACTTGTGGCCATTGGCATGCCTTAAATCAAACTGTCCCGATTAGATTGATCATCATCCAAGAATCAGAGTGGTTGTAGAATCCTAACCTTTGGCTAGTGAACACCAGTTTGAAGTAGTCAGATCACTGGATAACATTTGCTTTAACAGGCCATTAAATGGCCATCTGCATAATTCTCAGTTTATTGTCCATCTATCATAATTTGGACAGTTTCGCCGATTTGGCTACTAGTTGCCACGGGATCTCTATGAGTTGGGGCTGGCAGATTCCAAACCTTTTTTCCATTTGAGTTTTTATTTATTTATTAATTTATTTAAATCTTAGTTATCAAAGAAAAAAAAATCACATTTGATTGAGAATTCAGAATCAACTCTGCAATGGATTCCAATTCAACTAAACCAGGAAAATATTTATAACCTTTTATAACTCCAAAAAACACCTTGAGAATTAAAAAAGAAGAAGAAGAAAAAGCATCTAATGCTTTTGAGGCAATGAGACTAGCAAGATTGCCTAAAAATCATAGAACTTCCTCTCCTCGTGATGAGATTAGTTCAGATTTTAGGATCCGCTTAATGCATGGCACGTATCTTGTGTAAGTGTGCCACAGCTCCTCTTAAATATTCCAAGGTATAATCTTTTTGGATTCTTATTCATGAATAAGACTGATAAGAGTGGTTGAAATTCTTATTTTGGTATAATCTTTTTGTATTAGTAGCTATCATATGGTTGAAGGGGTGATTGGAGCTTGGCTGGTGGATCTATCTATTTGTAGGGTGCTCTTCAATCTTTTTGTATTAGTAGCTTAGGTATGCTGAAAGCAACCCACAATATGCTGAATCCAGCATTTTCTTGGTCAAATTCCAACAACTTCAGGTATTTACCTAACAATAATAACAACCAAATTATGAAAGAGTTGATTGTACGAAAGAGTACTTGAAGAATCACTTTGTCATAAGCTCCTTTTTATTTTCTTTTTCAGGTTTAGGCAGCAATTCATGGCAGTGGTGGTAGTAGAACTTCTGTTTCTGAGGTTGTGGAAGCATCTGCCATTTATATTCACTTTAAGGCAGCAGCGGGTGAGGTAATAGATCCTCTGTTTCAAGTTGACTACTTCATGTACACATTAGCAGGATACCACATACTAACCATGGGATGGCTGCTTAAGTTTTACTTTTCTTTTCCTTTTCTTTTTCCGTTAGCTATTTGAGCTGACTTTATTGTTGGTTGGTTTTTGTCCTTCACAATTAGCTTTTCTTTGTTGAGTTTTATACATTGTATTGAGATCATGTTTCAGATTAATGAGATTTTTTCCCACCATTTTTTATGATTTCTATAGCTAATTGATTACACTTGTGGATTGAGCAATTTTCTTACCTTGTACATTTCGGATCTCACTTCCACGAGGCACATTGGCACGTGCAGGAAAGTAGAATTCAAAATTGTACTTTCGCAACTGTATGTAGCCAGGATAGGGTTTTGCACTTCAAAAACTATTAAGTAGTGTTTATTGGTTGACCTTTCCAAGCTCTGAGTGATCTCATGACTAGTGAATTATCTTATTGGTTTTATGATATTTATAAGCGGGAGTAGGATTCAATCTTGATATATCATATTGTTAATTATAATGTTAAAAAATGGATTATAAGTGGGAGTAGGATTCAATTTTATGATATTATGTTTTTGGCACCAAATATCAGTTTGTAAAGGCAATATTGACAGGTAAAAGAAAATCATTAAAATTGTTTAGGTAGTACATAAGTTTTCCGAAAAGAAAGAGAAATTTAGATTTTTTGCTAATGGTTTGTGTTCTATGTCTTTATGCAGCCCTGTATGAAGATTCAGTTTAGAGTCTCATCTTTTGCAATTCACTTACTTGAGAAGGGAACACAGGTTAGTTTTTTCTTCTATATCACATGATTCTACCGATAAAAAATCAAAATAAATTAAAAAAAAAACAAAAAAGAAAAAAAAGAAGACAAGCTGATACAGATGCACTCAGAAATTGTATGTGTCATATGTAGGCCCAAAAAATTTCAATGACATCTAAATTCACATAAAAATAAAAATTTCAACGACATCTAAATTCAAAAATAAAAATAAAAAATAAAAAATTAAGGTCTAATGAACTTGAACACACTGTCTTCTTTCTTGTTGGCCCACTTTTATTCAGTTGTGCTGTTTTTTTTTTTTTTTTTGGTAAATGGGTAGTAGGCAAATCATAGAATGGGGCTCTTCTATTCCTGAGTGCTTGCACACAACCTTTCTTGAGGTTATGCCTTTGGATTTTTTATTGGTTTTTCATATAAAAAGTTATTTTTCTCTAAGATTCTTAAATTTGTTGGTTTTGGGTTTTCTATGAAAATTTTTGTTGTGTTTTGTGTTTACTTTCATTTTGTCTTCTAGTGGCCATCCTTTTCTTTTGATTCTTGCATGTTTTGTACATGGGATTCCAGGTTTTGGTTTATTTTTATTTTCTTAAAGTTATGGGCTTTTGGATATTTGATGGGTTTCTCAAACATTTTGGAGAGTAGTCATTACTTGATTTCTTTTAGTATCACAACTTGCTTTTGCCATCCATGTGATTCCTGGATATGTGCATGCCTTCTCATGTCTTTATTTTTATTTTTATTTTGTTTTGGTTTCGCAGGTATTTTTAGCTTTCAGTCCTTGACCAATGAATCATCAAGCTTTGCTCGTATGAGCATGAGGTTTGAATATAATGCTCTGAAGTGATGAGTCATAGAATTCAAGTATTGATCATTGACATCACTTTTTCTGCAGTGTTCCATACTGAACCCTGACTTCTACCCATCATTGCTTTTACCTTCTGAATATTTTCTCTAACCTGATTACACTCAAACAAATGGCGTGCTTATGTCTTGGCTGCCCATCTAGAGCCCACCTAGAATGGTTCAGAATTACTGATTGATCGTAGACTAGACGCCACTTTTCTTCACTTGTTGAAACTTAGACTATCAACCACCATTCATTTTTAGCAATGGAAAATTTTCTCTGAACTGATTACTATTAGTAAATGTGGAACTCATGAATCCTGACTCTCCATCTAGTGAGGCCAATCTAGATTGGCTCACAATTACTGATCATCCTAGACATCACCTTTCTGCAGATTTTCCAGGCTGAACCTCGACTATTAATCATTAATAATTTTTAGCATTGGAATTTTTTTTTGCTGATTTGCTTACTGCAAGTAAATGAGGAACTCATGAATCTTGGCTCTCCATCTAGTGGGGCCCACCTGGATTGGCTCACAATTACTGATCATCCCAGTTGTCACTTTTCTGCATGTTTCCCTGCCAAACCTTGACTGTCAACCAACGTACATATTTTTCTCCCATCTGAAAATTTTCTCTAATCTGATTACTTTCAGTAAATTAGGATATATATTGCATGATACTTATGCACCACTCTGATCTCCCACACACTTGCTAGATTGGCACATGTGCTGTGTGAAACAATGTGTTTGGAGGTAGCATACTTTTCAAAATCTGAGTTCATACATTTTTACTTGGCTTCTTTTGTGAGAAGGACAAGTAGTTCTTTTATTAGACATGGGTTCCAACGAGTCACTGAGCGATTCATTCGATGGGGCCTGCTTGGGGTTAGTGTGTCATCCAAAGAGCCATTGGCTAGTGACTATGGTAATTTAATATTGTTTTTATTGGAAAAAGGTGTCAGTGCCAACACAGCCAATTCAGTCATCACTTTTTTCTTTGCATAGAATGGATTGATAGAAGTCACTTTTTCTTATTAACTATGTAGATATCTATGTTTTACAAAGATAATGTCACTGCTAATGTCAGAACATTCTCACCTTTTCTTCATCATATAGATATCTTTCTCAGGTTGCTGAATCATTTTACTTCTATAAACATGACCTTGCATGTAGCAGGGTCTAAAATCCCAGACTCACTTCGTCAGTGGTCAGTCCTAGTCATATTGCAGAAACTGGTATGATTCAGGCAAGCCACACTGAATCTGTTCAAAACTTTGGTTTGCATGATCCATGTTTGACTTCTTTGACATGGACCAGTTGCCTGTACGACTTTGCTGATATGCAAGAGTCTTTGGTACATGCCTGAATTGGCCATGGATTCGTCACTTCTAGGGCCAGTACTGATTGCAACTGGGCAAGTCTACTTGATATTGCATGATATTTAAGCTATTCATCTCATCTACTTATTTGCATAGCTGTTGATACAGAATGTACATGTTTCATGTATTAATTTTCCCTTTAGACCTTGATAGAGATGTTTTTGCTGCTGATCTTCTTTTATCTGGTATACTCGTGTTGTGAATTACTTGGAGTGGTGCATATGCAGTATTCCATCAAGTTCTGTTGACATATTTGCATTCTGTTTTTAATTGTGATCCAATCTAGCTAACATATGCTCATTTGAATTCTTTATCTGCCATTTTTGCAGGATTAAGAAACACATCATTTGCAGGTTAGTTCTCATTACACAAACTGTATATGCAAGGCAGTAAATTTTGTTAACTTAACATGTTCGACAAAATGCCAGTCTTCTACTAGTTGTAATAAATAAAGGAAGCTTGATTGTTAACATTGTACATTTATTCTTCTATAGACATGAACACATAGTTATATAAGGTTTGCTATTAGTATGCGTGTCTGTCCTTTTTTCTTTTTTCTTTTTTCTTTTTTCCTTCCACAGACAAGCACACAAATACATATATATTAATTTTTATATATTGTATATTGAAACCTCTAACAGTCTGTCGACGATCACAATACATGTTTAGGCTGTCAGTCCACAATGTTCTAAAATCTTCGGAAGGGCTTTTTTTTTTTTCTTTTTTTCTTTTGGCAGTGGCGGTTTCTTTGTCTGTTGAAGATTTCTCCGCTTCCGTAGACAGTATTTTATAAGATAGAGAGACGAAGGGACAGAGGTAATGACAGGAGAAAATGGAGTAAAGAAATAGTTGGTTTTTCCTCTGTCGCGATTTAGGTGCAGTGTCTGTCGCCGCCCTCGGAGGCCCACAAGATGAGTGTTTCAATCATCGGAACCGTTTATGTTCTGGAATGTATGATAAATGAGCCAGATTAAGAAACTTACACAGAATGAGTGTTTGTGACTGTCCCTGTCTATTTTTGAGTTTAGAACAATGAAAAAATGATTTTCAATAGGTC
The DNA here is from genome assembly GCF_029962835.1 of Magnolia sinica. NCBI lineage: Eukaryota > Viridiplantae > Streptophyta > Magnoliopsida > Magnoliales > Magnoliaceae > Magnolia > Magnolia sinica. The sequence continues at coordinate 49,402,211 of NC_080587.1, forward strand.
GCATTTAACTCTAAAACTCAGGAAGTGGATTGTGTCCCGTCCCCTCAAAGATAATCCATCCAGATAGGTCTCTGTGGGGCCCACCGTGATGTAAGGGTTTTATCCATGTTATCCATTTTGCTGGATATGAGCCCAAAATTGAGAGGATGTAGATGGTTTCAACTGCATGAGGCCTCAGTTTGTTTTGCGCGACTCATGACCATTGTCCGTCGCTGCCAGTGGGCCCACATGCTAGGTGTTACGATGATTGGAACCGCCGATCTATTGTCTTATTCTTCTATTTGTGTAATTATCTAGCATATAATACAAGTAGATTACATACCCCTCTCTCTCTCATAAAATGAACAAAGGGGTTTAAAATTGTTCTTAAAATTCCGGCCTAAAATCTGAGCGTTGGCAACATTAATAAGCATTCAAAATCATTTCGAAAATTGTGCCTAAAATGTGACTGTTGGCACCAGAACGGTTTAAAACCGTTCCTAAAATTCTGTTTCTAAAAAAAATGAAACGGTAGCCAAAACGGTTCTGAACCATTCCTGTTTTTCTACGCGCCTCATTTAGGAATGGTTTGAAACCGTTCCTAAATGACGATTTTGGTGTAGTCTACCATACTTGCAACCACGTACAAACCACATATGAACAACTCCACAATCTAATTTAGGGAGATTCGACTGTGGATGAACACTAAAGAATTCCACCAACCTGTCGCATGCAACAATCTTGCCAAGCTAAAAGACTAACTCGCTACACATTACACTAGTGAGCTCCAGTCAAGTATTTGTGTTATTCTATGGTGCAACTTTAAATAGTGGTGCCAAAAGTTTATCAACAAGCAACGGTAGTCAAAAGCCAATAGAAATAGACAAAGTGCTAGTAGATCCCGGACACTCAATCGGGCTGGATTTTCAGGTGGGAGTGGCAATCATTCTAACATTATACTACTACCCGATTTAGTTGACCACCTACAACCACCACCTCTACAGCACGCGCAATACTTGTGGCTTGCAATCCTGTCAAGCAGGCAGCACATCTGCCTCTTTTAATGCTACAAGTATGGTGATACGAATCACCATGCAGTTGAATGCCACAAATCATACACATCTACCACCCAACAACTTCTGGATAATGCGAAAGAATGTGATGAAGAGCTAGAGATTGACCAAGAGATAGTTTACGGTGAAGAATCTATATGGCGATGATGAGGAACACCTCTCAGGTAATGTAGAAGTATGCCTTGTCATCCGCAAAAAATCTCATACTTCCAAAGCAAAAGCGTTCGCATAATGTGTACCATCAATAGAAAGTTGTGCAAAGCTTATTGCAAAAACACTTCCTGAGAGGCCATCGACAAGCTGAGCCTCTAGATTGAAAAGCAACCTCACCTATACAGGCTCACATGGCTCAACAATGGTGGTGAGGTGAAAGTCACTGAGCATTACCTTATTTCTTTTTTGATTGGAAAAAATCATTTCGATAATATGTGATGCGAAAGGCTCTTGCTTTGGATACTTGTAACCTCTTGTTGGGCTGTCCTGGCAATACGATTACCATGGCAGACATTGTGGATGCACAAACATGTGTGTGTGTGTGTGTGTATATATACTGTTTATGCAAAAATCCAGCGGATCCTGGCTCACATCCAGTTAACTGAAGACATTGAGGCCGGTGACCCTCCGATGACTAAGTCAGTTAGTTTCGCAGGAGGATTAGAAGAATTGGGATATTTGTTGTGTGTAACTTTACTCATAGCAGCGGGTGTATTTATAGGCTTTTGGGGGCGGTGGCATGCCAATGCCGCGTATTAGGGAAGAGATTTTCTCAATATATTCTAAGTATATTTGTATTCTAAGGTGGTGGGATGTTACCTGCTGAGGTCGGTAAGTGAGGCTAAGGTTGGTATCTAGAAGAGGTTGAGGTTGAGGCCGACCTCCGAGGCCTGCAGCCCAATTAAGCAATATGGAGGTAAATGACAATTCACTTCTCTTGGGCTACATCATCATGAAAGGCCTAAAAGACAAGCCACATGTACAAACTAGCATTATGGGGGTTTGAAGATCCCGACAAGCGTCCTATCTACAACAAAGAGCATGACGTGGTTTCTCCGTAGATCCATTTTTTATGAAGAACCCACCAAAGTAACTGAAGAGAGGATGGTTCCTGATGAACCTACTGTTGAATAATATAATGTAGTTACTAGTGAGCCAACAGTTATATCATCTTATTCTTATACCTTTGCCTATGTTATCATGATCAGTATAGGATGGATGGAAGAATCAATGGTCAAAAATATGAAACTCAACAATGATTGTTCCCAATAACAACAATTCAATCACGAACGTTACATCATAGTGCACTAAATTTAAGGGAACAAACCTGCCAAGTTAATGGACTATATCACCAACTCTTATCAAGGGCGTATGTTAGTAAAAACTTAGGCCTAGTTTTCTCCCACTAGAGGAAGAATAACAGTGGAACCAACCCAATCCAAGAGAGGATCTAGTAATATAACCAATCTAAAAACAAGAGCCAACCTACAAATAACGTCAACCTACCTATGGCCCAACTTCCTCCACCATATCATTGAACTTAAAACAATGAAAAGTGCCCCAATATATGGTCACAAGCCATCAAATGGCCCCAAGTTAGAGCAAACCAAGTTCGCACAAGCCTAGAAGAAGGCCCACCACGTGGGATGATCACATTGATAAAATGCGGAAATTGTAATTTTACGCGTCTTATGGGCCTTGCTGGGATGTAGAAATGACTTTTCCGCATCCATAGGTCAAACAAAAGCATACTTGCGCGGCATCAGGCAAATGAATTCTCTAAAAGGCAAAACTTTTTTCTTGCCTAGCCGGGATGCATGGATTGTTTTTCTGCGTCCGTAAAACATGTTTCTACCACACCGTAGACACCCCACCCAAGATGAGAACTACTCCGTTTGATCGAAATCAGTCTTCGAAACTGAAACACCCGGTTGAACTTAAGAACACTAAAAATCAAATCTAAGTCAACCCAAGAATCCTCCCATATCCACCAAAACAAAGCCTGATTAAAAATTAAAGGTGATGGCATCAGTGGGAATCGAATTTTCACTGATCACCATCCACCAATTAGAGCTTGATACATGGCATTTCGGGTTTCTATGTAGCAAATACACTTCAAAATTTGAGCTTTGTATGGCGGCGGAAATCCGACGCTCACCAATTTCCAATGTCAGCCTCACTAAGCACATGGCAACCGAGGTAGGCCTCAAGATTCAAGATCATCCACGTTGGCAGCCTGTAGAAATCGGATTCCCACCAACTCCCTCTATATGAATAGTTCATTTTCAATAGCTCAAGAAGATTGGGCCAAGAGAAAAGGAGAGAAAATGGAGTTGAAGATGAGAGAGAAAAAAAAATAGAGAGAGATAAAAGGAGAAAAAAAAAAGGAAATATAAAAAGACAAGCCGGAATCAGGGATATCGGACCATCTCTCTAGTCGAGTATTGAATTTATCATTTTCCCTCTCACATCTCTTGATATTTAGTGAGATCCTAACACAACCGAAACTAGAAATTTACTTGTCTTTCACTCTCTTACACAAAATAAGATCAATGTTAAGAGCCCTTCTCTACAATCATGATCTTAATTGCATAGTTTAGTTTATTTCCTTCAATTTTCCTACTCGTTAGTCTTTGAGGTCTAGGCTAACGTTGAGCGCTATGTAACCATAGTCCTAGTCTTGATAAGCAATAAAACTTCAGAACTCACAAAATCCCCAAATTATAAAATTCTCATAAAGTAGAGACCCAGGATTGTACATGCAGAGAAGAGTGTCTAACCACTTCCTTTTCCATCATAGTCCCTGTAGACTGACCACAAGAGTCATTCAAATTAAGAAAGAATTCAAACTCTCCCAGTGCCAGGTGATCTTTGGTGTCTAGTCAAGCGTAGAGTCACAATTGGCTAGTCACAACCACAAGTAAACCAAGAAGTATTCACAAATCAATTCCCCCCAAGCTCCATCCAAAGAAACCGCCAACAAATTTCCTCTATATCACACCAGCTTACAGACAACCCTTCGACAATTTTTCTTCCTTTTTACAATTTATCTGTAAGTTTCTTTTTTTTTTTTTTTTTTTTTTTTTTTTTTAAATAATTTTTCTCATTGATTCTTGAGAAAAATTTTTAAAAAAAATTTGATTGGTTGAAAATATAACCCTCCATTATCTCCTGTTGAGAGGAGAAGGTTACCTAGAAGAAAAGGCTTACTTGATTGTTAATAAATAAGCTCTTATAAAGATCCCTAGGCATTGGTTTCTTTAAATAAACAACTCATGTGTGAGGGCTGAAGCACTTGATCCTGTGGGTCCCTCCATTCGCACTATCTTCAAGCCCCCAATGCGTCTCTACTTGTGCTCTTTACCAGCCATTATTCTCTAAAGCATGCGTTGATGCATCTCTTCTTGGTGCCCTCTACCAGCCATCATTCTATGCAGCATGTGCTGTTGGTTCCTACTTATCATGTCAACATCACTACCCAACCCGTGTAGTTGGTTCCCACGTATCATATCAACATCACTACCCAACCCGCCCATATAGGTTATCTGATGGAAAGCGCGGAAGGTGAGCCCTCAAGATCCGACAGTCTACACGATATTTGGAACCTTTACAAAGCAAAAGATTGATGTTTCAACAGCATGCCTATCTACTACTGGAGCAGATGGAACTATTCACACCTCTGATCCTACGGTATATAGTGGTCCCGGATTGCGATCTATGGATCAGATCGTCCCAAGGACAAGCTAAGATGGACAGACTCTCGTGCACAATGTTTCTCTCTCCGTATACTCTCAGTATTTTGTATATCTTATATTTATGCGAGAGAGAGCGCGTGCCTTTTATAGGAAAGGAGGGGAGATTGGATGAGACCATATCATCCGGTCTTATCCCTATCTCCTATCATAAATCAAATTCAATTTTGAATTTGAAATATAACCGAAAAGGAGAAAGGCCGGAAGATGACTAAACATGTGGGACCCACCCACTAGTGATTGCTCACCAGTGGGCCCCACTGGCCTACGTCCAACATCTCCCACTCAATCACATTGTGGGATAGGCACATAAATTTGTCCATTTAACTCGCCTAATAACAATCAAAGATCAAACATCGCGATCAAAAGAATCAGAGGCGTGGGACCAGCTGGATCACCAAATCTTCTCACAGGTGCTTAAGTACTAAGTGACCACCTGACTAGTACTCAATAACCCAAGCTTTGCAATGCCTATCCTAATCCGCATGACCACACCGGATGGAGTTAACTCCCGACCTGGAGTACTCGGCCAACATACGCACTTATCCAACTTATCGAGTTATTATGAAAACTTGATTTTTCACAAACTTCGAATAAAATCAATTCCAAGCAATACTTATATATATATATGCTTTTTAAGAAAAATACTATTTGCAAAAGTCTAATAAAAATAACTCGATACTGCCGGCGGATAAGTCTTCAAGTGCGTATTTATAGTTCTAGAAACTTGGTGTAGCTGTCACGGGATCTTCCCCACGCAGATGTGTAATTTGGAATTAATCAAGCTGCTTTCCTAGCGTAACTGAGTCTGGCCAATCAAGGACCTTTCGTCATCGTACACTAAAGTAGCAACACTCAATCTCATCCTCATATACACAAGAGGAGGGTAGCTAAGGACACAAAGAGTTACCTACGGGACTGGCTACTCGCACGTTGCAATGATTAGATCGAATCAAAGCAATCTGTAGGTAATAGGTCCCAGCACGTGGCTACAATCCACGTCGTAAAGTAGACAATACTAGGTGAATGTCGGGTCTACAATACGCAGGTCATTCTACATAAGGTATGACTCATCTCATAACCTCATAACCTGGCTTTAATTTCAGGCCATAACATTGATCGCATGTAACGGAATGGTGCGATTTATGTTATTCGACTTTATCAGTCTCATCTTCAATCTTTATAAGATTGTAGGCGGATACGACTCACTCATATCCTCATCCTTTATTATTCACAATAAAGAGAAGTTCATACCTCAATGTATAAACATAGCCCTAAATGTACCTCTCTTGTACATTCAAGGTTGGTCAACCCGTGCGAGTGGGTGACCGGCCTGCCGACAAAAATAGAAATCCTTCATGATTTCAAGGTAAATGCTGATGATCTTCATACCTAGTAATATTAGTGTTCAATACTGAATAAAAAGGAATATATTATTCATTAATGAAAGATCAAAGGTACTACAAAACAAGTACATCAGTCAAGCTTTCCTCAATCCCATCTGCCTGACGTGAACCTGAAATAGATCTCTAGCTATAGGTTTCGTCATGGGATCAGCCATCATCTCCTTAGTAGGAATGTAGCTGAGGGCGACCTTCTTATCTCTCACTTGATCACGGACGTAATGATACTTGATCTCAATGTGCTTAGATTTCTGGTGGTGTTTTGGGTCCTTAGCCAAGTCAATGGCGAAGTATTGTCTATCTTCGATATAGCCGATTTAACACTCTGACAATACCCGGACTCATTAGAAATCTGCGAACCCATACACACTCCTGAACTGCAGCACAACATGCAATGTACTCGGCCTCCATAGATGAAAGAGCTGTGGATGTCTGTTTCTTACTCGACCATGAGATAGCTCCTCCTACGAGTAAGAATACATACCCTGAAGAAGACTTTCCCTCGTCGGCGTCATTACCTCAAGCAACATTAGAATATCCTTTGAGCTCGAGGCTTGTTCCTTCATAACACAACATTAGGTATGTTGTTCCTCTAAGATAGCGGAATATACGTTTGACGGCTTGCCAATGAGACTGTCCCGGGTTACTCTGATAACGGCCGACTATGCCAACCGCATAGCTAATATCCGGTCCGGTGCAAAGCATAGCATACATTAAGCTCCCTACCGCACTTACATAGGGTACTGAGGACATAGCCAATTTTTCGGCTTCAGTCTGGGGACCGATTTCCTGTCTAGCTTGGTAGCTTTATCCATAGGGGTTTCAAGAGCTTTTGATTTTTCATCCCGAACCGCTCTAAGATCTTTTGTATATAGGTTGCTTGAGACAAGCCTAAAAATTTCTTAGAGCGATCCCTGATGATTTTTACCCCAAGAATAAAGTTGGCTTCACCGAGGTCTTTCATCTCAAAGTTCGAGAATAGCCAATCTTTAGTCAATATTAACAATTGCATGTGATTACCAGCTAACAGGATATCGTCTACATATAGAGATAATATCAGAAAAGATCTTCCAGACCGTTTTATATATACACAATGATCTTCTTCACTCATCGTGAATCCAAAAGTGGTGATGGCCAAGTGGAACCTCATGTACCACTGTCTTGAAGATTGCTTCAGCCCATAGATAGATTTTAGCAACTTGCAGACTTTCTTCGGATGCTTTTTGTCCACATAACCCATGGGTTGTTGCATGTATATCTCTTCTTCCAAGTCACCATTTAAGAATGCGGTCTTTACATCCATCTGATATAACTCTAAGTCTAAACTTGCGACAATAGACAAGATCATGCGGATTGAGGAGAACTTTGCAACAGGTGAAAAGGTCTCCTCGTAATCAATGCCTTCTTGTTGTGTAAAACCTTTAGCAACTAATCATGCTTTATACTTGTCCACTGTACCATCTGCCTTTCTTTTGATCTTAAGTACCCATTTATTACCTATCGCTTTGCGATTGGAAGGCAGATCAACAAGTTCCCAGACTTTATTCTTCTCCATGGAGGCGATCTCTTCGTCCATAGCATTTACCCAATCGGCCGAGTTAGAAGATAATAATGCATCCTGATTTGAATCAGTTCATCATCATCAATCGCAACGCAAGAGAATGTTTGCCCATCAATATCGAAGTATCTTCGGGAATCAATCCTCTTTCGCTTCGACGTAACTCGGGAGCCTGCTGAGATGTCCCCCACTATCCTGGTGAACTATAGGAGCATCTTCATCTTGAGGAGCGAACTCCCACTCTCCCGAGATACATCGGGCATTTCAAAAATTCTATTGGAACCTTTTGCTTCATTCGGCTTGGGTATCTATCTTCAACGAAGGTCACGTCTCGGGACTCTATCTCAATCCATCGTCCATGGTCCTCATAAACTAGAACGTATCCCTTTGAATGCATAGGGTACCTAATGAACACGCATTCAATGGTTTTACTATCAAGTTTACCTCTATGATGAGTAGGTAGCAAAACATATGCCAATGATCCCCAAGGGCGTAGGTGGGCTAAAGAAGGAGTCCTCCCAGACCACATCTCATATGGAGTCTTAGGAATGGTTCTGGATGGGACTCTATTAAGGACGTAGACGGCTGTTAACAGTGCGTCTCCCCAAAATGTGGTAGAGAGATTAGCTTGTGCCATCATCGATCTAACCATGTCCAATAGTGTCATATTCCTTCTTTCTGCAACACCATTTTGTTGTGGAGTGTAAGCCATTGTGTACTGCTGAACAATTCCAACGTTTTCACAATATGATTTAAACGTTTCAGATGTATACTCGCCACCTCTATCAGATCGAAGGGTTTTAATCTTTTTCTCAAGCTGATTTTCCACCTCAACTTTATATTTAAGAAAACAATCAAAAGCCTCAGATTTGTGTGAGATGAGATACACATATCCATAGCGCGAGTAATCGTCAATGAAAGTGACAAAGTATTGACATCCATTTCTGGCATGTACATTAAATGGTCCACAGATATCTGAATGGATTATCTCAAGTGTGCCCGTAGACCTAGCCGCTTTGGGAAATGGTTTCTTCGATGTCTTCCCGGACACACAATGTTCACAAAATGGCAAATCAACTTTGGATAAGGAATCTAACAGACCAGAACGTACTAGTCTTGTCATACGATCCTTTCCAATGTGACCTAACCTCGCGTGCCATTTTTGAGATTCAGATACTACATTTTTATTCGACATAGTAGATAAAGCAATATAGGCATTATCACAATCTACGTCTAGAATAAATAAATCTGAAATTAAATATCCCCATGCAAAGATGAGGTTATTTTGTCTCAAAGAAACTCTAGTCCCAGAAAATCGAATATCGAAACCATCAAATAATAACCTAGAAACAGAAATTAAATTCCGACGCATCCCCGGTGCAAAAAGAGTATCACGAAGGATTATTGTTTGCCCTATGCGCGTACGGAGATGGAGAACGCCAATCCCTAGTACGTCTTCAACAGCGTTATTACCCATGTACAGCTTGTAACTTCCTTTGGCTACAGGCTGGAATTCCTCGAGTCCTCGACGACTCTGTGTCACGTGCTTTGTTGCGCCTGAATCCAAAATCCACTCGTTAGATATAGTATCAACGGAAAGGATTTCAGAACAAACGCCTACATACAAAGTATCTTGTGACTGAGAAATTACCGTCTTTTTGTGGGCACACTGCCGAGCATAATGGCCGGAATTTCCACAGACAAAGCAGATTATTTTTGTCTTTTTCTGCTTCTTCTTTCCATTCCCCTTCTTGAGATTTGGAGCAGGTGTTGTGGTCTTCTGTTCTTGATTATTCTTCTTCGCCTTCTTGCGAGCTTTGGACCGTTTATTGTTAGCTTTTCGCTTATGGGTCTCTGTTACAAAGGCCTTGGCCGAACCTGGCTGAATAGCATTCATTTCAACCTCACGTACCAAGTGGCCACAAAAGTCTCTGAACGTAGTGATAGAATCAGTATGGTTCAGAATTCTTTTGATTTGGGCCCAAGATTCAAGCAAGGAACGGTGCATAGTTATAATCTTCTGATTTTCAGTCAATTTGCACCCAACATTCCTAAGGGCACCTATCATTTGCTCCATCTTACGAATATGATCTTTGATGGGACAACGGACAGGCATCCTGCACTCCTGGAATTCCAATTCCATTGCCCTAACTCTCGCATCTGACTTCTGCGCATAGGCATCTGTCAGTGCTTCCCAGATTCCCTTAGCGGTTTCATGCACTTCATACGTAGGTATGAGTTCTTTGTGCATAGTGCTAAGAAGGACATTACGGGCTGAACGATTTTGTTTTCGCCACTTATTATAGCGAGTCATCGCAACCCTATGTTCTTGTAAATTCCCGTTTTCAGCCAGGATGGGTTCCTCTTGAACTACATCGAGTGTGTGAGATATGTCGTCCTCGTCCAAAAGGCATCTCACCCCGCAGGACCAGTCTTCGTAGTTGTTGCCGTCGAAATGTTGTCCTTTTAGTTGTTCAGCGATTAACGCTTTGGTGGCCATCTCTACATTGCATGAGTATCACTACTTAGCTATGATCTAAGGTATTGACACTAATCATCAGCATTTCTACGTGTTATATAAAATTTCGAAGTATAAAAGCAGTTAACACATCTTAATGAGATCTGAAAGTCCACATACCCGAATGGGCGGTGTAGAACAATCAAGTTCTCTAATTAAGATGAGATTTAATGCTTTTATAAAAATAAATTTATATAACGAGCAACCTTCCATTACATGGTTGCATGCATCATTTGGTGTAGGAGAATAAACTCCCACTCAGGTTATGCACAACCTTTATTTAAATATAGGGAGTACCTAAGTACTAAGTTTTTCTATATCCAATGAAAACAAAATAAATAAATATGGGGCTTAGATCTAAACACATCAAGCCAAATATTTTCTCATATATAAACATCATCATCAGAAAGAAAAATGAAGTGCTAAGATATCAAAAGAGTACTTTCTTCACCTGTGATCATGATCCTTAGTGATGGATTTGATCTTCACCGTTAATGATCAATGTTGATGATGGATCCTTTCATCAACATTGATCATCATGGTTGATGATCATTTCGTTCACTAATGAGCAATAGATCAACAGTGTATGGTACCAACACGTGTATGGTACAAACACATGTACACATGTACTGCATGTATAACACATGTATGTATAACACATGTATGTATGGCTAATACATGTATGTATAGCTAACACAAGTATGTATAACACATGTATGTATGGCTAACACAAGTATGTATAACACATGTATGTATGGCTAATACATGTATGTATAGCTAACACAAGTATGTATAACACATGTATGTATTTATGGCTAACATGTACAACAGCTAATGCATGTACAGAAGCTTACACATGTATGGTAGCATGTACAGAATCTAATTAACGTATACAGGTACAGCATGTATGGTAGCATGTACAGGATCATGTATGGAAGCATGTATGGTAACATGTACAACAGCTAATGCACGTACAGAAGCTTACACATGTATTGTAGCATGTACAGAATCTAATTAACGTATACAGGTACAACATGTATGGTAGCATGTACGTGTGAACTTGATAATCAACATGAATGGTAGCCAACACGTGTACAGCAGCTAATGTACAGTGGCTAAATAACACGTGTACAGCAGCTAATGTACAGTGGCTAAATAACACGTGTACAACATGTACAACACGTGTACAGGAGATATGCAGGTAGCCAACACGTGTACAACATTATATGATCAGAATATTGTAGTTCAACACGTTATGCACTCCGTAATTATTGTAGTTCAACACGTTAAATAAGTAACATGTATGGGATCTTTTGTTTGTAGTGGTCCACCTGATTTGTGGATCTGCCTCATTTTTAACCCCATATCATTACACGATACATAGAAAATAATGAACGGAGCAGATTCCCAAGAAAGCATCATAAGTGGACCCCACCTATCCAACCCAAATTAAAAATCCTTTCACGGACAAACAGGAATGGGTGCAGAGTTAATGGGTTTTTATCCCATCTCTATGCTCCATATGTGGGCTGTCCAATCCATAGACCCATTTAAAATTCGAGCCCGTGGGCTAAAATTATTTTACAAAACTAATGGAGGGTGTGGATTTATCGACAATTCATCACGGTGGACCCCACTTAGATTTTTAAAATCCAACCAGAATCTGCTGCATCCTGTAACAGCGCACGCCTATTTCGTCTTCAAGCGAACTTCTACTGAAATTCTCCACCGAAATTCATGGGCTGAATAGCTGGGGTGTTGTACATTAGCCAATCACGTGTACAATACAGCAACTTTATGGATTCTGACTAGTGGGTCCCACCATTAGTTAATGCCTAAGAATTCTAAGTCTGTGACTTATATCCATAACACACATCCTTAGAATTTATTTATATGACAAGTGATCTGTAGCACATTGTACTCATAATTCTAAGTATGATTTGATACTAAAATCATAGACATGAATCTTGTCCAAAAAAAATTGAACCGTCCATTTCCCTCATATGATTTTAGGGGTTGGGCCATTATTCCATTCCTAAAGGAAAAGATGGGCCACTTACCTTTTTAGATGATAATAATCGGAGATCCGCCGTTAAATATGCTCTGATACCACTGTTGGGAAGCGCGGAAGGTGAGCCCTCAAGATCTGACGGTCTACACGATGTTTGGAACCTTTACAAAGCAGAAGAACGGTGCTCCAACGGCCCGCCTATCTACTACTGGAGCAGATGGAACTATTCACACCTCTGATCCTACGGTATAAAGTGGTCCCGGATTACGATCTATGAATCAGATCGTCCCAAGGACAAGCTAAGATGGACAGACTCTCGTGCACAATGTTTCTCTCTCCGTATACTCTCAGTATTTTGTATATCTTATATTTATGCGAGAGAGAGCGCGTGCCTTTTATAAGAAAGGAAGGGAGATTGGATGAGACCATATCATCCGGTCTTATCCCTATCTCCTATCATAAATCAAATTCAATTTTGAATTTGAAATATAACCGAAAAGGAGAAAGGCCGGAAGATGCCTAAACATGTGGGACCCACCCACTAGTGATTGCTCACCAGTGGGCCCCACTGGCCCCGCCCATATAGGTTATCAACCGGTCCAACCCGACCAAAAATCCAAAATAAAATAACTATGAGCCAAGGCAGGTTGGGTCGGGTTAGTCGAACCTGACCCATTTAAACCCGAGTAGCGTCATGGCAGTATGGGTTGGGTTAGTTGAACCCGACCATTAACAATTAAATGGATTGGATCAGGCTTGATGAATTTTAAGTGGGATGGGTTGGTCAGAGGTTAATGGGCTGGTCATGGTTTGGGTTCGGACAATAACTATTGGCTCGTTTAATAAATGAGCTAGGCTTGGGATGACTATGTCACAGCCCACACCCAGCCCATCCACACTGACTCGAATCATATAAATATTTTGAATCGCTCAAACATGGGCCCTACTTGCATATCTATAAGCCCGATCAATGAATAATGCCATTTCACCATAAAAAGTTAACCCAATTTCGGCTACTGGGTTATCCCACAAATTGATTATACAATTCGTGTGGGAATATGTTTAGTATCCTTAGATCCTCATTTGTATAAGTGGAACCACATTCCAACTATTGAGCCCTTGGATCTAACACGCTGGCCTTGGCTGAACCATGCCACAAAAAGATCCAGATTAGAAGATCCTAGCCATCCAACCTTTATGACCTTTTTTCAGTTGAATGCAGTCCGTGCGTTTCTTTCCTCAAAAACTGTTTTAAGGTTTGTCCCATATGTAGATTGTTCGGACATTTACTCACTGCAAGGCTCATCTGGTCAACAGTGTGGATCGCCAAACAATGGGTCCCAGTTATACTAAAGAACTTTAGAAAACACATCCCCATATCTCTAGGTTCATGTGGTTTCTCTAAACAAATTCACACCTATTTTTAGCAAAGCAATTAAAAATATATATATATACATGCCTGGCAGCTCCCCCGGCATGTAATGATACAAACTTCTCTGTAACATGTAACCAAATTTCACATGAATCTAATGCTAGACAGGAATAACCAACAAAATAGAAACATAAAACGAGAAGGAAACAAATGCATAACAAGACGAGACCTACTGCCAATCCATTGCACAAGACAGGACCATATTGAAAGACCACCAATGGCAGATTCCATCTCTCGGGAACGAGGGGACCTCCCATCTTCTTGTGGACTCCCTGATGCCACTGCGCTCAGTGATTAAACGAGGTAACAGATCTTACCGAGGCGATGCAGAGAAACCCGTATCAGGAACTACTCCAACGTGGACAGAAGGGCCCCCTGGGAGCTTTGTCAGCTCCGTGCTGCCTTGTAGGAGGGCAGCCCGTTGAGGATTGAAGAGCAGGAGCTGCTGCATGTCCTTGGGAAGAACATTGAACACCGTTTGCAGATCTCCTTTCAGCTTTTGGCATGCTACTGCTGAATCAGCATTACCTTTTCCAGACTGCTGCGCCTGAAAAATGAGTAAGTTAGGCCCCGGAATGATGAGTTGTATGGTCGTGTACTGAAATTATATAGTAATTGAAGATAGACGAGACATTCAAACCAAATTAGTCAAATCACCCAAACTGAATGATGAAAGGATAGGAAAATTATAAGCAATGAGGGAGGGAGGGTGCGGCTAGGTGCAGGCATTCCATCTCTATTTACGGTGCTCTGGCCCAATTGAGTTTAAGATATGCGTCAGTAGGTTTTGGCCTCCCATTCTAACATGAGCCTCCACAACTGGTGGATGGAGTGAATGTCACAAACACATTCCCCACATGGTCCTTCATTAGACAGAATTCCCAAGGATGCCAGCTACTCATGAAAACAGATGATGGAAATACCTCTGGTTGAAGGGTCATACTCATCAAGTATTCTTTTTGTTTTAAATATCTCAGGACCAATTGTCAGGGGTAAAAATGTCCACCAACTTATTGCGTTTATATCGTAGAGATGCATGTGAAAATGAGTTCGTGATATCGACATTTTATTGTTATAACAGGTTAAGATACAGACGACAGATATTCATACCCTGCTGTGCTGCCCAAGAACAGTTAATATATCGAAGTCTATCAAGGACTGGAATAAACAGATCCTTGAATTTGATATGAACATACCATTAAACTTATTAATGAAATTGTGGAGAGCTTCTCTATGCGAGAGAACCTCTGCCTGTGCCAGACGCCTACCCGGCCAATCTATGTAGAGCTAGGTGGCATGGCACGGGATCTACTTATATAGCTGGGTCGCTAAAATCAAGGTAGCATGTCTAAGACAAGGGCGAGGAACAGATTGCACTCGATGACCCTTCATGAATAAGCTTGCAGAGGCATTTCTATCTTCTTCTTTTTTCTTAGTGATTTAGAATATAGTCAGTAGTCAGATGTAGTAGAATTTCTAGGGATTTCCATCTCGTTCTACTGGCTGGGATTTGAAAACAGAAGCACCATGAAATTTCAATTTTCGAACACCACTAGTGTGCAGGGACCATCTAGCCACCGGTCTTTTCAGAACTGGGGTGTTTGACACAAACAAAACAACCAATCTCTAAATAAATAGGTAGCAGAAATAACTCTGAAAGCCAGGATTGTGACAACCCAAACGATGACACTTCCTTTAACCATCTCTTGCAACTTTGGGTCAGGGATGGACTCTTCCTAGAAAATTCATTTGTTTCTTACCATACTGATTTCAAAAACATATGAGATGGAGAAGCAGATGCCTTAACACCTTATGCTTCTTTTTTTCTTTATTTGTTTCTCTTTTTCTTTCTTTTATAATTAAGCTGAGCTAGAACCTTAGACCTCAGTGTTGAAATGCAGGCTCTCTACAACCGAGTTACATGGTTGATCACCTTTCCTTTTCATAAACAGTCCATTTCCCCACTAAGAAAATCATCTACGAGTTTTTTTTGTTGACAGACCATGCACTCACAAAAAGATTGAAAAAGGCATACCCGAGACAGCTTTTGACCGAACTAGTGACTTCATCTACCGAGGACCTTCCGTTTCTATAACATCGCTTGTCCGCTCCTTCCAGATAGCCCAAAAGATAGCCATGATTAGGAGCCTCCAAATCGCTTTTCCAGATCTTCCAACTCTGCCGTCATGCCACGCCCAAAGGAAGGCCACCCACCATCTCTAGCATGGCCCACGCCAAGTGCATCGAGGTAAAGAAAAAGTCCCACTCTCCGAACAAAGGGGCAAGTATGAAAAGCTGGTCAATGGATTTTGCATCATTCATGCACATCAAGCAAATATTAGGGAGAATGAGGGCTATCCGCTGAAGATTCAATCGTTAGAACTCTGCTTTCTTCCCAACAGCCAAACGAAGAGTGCCACTCTAGGAGGCACACCATAAAACCAATGATGGAAAGGATGCAATGGGCTGGAGTCTCTCATATAGGGAGACAGACATGCAAATAAAGATTGAACAGAAAATTTCCCAGATGGGTGGCCTTTCTAGATGAGGGAGTCCTCTTCTAAAGAAGGGGTGGCATGCTTCAAACAATC
This sequence comes from Magnolia sinica, assembly GCF_029962835.1. NCBI lineage: Eukaryota > Viridiplantae > Streptophyta > Magnoliopsida > Magnoliales > Magnoliaceae > Magnolia > Magnolia sinica. Next base: position 49,418,522 of record NC_080587.1, read on the forward strand.
CAAAAGACCAATAAACTACTCTCGATGTCTGTCAAATTTCTGAGGCAGGGGGGACTCTAAACAACGGTTCCACCAGAAATAGAGAAGCCCTTGCAAGAGTAATGGAACGATCCAGAGCGAGAAGGGATAGTCTTGGGAAAGCCTCTTGAAATGCCCTGTCACCAAACCAAATATCTATCCAGAAGAGTATTCGAGATCCATTGCCAAGAGCAAAAGTGATCCTCCTACGAACCAAATGTTCCATCAACACGATGCCTTTCCAAATACCCAAAGTGCGATAAAGGGAAGATCTCTTCAAAAACCATCCACCCTCTATGGTTCCATACTCGTAGCCACGACCTCCCTCAATAGCCTTCCAACTTCGATTCAAATCTCCAATGCCACCTTCCAAGAACAACAATATTCATGGGGCCCAAACGTTTAATCCTCGAACCCCCCTCGACAACCGGCCTACAAACCTCTCCCCATCGGAGGAGATGAAATTTCCCACTCTCATTAGCCCCTTTAAAAAAAAAAATCCCGTCTCATTTTTTCGAGCCTATCAACCTCCGAACATGGACATTTGAATAGAGATGTGAAATAGACAGGCATATTCAAGAAGGCAGCTTTAATGAGTGTTAGCCTCCAACCTCACCCCCCAGGGGAGGGATAACGGCACTTCCAACTAGAGAGCTTCCTCTCAATTCTTTCAATGACCTCGTCCCAAAGATGCTTGGCTGGTTTCCTGATGCAAAGAGGCGGACCAAGGTACGTCGACCAAGGACGTAGGAATTTGGAGGATTATCCCCCTGCCCTTTAAATGATCATCAGTGAAGATTACATTGTTCACCACCATCCATGAAAACACAACTCAAGGAGGAGCAACCATCCAAAACAATGTGTAAAATAGAAATGAAGCTTTCTTTGATGGAGCTTCAAGGTAAGAAGGGTTATGTTCATTGGTAATTTGTATAGAGATCTTCCTCAGATGATCTCTCATACCTCATAAGAGATGGGATTTGAAGCTATCATCAAGTGAGATTGTATGGTTGCAAGCTTTATCCCTAAAAATGGTATTGAACACCTGAAAACAAAAGCACCCACAGGTACCAAGCCTAGTTGAAGTTTCAGTGGGCTGCCAAGCAAATCATGAGAATTATTGTTTCGATGTTCTGCAAAATAGAAGCTGTAAAATGCTGACACCAAATGTTAGGGAGAGGTTATGATGATGAGACAATAGTTTTTTTTTTTTTTTTTTTTTTTTTTATCAGAAAGAAAAGGAATAAGTTAGTGAGTCTCCTCATTACTCCCTCTTCTTGCAAGAGAATTGACAGGATGATGATGACAACAACAACAATGATGATGATGATGATTTGTTATTCATCATGCAATGCATTTTCTTCAAACATCTCTCATGCAATGCATTTTCTTCGAACAAAATATTACATTAGCACATGATTCACAAGATTTTAAAATTAATCGGACTAAAACAGAGTATATGGAATGCTGTTCTAGTAACAGCAGAACGGAAATGAGGAATTAGTTAAGATTGCTAACCATGAAGTACCCCCAAAATGACCATTTTTGCTATCTTGTGTTGATATTTCAGGAAAGCAGAGAGATACAAAAGGATGTTGCTCATAGAATTAGAATTGGGTGGGTGAAGTGGAGATATGCCAATGAAGTTTCATGTGATCACCACATATACCAATGAAACTCGAGGGAAAATTTTATAGGATAGCTATAAGACCAGAAATGATATTGTTGGAGTTCACCTGGTGCTACTCCTGTGGAGCATCATTCTGATTAGAGATTTCTTATCATTATGCTCCTAAGTGTACCATATCTTGTGATATTCTGTAATTATAGTCAATCTTGCATACTAAATTAGGTAGCATTCGCCCTATTTAAAGATGTACACAGTGAATCAACGGAATGAAATAGAAGGCTCCCACCGGGTGTGTTGTAGAAGTCTATCTACCATAGGGCCCACTTCAAACTATCAAAAGTTGGATCCACTGTTGTTTATTGGTTAGGAATATCATTCCAGACTCCTCAAAATTTCCCACAATTTTTTCTCCACAAGAGGTCAGCGTTTTCCCTTTCTTTCTATTTTAGAGAAAAAAAAAAAGAAGAAAAAAGAACTGTTTTGTTCTTCATCTGGTTCATTGATCTTTGTAATAGAATCAGATCCCAACCTGATTCTCTGGGGCTCTTACAGATTTTTAATGGGGAATATGTCTATGAAGGCTGATCGGTGATTGGAACCTGTTTCATAGGGTTTTTTGTTCCAGTCATGCACATGCATGGACTATTGCAGGATTTTTTTTTCCGATGTTTTGGCTGAGATTCAGCTCATAAATACTGTTTGAAGACTCTCTTGCCCCTAGAAAATATATTTCTAATCTCTGAAATCGTTTGTTGAGGTTTTGGACTCAGTTATTTCTTCCATTAGTATCTGTACTGTAAAAAAAAATTTAAAAAAAAAAAAAAAAAGGAACCATTTTCTTTTATTGCTGTGTTGCTTGCTCTAAACCTCTTTGGAGATTGCCTGGTCTAAACTGTTCACATCTTGATAAAGTTACCACAAACGGTTTGCTTTTTTTTTGTTTTTGGATCTCTGATTTGGAATATCCTTGTCAATAGCTGCATCTTCATCTCAAATTACACATGGGACATCCAAAAGGTTCTTGAAATGCATCACTATGGAAATGCTAGCCCTTCAGATACTGACCATCAAATTAACTGAAAATAACTCTCCAATGGTCTTGGGCCATAAAATGTTTATTGGGCGAAGGCAAAAATTAGAATATGTTGATCGGTCCTAAGAAGAACCATTCAAGGATGATCCTAAACTTAAAGACTGGCAACCAGTTGAAGTTTATGAGTGAAGAAATTAGCAGTGCCTTATATTTGCTTTCCACTGCTAAAGAAATCTGGAACACAGTACAGGGAGCTATACCCTGATCAAAATAACTTGGCCTGTATATATCAGCTGCATCAGATATAGCATCTCTTCATCAGGGGGAGAAATTTGTTATCAAGTACTACACGACATGTTGCTGTCTCTAGCAAGAATTGGAGCATTTGGGAGTATCCAATTCTTTCGCTCAAAAGATGTAGAAGCCTCAAAGTAGTAGAAACACAAAAGACATTTGACCTATTAGCAGGATTATATCATGAATTTGAACTGGTGTTTGCTCATATACTTGAGCAACAAACATTGCAGAGTCTCGATATGTGTATGCCCTTCTTCTAAGAGAGAAGCAAAAATGGAGGCTTCATCTCCCAACAAAGATAGATCAGCACATATCTCCGAAAGTCCGGTGCACTTATAAAGACCCAGGAGAGCATAGTGATGATTACAGCAGAGGCAGAGAGGAAATATTCTGCACTCGTTGCAAATGGAGGAATCAATTTATTTGAAACTGCATGGAAAACCTCCTTCAATGCCGAAGAGAAGCGTTCACATTACCTTCATCATATCAAATGAGACACCTATTGCTGATTGCACTGAAGATTGAAATCCCACCAGTGATTTGGTTAGGATCTCATGTACTAAAATATGATTTCATGCTCCATAAGATAATTAGCCTCCAAGGTAGTTTTGCTTCCAACTCACCTACAAAAGTGCCAACAGGTACTGCATCTTCTGCCCTTCATGTTACCTCTGTTTGTAGTCCCTCAGTGATTGACTTAGGTGTCACCCAAGATATATGTCCAGTATGCAATCTTTCTTTTTCCTCTATCATGTTTGCTTTACCTAGAAAAGTGAAGGTAGCGGATCGCACCTTCACCGCCATTATTGGGAAAGGTGCCATTCCCCTATCATAAAATTTCTCCTTGTCCTCTGTCCTTTTTGTTCCAAATCTCTCAACATGTCACATGTGTGCAAAAGAGATCATGTACACAGTGTTTGAAATATCGGTATTGCGTTACGTATCACACCCTTGGGATCCGGATATGTATTGATTATCGCATGGGATATATCGGTTGTATCGCGTAATGTATCGTTGTTGTTGGAAACATGGGGAAACATTGGGAAATTGGTCAAATTTTTCAATGAAACTTTAATGATTGTTAAAAAGGATATCAATACACACTAATAAATCAAAACATTACAAAAAAAAATAAAAATAAGTGCATATAATAGGTTTTCTTTGTATGGGGTCCTAATCCATGCGTTGTCTAACTAAATTGATGCACGTATATTTAAAGTCTATTCATATAATTTATAAAAGTAAGAAGACGTGTGAAAACACAAGGAATATATTCAAAAGCAAAAGAAGAATCACTAGATCAGGTTACATACATGTTTGATTTTATATCTGGACACAAAGATTGCTAACAGCTGGCGAGAAATTGAGAAATTTTAATTTTTTTCAATTTTCTGCAACTCAGCCCATCTCTTCCAAATCCTGAAATCGAAGCTCCCAATCCATGATTTTTCATGTTTGCATGAAAAATCATAAATTTGTAACAATTTGACATTGATTTAATATGATTTAAAGAAGGGGAAAAAGAAAAGATCGAAAATAAAAAATGCTCACCGGATCGAACATGTGTGATATATCTCACTACTTGTGTGTTTCGTATTGCACATGTGGGATACAAGATATATCATGGGATATATCGGCCAATATCGTCGATACCTAAAACATTGCATGTATAGATGACACATGTACCAGCATGGCATGATAGGTCCAAGATCCAATCCATCCTTCAAAACTGCAGCACTATATTGATGCCCTAGCATAAGAATCATCTTGATCACTAGTCATTGGCCATAGTTTGCAAAACAAATGTATGGCTTTGAAAAAACTTGGCTAAAGTTTTCTAATCCATCCACCTATTTCCAATTATAGTTTTGTAGATAAAAGAGTAAACGAAGAAGAGAAGAAAGAAAGAATAGAGAAGAAAGTTGGGAGAAGAAAGAAAGAGAGTTTTACATTGGACGTCCATAAAAAGTAAAAAATGACCAAACTACCCTTGATAACAACAGAAAATATACCAAAATGCCCCAAACCCTTTTATACAACTAATAACTTAAGAGAATGACTAAAAACAGAGGCTAACACAAGCTAGGTGGGATGTACACTGTATGGTCCACCTCCACATCCGTTAACAATAACATTGGGGCTCACATGCTGATGGGACCAAACTTTATTTTGGGGAAAACATATACAAGGTCAGTCGGACCAACCTGATGGATGGTTAGATCTCATACATATGTTATGCTAGCAAATGAGTGGAGTTTACATGAGCTTTATTGCACACACATGTGTGCTTAGCAAAGCTCACTTTAAATTGTTTTGCAACCCATTTCCATGGTCAGTGTAGTTTGAGTAAGTCATTGGCGGTGGATATCAAGAACTGGGGTTATATTTCCTTGATCCTCAGATCACATCCCATGTTACCAGTTTTTTGAGTATAAGGAAGAACTCCACCAGAGGCAGTGTCAATTTGGTCACCCTTCTATTTGTGTTCTTCAAATGCTTTTACCTTTTTTCTAATTGTAGTTCATTGTTATGTGAAACCTGTGAGCTTTCAAAGCATCACAGGCGTGCTTTGTCAAGTAATACAGATGTTCTCTTTTCTCTCATGTTCACTCTGAAGTATGGAATGCTCATTTCTTGTATTCTGCTGTATTTCATTACTTCGTGTCCTTTATTAATGAGGCATCATGGATGACTTGAGTATTTCTCATGAGAAAAACATGAAATCTTTCATAATTTTCAGACCTTTCATAGATGTGTATTCAATCACGTTCAAACCCCTATCCAAACTCTACAATGTGATAATTGGGGGGAGGCGGAATATCTATCTGCAAAATTTTAGACCTATCTTGAGATCATGGAATTGAACGGCAGAAAACACGGTCTCCTATACCTCAATAGAATGGGATAGCAGAATGAGAAATTTGTCACGACCTTGAGGTGGCATGTGCACTTCTTATAGAAATAAATCCCAAAATCCTTTTCATTTCATGCAGTCCTTACCGCATGTTATCCAAACAATCAACTTCCAACTACTGTTGTCATATGTGATCGCATATGTGCATATGCATGAGGAGATCACATATGCTATGGTGGCATATGCAATCAGCATGCATATGCAGATTATTCTTTTTACCAAAATGTGCAGATCAAATCACAATCTAATAATTATAATAAGAACAAGATATCTTTCTCGATCAATCTCTTTGCCCCTCATTCTTCGAGGAACAGAAAGATCCTTTTCGAGTTTGAATCTGAAGAACCCAACTCGGTATTGTTAAAAGAGAGGAAGCAGAACCAAGTCAAGATGATACATACAGATCTACCCCTTCTTGCGCCAAAGATTTTACCATTTCCGAAGGATTGCATATGCTTTTTATTTGAGAATATGTGATCGGATACAGCACATGCAATCACATATTCGCCAACAGTCAGAAATTCGACCGTTGGCACTTCTTTTTTTTTTTTGCAAAATTTTCACTTTTTGCCTATAAAAAGGCACTCAAATCCCCCCAATCTGCAACATTGAATCATTCCAAACTCTCTCTTACTCTCTTTTACTCCTTAATCCTTATAATCTATCTCTTACATTCCAACTTCCAAGCCTAAATCCTAATCCCAAATCCTACAAAGATCAATCAAGAATAGATTGAAGAAGCACTCTCATTCTACATTCCTCTCTCTCTCTCTCTCTCTCTCTCTCTCTCTCTCTCTCTCTCTACATTCATACTACATTCTATTTCTCTTCATTCATAAATCATAATTATTCATTCTATTTCTCTTACATTACATTCTTTCTCTACATTCACTCTCTTCAAGACAATCATTCTCTAGATTCTAAAATCTACATATATTTTTCATTCCACATTTCTCTCTATTTCCCTTACATAGTACTTGGTATTTAGTAGTAGTTAGTGCTTGGTATTTAGTAATTACATTCTATTTCTCTAATCTCAAAAATCTACATTCATACATTTTATTTCTCTTCATTCATTCATTCTATTTATCTACATACATTCTACATTTCTCTGTCTTACATATAACATTCTATTTCTCCAATCTCTCATTCTCTCTCTCTTACATTCCTTCTTTACATTCATTCATTCATTCTCTCTTCAAGACAATCATTTTCTACATACATTCTACAATTTTCTCCCTCACTTACATTCTTGTTCAGTGTCAGCTATAAGCTACAAGCAGTGTTTTAAATACGGTAGCGTGTTGTGTAGCATTCAACCCTCCGTAGCGTGTATATGTGTGCTACACAATACTTCTATTTTTTAATTTTTTTTAAAAATATATATATGATAAATAGTAAGAAAATAGAAAAATATATAAATGTCACATTCTTCAAAATAAAAATCCCATAGTTAAGAGCATCAAGTACAATACAAATGTCACATTCCTCGGAAATCAATATCTTAAATTCTCAATTGATAGTCTCCAGACTCTAGTGTCTCAAGATCATCTACATCTAATAGATCATCGTCATCGTCATCATCCTCATTCACTTGGTCACCAGGTCTAGGCCTTTCATCATCAGCATCTACATCTGCTTGTACATCATCCACACCATGAACAATCATTCCTATATCTCCTTCCTCTCTTATAGGAGTAAGAAATCTTCCCATGGGACCACCTACACATTAAACAAGAGAGAGAGAGAGAGAGAGAGAGAGATTCATTGGTCTTTTACTTTCTTTGTTAAAAATGTTCATGTAACTTAGTCTATAACTATAAACACTTACTTAAATTAGTTGCCTTCCTTTTGTTTGAGGAAGGTGAGGGGCAAACTCCTTCAAAAATATTAGATGTTAATGGCGCATTGCTATCAATTGGATCATCAAACTTCGGAATAGTTGTAATGGCACTAATATCAAAGGCCATATTTTGATCTTCGAGCCATGATGGATCAATTGGGAGAACAGGGTCTTCTTTCTCAGCAATCCATTCATCACCTGATTCAATGTGGTCCACCAATATTGGATCCATTGCCGCCTTTCTCTTCATGCTTCTTTCTCTTAGTTTCATATTTATACATCACATATACTAGAGAGTTGAGCTTTTGTTGCTCTAGCCGTGGATCTGATCATATGATAATCTATGTTAGTCAATTATCAAACACTTGCTAATCTACTAAATAAAAATTAGCCAATTTAGAATATTGAATGGTACAAAAGTCACCTGCTCGAAAGTACTCCAATTTCTCTCATAGCTAGAAGCACTGCATGTGAGGCTTAAAACTCATATTGCAAACTTTGTAAGTTGTGGAGTTCTATCTTCAAAGCGTTCCCACCAATCAGCTACACAAATTAGCTATAATTTATAAATTAATGAAATACTTTCACCAATTATAAAAATATTGTAAGTGTTATAGTTTATAGCCCTGTTTGTTGTCAAATTTGTGGTGCCAAAGACACTGTTATGAAGCTTGCATCTGTGAAGAACAATGCTCTACTCAAGATCAACTTAGGTTGACAAGCACTGTTCACAAGTCAAGAATCTCAAGAAGCTTTCAAGTTCAACCTCAAGATCTCAAGAAGCTTTCAAGTTCAATCTCAAGATCTTAAAAAGCTCTCAAGTTCAAACGACATCAAGACTTCAAGCTCCATGACTTTCAAAGGTCACTCGTCTCTAAAGTTTCAATGTCCTTCACTATTGAGGTATGACTGACCTTAGGTTGACCTTTAGAGTAGGCCATTTTGGATACATAATTCATATGTTTTATATAAGTGAGTTTGGTCTTTTCTAAGACTAGTCCTGGACTTTGTTCAACTAGTCCTAGCACTGCTTCAACTTGTCTAAACATTTCCTCGATCAGTCGTAAGTTTGTTACAGAAATCGGAAATTTTCTGTTAGGCTTCGACTAGTCCTGGGGACTGTTCGACCAGTCGTAGGAATAGTGTCGACTGCATCTTCGACCAGTCGTAGACCTATGACTCAAAGAACAGCATTGAAATTCGACCACCTACAACCAGTCGAAGGGATCCTACGACCAGTCGAAGGAAACCCACGACCAGTCGTGAATCGCGTGGATTCACTTAAAATTTGGGGGAAATCATCCTCTTCTTCATTTCAACTTCACTCTCCAACGAGCCGACACACGACTAGTCGAACCCATTTTCCAAAATCTTCAAGGTTAGTGCTCCATTTGCATTTTGCTTGTAGATTTGTGTCTAGATTGCTTCTATTTCTCTCTTGGAGTTGTCTATTTCGAATTTAGTTGAGATCTGGGGTTTTTCTTTTGAAAAATCTGATTTGAGAAAACCCTTTTTTCAATCCTTTGCAACTCTTTATATTCTTGAAATCCTTGTTGCATATGGCTTCTAGAGGAAGAAAATCAACGTCCCGTGATCCGTCTTCTTCTTCCAGATTGGCCCCTATCACTAAGCATCATCTTAGGGCTCCTGAGGATGATCCATCCTATGTTCGGGACATCAGATTGCGTAATGTTATTGTTGAGCATCCAGTTGATATTAATCATGTTGCTCCTTTTGATATTTTTCCTATGCTCCAATCTGTAGGTTGAAATAACTTATTGCTTTGGGGTAGGCCAGCATACCGGTCCATTGCCCAATCCATATTTGCATGCATATGTGCTTTCTCACTGGAAAATTTAACTTTTTCTATCTCAACAAGAGAAGGGCCATTTGAAGTTGATCGTTATTTGATTTCAGCCCTTATGGATATTCCAGTGAATGATGAGGGTATTCCCATCCATACTTTATCTGATAAACCCTATGTCGCTGAAAAACGTATGCTGACTAAGGACTTATGCAATTTGGATGTACAATGGATGCATAAAGGGAATGCGCTTCCTTCAAAATATCTATTACCCAAATACAGAGTTCTACACAAAATCTTTGTGTCTAATTTGTATCCTCGGTCGAGTAATTATATTTCCTATCTTTTATCATTCATAATTTAATTCAGTCTTCTGAGAGACAATTCGGTGCTCCATATAAGCTAAGTGTGCATATTTAATATTCTCTTTCTTTAGCTTTCTTAATTGATTTTGTTTCTTGTATTCCAATCTAATCTGAAAAGAGGAATTGTTGTTTTCCTTTTTCTGGAATCAAAATCAATTAGAGCTAGCCCTTTTGTTTTAATTTAAAATCTATTAGAACCTAGAACCATTATAAAGTGAGTATTGGACATTGAACTTTAACATTCAAATCTCTACTCCGACTTGGTTCTTCTGGGCTGCTACAACGAAGGAGAAAATCAAGTATTTTACAATTTGTGTAATTTACATTGTTTGGTTTTATTTGAGGTTAAGCCAGAAAAATCTCAAAGTTGTTGGTTATCTGAGGAGAGCCAGAAAACTCTAAAGTGAGGGTTTTTGAATTGTGTAAGCCCTTTGAAAAAGACACAATTGTGAAGGTTTTGGGTGAACCTGTGAAAACCTATTTGATAGTGAACGCTAATATCCCTTGTGTGAGGATATTAGGAGTGAAGTAGCATTCTGTGTGGCTGTTGTTTAAAAGTTGGTGAACACACAGGCGAACCACTATAATTCTTTGTGTTGTGGATGTGTGATTTATATTTCCTATCTTTTATCATTCAGAATTGTGGAATGTATGTGTGGATGTGAATGTTGTAAATTTTACATTACAAGCACAGTGGGGAATGTTGTAATAATTTAGATTTACATTTCAGCATTATATTTTTGCTATCTCTTTATTACTTTGAGCTTCAGTTTCTCTATTTGTTCTAGTAAGGTTGCCCTGCCATTTTTATGGTGCATGGTTGTCCTTAGAACAATCAATATTTTGAGCTAGCATTCAGCAGTGTGAATTGATTTATTTATTCAGTTCTATCTTTCTATATTTCCGCTGTATTTTTCTTAAAATTTGGCATAGTCCTATTCACCCCCCCTCTAGGACATATAGCTTGGCCATTTCAAATATAATTTACATAAAAATGAAAATATCAAAATATAAAATTATATATTACCTGGGGAACGCTTTGTCATGGTTTCAAGTGCAAGGCGAGAGCCAAAATCCCCTCTTCTCTTCTTATATTCATCCAACTGAATATCAGCATCAGCATGCTCTTCATGGGGGATCATCCTATCCATGCACGCTAACAACCCCCTTTTTATCTTAGGGTGTGTAGAGAACTTATCTGAGTACCATATTTGAGGATTCAAATAGTACCCGACTGCATGTAGAGGACGATGAAGCTGAGGAGTCCATCTTTCATCTACTTTGTTCCAAATTGGAACATATCTCTTTTTTACATTATTGCAATTAAATGCAATTTTCTCCTTTGCTGAGTCCATCAATTCATAAATGAACCCCATTGCCCCCATTGCTGGCCTCTCTTCCAAATCTACTTCTCTTAAAACGCTTACCAAAGGCATGGTCATCTTAACACATAAGGCAACATTCGGCCAAAACTTCTGATCAAACATTATAATAGCCCGTACCTTTATTCCTTCAGGTTTTTTATCCCAAGAACATGAGCATCATTGTTCCAATGTTAACATGGCTATACGACCATTCTTTTGCTTGTAAATACTTCGGAGGGTGAGGTACGATGTTGCAAAGCATGTCACTGTCGGCCGTAGAAGCTCATTATTATTCGTGAAGCTTCTCATCATGCTTAATACAATTTCGTGCCCATAAATAAACTTAGTCATTATCCTTGCATTTTCAAGCATTTCATAATACATTTTCTTTTTTCCAATATCCTCCAACATTAGATCTATGCAGTGTGTAGCACACGGAGTCCAATATATCATTTTCCTCCTATCCATTAACTTCTTCCCAGCACTCGCATAGCTTGAACGGTTATCCGTGATAACCCGGACCACATTTCCTTCCACAATTTCATCGAGATATTTAAATAACAAATTTCCATCTTTTATTGAATCTGCAGCATCAATAGACTTGTAAAACATTGTTCCGATCGGAGAATTAATTAAAAAGTTAATGATGCTTCTATTCTTTCCATCCGTCCAACCATTAAACATAACTGAACATCCATAAGTTTTCCAGGAATCTTTGTATGCTTTCATTAAACTATCAATATTAGCAACCTCCTCTTATAGTATCCATGTTCTCATCTCATGCATGGATGGTGGCTTCAATCCCAGTCCAAACTTTCCAATAGCCTCATACAATGCTGAAAAATACGAGCTATTACACAGGTTGAACGACAAAGCATTCCCAAAAAAAATCTTCCAATCACCCTGCATACTTCTTTTCTTTCTTCCTTCTTCCACCTTGAATTCAATGTGAATTGACGTTGCTCACTGCTAACAAATTGATCCATAGGACCCCTTGCTCTTGCCATTGGTTGATTACCAGAAGATCCACTACCAAGTTGGCTGCCAATGAAAGCATCATTACCCACACTAGCGCTATCACTTGCAAAACCAAAAAGATATGTCGATCTCCCTCCCGATATCTCGAAACACCTCATTTCTTCTTCTTTTTTCGTCATGATATTCCTTTCTACACTCCTCCTTGGCTTCTTCCGTCACTTTTGGGCACGGCTTTAACCCATAGTGGGTTTCGGCCAAATGATTCTTTAGGCGAGTCACGCCTCCTGTACACCTTTGACCACAAAATTTGCATTGCACATAATTTTTATGAGATTGTCCAAGTGGATTATCAGCCACGTATTTCCATGCAAATTTATCTCTCTTTTTCTTCAAACATTCTTCTCTTAAGTTCACTACTTAACCAAAAAAAAAAAAAAAACACACCACAAACAAACCAATGAATCACAAAGATCAACATTAACTTATGAAAAAACCATCATGTCAGTGGGCCATGCCATACACACATCACAGTAGACCCCACGCATCTGGGCCATGCCATACACACACCACGATGGACCCCACGGCATGTGGGCCATGGCATAAAACACCACAGAGGACCCCACACATGTGGGTCATGGCATAGAACACCATAGTGGACCCCACACGTGTCCCACGTGATGGTTGGATGGGTCAAATCCATGCCATACACACCATAGCTCCCATACATGAGAACCAACCTCTTAAAAAGAAAAAAAAAATGAAAAAATAACCACAACTTTTCAACATTAAAAAAAAAAAAAAAAAAAAAAAACCTCATTAGCAATGATTAAAGGGTCAAAATATACCTTAAATAGAGATTTAATCAACTGAAAATGCATTTTGGGGAGCTACATGTTCGCACGGCTGCGAAAAGAGGAAACGTGATTTCTCCCTTATTTGAGCTTCAATGCTCCTAAAAATCCAACAAGAAGATGCTCTTGTAGGTCCGATTGAACGCCAAAAATCAGATCTGAGATAGGGCTGCTCGAAAGCTTGGAATCAAACCTTCAAAATGGCAGCAACTGTGGCTGCTGCGGCACTACGATAGGGCTGCTCGAAAGCCCCATTTCGATGGTTTTGAGTTTTTTTTTTCTTTTTTTTTTTTTAAAAAAAAACTGTTATAATACAAGTCTCCCACCATCTACTCAAAAGGAAAAAGTCCCAACCACCACCATTTTAAAACAACTTTTTAAGTAATAGAACTTTTATTTTAAAAATCTTACGATAGTCCTGAGGTGTACGCTACAAGCTACCTATGTGTAGCATACGCTACTGCAGATACACGCTATTTCATATGCCACATAGCGTTTTTTGTACGCTATGCTACGTAGTGTACGCTACAGCGCTATTCAATACACTGGCTACAAGTTACAACTACAAGATTCAAAAATCAACAATCTACAAGTGTTGGCTTAAAGAAACAATAGCAAGACTCAAGACTCAAGAAAGTCTCAAGACAAGAATTTAGATTCAAACTTGTATACTAGTGTAAATCTCTCTCTCTCTCTCTCTCTCTCTCTCTCTCTCTCTCTCCGCTGCAAGTATAAGTGTAACTCCCTCTCTCTTTTTTTTCTTTCTTCTACAACTACAAGTGCATAACTCTCTCTCTCTAGCCTACAACTATAAGTGTGCAACTCTCTCCCTTTCGTTCATTCTCTAATCTTTACAACTTACAACAAATGTACAACTAACAAGAAGAAAGCACAATGTCTTCTTCTTCCTAGTCTTCTTCTTTGAAACACAAGTCAAATGACCCAAGTTGGAAGTACGTGCATTATCATAGTGCTACCAAGAAGACTCACATAGTGTGTGACTTATGTGGCTTTGTGAGTTCCAATGGCATTACATGGCACAAGCAACACCTTGTACAGACATCAGGATCAAATGCAAGAGCATGTACCAATATTACTCCAGAAATTCAAAGGAAAATCATAGAGTACATAAATGAACAAACAAGAAAGAAACACAATAGTGTCATACTTTGAGAGAAATTTATGGAACAAGATGTTAGTGCCTCAGTTTTGTCAATGACATGAGTTAGGGTGTCTTGAGTCAGTTGAGCGTCCATAGGAAGACTTTGAAGACCAGAGACTTGAAGACTTGAAGCATCAAAGCCGAAGATAATAAGTAAAACATAAGGTGCCTTAGTAACCCTAGCCCTAGACCCCTTTAGATAAAAAAACAACCTACCCTAGATGACTTGTTCTATGTAGGAAAACCCTTAGTCATCAGGTTTGTAGCAGCTAGCTAATGTGCAAAGTGCATAGACAAAATGAATATCAAAATGCACAAGTTGGATCGATCCTTGATCAATCGAGCAAATCATCGATTGTTCTCAATCGATCGAAGTCCCTTCGCTCGATAGATCTAAGGTGCGTGAAAACGTCCAGCGAGCTTTCTATCTGAAAATCAAATTAAGTCCAATTGATAGAAGTATCTCTTGATTGATCAAAGGTAGCTGTTATAGATTCGTTGGAGGCTTTTTTCTATAAATTTAGCAATTGGATCTTTGTAAAAATGATGGATTTTGATGTTTTAGAGACCCTAGTATATCCCAAGCTCTATCATACCTCCTATGATCTATCCCGAAGAGATTTATGTTATCTTCTTAGTGATCCTTCACTCTAATGAGCATTCCAAAGATATATTACAAGAAGAACATGATCTCAAGCCTTCTCTAGAGTGTAGACATTAATATTATAGGTAAATCCTAATGTCTATAAACCTCTAGAGGGTGAATCACTACTAGGAACCAATTAAAACCATTGGTTGTAGAAGATTCAACCCAACTCCTATTACCTTGGCATCTCATAAGAAAATCGTTGTCGGTAGCCAATTCAAGGAAGCGGAAGAAGATCGACTTAAAATATCGAGGGAACACAAGATAAGCGAATTCAAGAAGTGAAGATGCATGTCAAGCAAGGGGCATCAACGGGGCTCAATCCGACAAGTAAAGCTGTCAATTTAGAGTCCATATACTCTTTCCTTGTGTAGGATTGAGTATAGAGTTTGTGACCCAAACTCGATCAAGTCCTGTGCAGGCCTCCGACGGGAGTACGTGTGTAAGTCCTTATGTAGGCCTCCAACGGAAGTATGTTTATTAAGTCCTTGTGTAGGCCTCCGACAGAAGTATACATTTGTAAGACCTTGTGTAGGCCTCCAGTGGGAGTGTGCGGTTATAAAAGTTAAGTGTGAACCTATTGAAAATTCCTATGATAGTGAAATCCGATACACTCTAGGAGAATGCGTCTGCTAGGAGTGGAGTAGGCTAATAGTCAAACCACTATATATCCTTGTGTTTACGATTGTGATTTGTGCACATTTCTATTCATGCTTACGAGTTTAATTGGTCGAGTTATATGAATGCTTGAATGGATTGTATGTTAGGCACAGTGTTTTCAGAATCGTACGATTCACGATACGAATCATACGATTCGTATCGTATCGTATGTCTATACAATTCAAATCGTACGGACGAATCGTATGATTCGTATCGTATCATATGATTCAATCGTGAATCGTAATCGGCCCCCAAAACCGGTGGAGTCCGATGAAAACTCCATTTTTTTTTATTTGTATTTTTTTAAAACATATTTAGGCCCCACCATTAGAAAATCATATCCTTACCAATTTTTGTGAGATTTTGGAGACTTTTGAAGCTTGTGGGACATAGGAAACCTAGAGAAAGAAATCAACATATCTTTTTCGTCGCTCAATAGAACCGAACGTCACTTGTTGCATTCGATTTCTAAATTGAAATAGGTAAGAATACATGTAAAATATTCATTTATTTCTTTCTATTTCATTTCTTTCATACATTGGTGAAAATATAGTTTTTTAGAAAATAAAAATAGAATATTTCAATTTTTTTCATTTTTTTCAGTTTTTTACATTTCTTTTTTAGGGCTTTTCTATTTAAAAGTTATTTATGCCCCCACATACATTATAATATCACTTCTTTTCTTTCTTTGGAGACAAAGTGGTGAGATTTGGTGTTTATATGGGGCCTAAATAGATTTTTGGGGGCCTAGCCTAAATTGTTTTTTTTTTTTTTCTTAATATGCATGTAAGCTTGGCTTGTTACTTGTGTGTTGCCGACTTGCCATGTCGGTTCGTTTTGAGCATTGAAGATGGGAAAGAAATCAAAGACGAAGAAAATGATCTTACATGGGAGTATTGTTCAAAGATGGACAAGAACAATAATCTCCACCTAAGATGCAATTTTTCTGAGAAGGCATATTGGGGTGGTGTGTTTCGAATGAAACACCAACTAGCCTGAACGAAGAAGAATGTTGCAACATGTCTGGTAAGTAGGGGATGAGTAGTAGAAAAATTCAAAAAATTATTGGATAGTAATGTTAGCGGGAAGAAGCAACAAGAAGATATTTTTTATAACGTTGGAAGGGTTCCTATAACTAATTATGTCAATGAGATGGATGGTGGGAAAAGAAAGAGAATAAGAGATGATTTTATGGAAATGAGTGGGCCATAAGAAAAACAACAAGCCACTCTAAACAAAATCTAAAAGAAGGGAAATAGAGATAGTGTCTATCTATTTTGCGTTTACTATACGCAAATGCCCTACCATTCAACCTTGTAAAGAGCCCATTCTTCGCACCAGTGTGGAAGAGGGTGCTGCATTTGGGCCAGGATTGAAGCTTCCCTTGTATCATGAAGTGAGGAATAAATTTTTTGAAGATGGAGGTTGAGTTGATATAGAAATCTATTTATGTATAAAGGAGGGAATGGGAGGAGATTGAATGCACGATTATGTCGGATGGGTGGACTGATGGAGTGAATCGGTCAATTACAGTTTTTTTGTTAATAGTCCAAGTGGTACAGTATTTTTAAGATTTGCTGATATGTCCGATATTTCAAAAAATGCCGACAATTTGTTAGGGTTGCTCAAGTCAGTGATTGATGAAGTGGGTGAAGAGAACGTTGTACAGGTAGTTACAGATAGTGTTTAAATTGTCAACAATATTATCGAAATATCGCCAATAATATCGGTGTCGCTGCACTAGCGAAAACCAAAACCCCAAATTTTCGTTGCTCTACGGAATATTGATGAAATATCGGCGAAATTTTCGATATTGTCAATAATTTGGATTCTCGCCGAGAATATCGACTATATCCCTGCATAAATACGTAGAAATTAGAAAAAAGTTTACAAAAAGAAAAAAAACTTTGATTTCGGTAATACCTGGTTATCGGAAATCGGAAGAAGTGAATCTGACGAATCCCTCAATCAAAAATTCCCCTTTCTGAGATGGGAAAGTTTTCAGTGCAAATGAAATCCCCCTTTCGAAAATCCCCCTTTCTTCAGCAAAATTCCCTCCCTACAAATGATTTTTTTAACCTTCAAAGGGTGGAAGCCGATTGCGTACTGATATACTCGATACGCTTTATCGCTTTATCGTACCGAGTAAACTCTCTTGGACCCACCTTGAATGTATGTGATTTATCCACATCGTCCATCCTTTTTTCCAACTCATTATAGGGTCTAAACCCAAAATCGAAGCATATCCAAAGCTCCAGTGGACCACACCACAGGAAACAGCGAGAATAATGATTTCCATTGTTGAAACCTTCCCAGGGCCCACAGTGATGTTTATTTTTCATCAAACCTTTTCATAAGGATACAAAGGCAAGGATGAACGGATAACACAAATATCAGCTTGATTCAAAATTTCTATGGCCCCGAGGAAGTTTCAATGGTAGGCGTTCAATTCACAATGTTTCCTATGGTGTGGTCCACATAAACTTCTGATGTGGTTAATTCTTGGCTTGTTTCCATAAAATTTCCTTCTAAAAAGGATGGACGGTTTGGATAACACATCCAAATCATGTTGGGCCCCACAGAATTTACAAAGTACGCTCTCATATGCTCAATACGCAATCCGTTTATTAAGGGAAGTGGATTAGGTGTTACGCGGGTAATACTTTAGTGGGTGTTACCTTAATGTGCAGGGCCCACCTTGATGCATTTTTTGTATATCCACCCTCTACATTAGTTTTTACCAATCATTTTATGAACTGATGCAAAATCTTAAGTAGATCGAAATCTGAAAGCCCCTAAGAAGTTTTCAATGGTAGACGTTCAGTCCTCATTGCTTTTTGTGGTACGGTCCACTGAGGTTCGAATTTTACTCATTTTTTTGCCAATGCCCTAAAATGATCTTGTGAAATGAATGGACGGTGTGGATATAACACACACATCATGGTGGGGCCAACAGAACTTGGTGACATCAACCCACTAAGGAGGTCGGTGGTGTGGCACACACGTTATCCGCATCCGGAACAAGCAATGTGGGTGGGACCCTTATCATAGGGCTCACCTCTATGCATTCATTGTATATCCATGCTGTCCATCTGTTTTTTTGGATTAAATTAGGGCATGGTCCAAAAAATGAAGCAAATATAATTTTCATGTAGACCACACCATAGGAAACAGTGGTTATTGGACATTAAAAACATTCTGTGGACCTCAGAAGTTTTGAATCGAACAGATATTTGTTTTTCTTTCATCCAGGTCTGTTTGGCCTTATCAATAGGTTGGATAATCAAAAAACATTACGGTGGAGCCTAGGAAGTTTTTAATGGTGAACGTTCAATGACTGTTTGTTGTGGTATGGTCCACCTAAAATTGCTTCTTCATTTATTGGACCACACTCTAAGTTAGGCTGGAAAAGCAGATGAACGGCATGGATATACAATGCATGCATTAAGGTGGACCCTACGGTCAGCGTCCCACTCACATTGTTGTTCTGGGGTTGCACCCAAGCAGCGCTCCTAGTTTTGAGGGATCCTGGGCGCAGCTTTAATGGGTCCCTATCCACTGAGGTGGGTGGAATCCCTAACCATGGGGCCCATTGTGATGCATGTGCCTTACATCCACTCCGTCTATTTGTTTTGAAAACTCATTTTAGGGCATGCTCCAAAAAAACAAGCAGATCTTAATAGCAGGTGGACCATAAAATGGGAAACAGTGGTAATCAACCAATAAAATTTCTCAAGGGCCATGAAAGTTTTGGATTATGCTAATATTTGTATGGTCTCTTCATCCATGTCTTTGTGACTATATCAATAGATTGGATGGCAAATAAACATTCTGGCGGACCCCATGATGTTTTCAATGGTGGAGATTCAATCACAACAGTTTGTTTCATGTGGTATGGTCCACTCAAGATTTAGATCTTGTTCATTTTTCTGATCATGCCTTAAAAGGAGCTGTCATATTTGATGGACGGTGTGGATATAAGGCACATACATTTAATAGTGGATGTTGGGTGTGGGAATCCGTTCATATTTGATGGACAACTTGAACACTATGGTGTGCGTTTGGCAAATTTACCGTAGATATTACTGATGATGTGTATATAAGGCACATACATCACAGCTGCCAAGAAGCAACTAATTAGAAACTGATGATCACAGTAGGCCCTATGATTATGTAATGTAATTTTTTTGTATTTTTTTTTTCTAAATATACAAATATATGTATTTAGGCTTGTCATGAAGTTTCAGTGAAAAATTCCACCATTTTCCTCATGTTATTCCCTTTTTTTTCTGAATTTTCAGTTATCGGGGATAACGATATTATATCTTTATCTCTGGCCAGCAAAACTTGTAGCGACACCGACAACTCGAACACTAGTTACAGATAGCGCATCTGCCTATGTGAAGGCGGGTCAGATGTTAATAGAGAAGAAGACATTGTGATGCAGGACAATTAACCACTTGCTCTAAAAGCTCGAACTGTTAGAGCATGGCGAATCAATCCCTTTATATCATAGCCTAGGCCCCACATCTCATGGGTTAGGACCCCGGCCGAACCCCCCCCCCCCCCCAAGTGGACATCTCATGGGTACCGCCTCACATGAGCCACCCGCCACACGGGCTGCCCACCCTAAGTGTGCCCCTGCATACCACAGGCAACCCCACTCGTATCCGGTGTGAAAATGCCCCTGCATTACATTGTTTTGGTCTCATGTGCTGGTCTCATGTGCAGCCCATTGCATAGACCTAATGCTCGCAAAAATTGGAAAGTTGCAAGTTCATCCAGAGACCGTGGCAAAAGCAAGGGGCCACAACGGTCTATATTTACAAACATTGTTGGGTCTTAAATTTGAAGAGGAAGCATGCAATAAGGGAGTTGACTCAACCGGCCATAACATGGTTTGCTACGTGTTACTTAACTTTAAAAAGCATTCATAAAAATAGAATTGGCCTCGAGTCAATGTTTACCTGTAAATAATGGGAATGTGACAACTTCTCTAACATCATTGTGTTTGCAATTGCTTATATGGATGCATGTTTATTCTTGCTTATGATTGAATGTGTTTAATTTATATGGATACATGATTGAATGTATGTTAGGCACTTAAATTGTAGCACACATAATGTATATTTCATATCTCTTCTCATAGACTAGTAGCTCATTTAGTTAGAGTCATTTGTAGTCTATGTGCTTGGACCCACTTGGCTTGGAAGCTTAGGTGTTAATTATTTTTAATTGGCAAATATTTTTAAGTGGTCCTGTTCCTCCCCCCGCCCCCCAGGACTTGGCTAGGCTCCACTAAGCTTTCGCGTGCCATGGTAGACAATCCACACAATTTCAATTAGTATTAAAGTAGGTTGCTCTTTAAGGACTTCACCATCTACAATACGATCCGTCAGGAGCTTTAGAATTAGGTATATACATGAGGGGAGTGTCATTACACGACCACCTTATTTTGATGGGTCTAACTACGTCTATTGAAAGGCTAGGATAAGGGTATTCTTGAGATCCCTTGACCCTGTGATTTGGGCTATTGTGGTTGATGGTAAAAGCATTAACACTCCCAAATATAAATTCAATTGGAGTGTCGATAAGTGAGCTAGGTATGCCTATGATGCCAAAGCTCTCAATGCGATTTATTGTGTGGTTTCCCTCGATGAATTTAAATGCATTTGCACATATGAAACGAGAAAAAAAGCGTGGCAAATCTTAAAAACCAACCACGAGGGAACTAGCACGATAAAACATTTCGAACTTCAGCTCTTGACCACACAATTCAAAAATATTAAAATGGAAGAGTCTGAAACTTTTATAGAGTTCTATAGTAAATTGAACGATATTTACAACACCGTGTAGGGTTTAGGAGAAAGAATTCCAAAGGGACATATATGTAAGAAAATACTTAGATCCCTACCAGATAGATTCACCTCCAAAGTAACCTCAATAGAGGAGTGTAAAGACATATATAGGATAAAAGTAGAACTCGTAGGTTCCCTACGTACATTTGAATTACACTTGAGAGAAACTCTCTCTAAAAAGAAACACACTGCCTTGAAAACTTCACATGGCACAAGAATAGGAAAATAGAATCTAACGATGATAGTGACATTGAGGAAGATGAGGATAAAGATATGGCAAGAAAAGTCTAAAAAATCCTCAAGATTAGTAGAGAGGACTGTGACAAGAAGGGTAAAACGGTTGAACTTGTGCCTATAGGTAAGTTTTCCAAGAAACTAAGATGATGTAAGATAATGGAAACTACCCTAGGATGCAAGATGAGAAATCAATTTACACATTAATTTCAGCGATCAACTTGTAAAATCAAACATAGTCACATAATAGATTCGAAAATTCATATTTATAACATGAAAGTCCTATGTTATCACATATGCAGTGTACAAAAATATAAAATAATTCAAAAGTGGCCCACTTGAAAGTAGGGACTTCCAATCTAGCGTGGGTAGTGCAATAACCATGTTCATAGACAATGATGTAAGCAAAATTCTGGTTCCGGGAAACTTTCATTAAAAAAAAAAAAAAAAATCAAATTTTCATTAGGATTTTCTATTCATGGATGGAGATTTAGAAATGGAGTTTTAGGGATTCAAAGGATCTAAGGATTAGGGAGGTTTGGAGAGAAATCAAAGAGGGAAAACTCCAAATGGGGGCCCACACGTGGCTGCCCATACGAATGCACACACGTGCGTGCGTGCATGTGCACAAGTGAGTCCACACATGGCTAGGTAAAGGGGAAGAACGGGAGGAATGATTAGGGTTTTGATAGGTTTAGTAGATTGTAATGGGAGGGAAAGAAGGAAGACGAGAGAAGAAGAATAATATCTTTTGAATAAGAGAAAAGGGATGGATGCACCTCAAGGAATCCAGCACCAAACAAGCCTCTACCCTTCCACAATTCAATTGGAATAGAGGGTTTCTCACAAACTCTAAAACACGAGGAAAATTTCTTCACACGAGGGGGCTTCTCTCTTTTTTCTTCTCAATAACTCCACTATGGTTGGACGTCCACCCTCCCATGCTTTTATAATTAAAATTTTGGAATAATTACAACTATGCCACCCAAGTGAAATGGCCCATTATCCAAAATAAGAAAACTAAAAACACTTATTATCAATCTCATCCATCAAATAAATCCTTAAAATAACCAAAAATATATAGGATACAAGATCAGAGTCTAAGGGGCCCAGATCTAAAAGATCTAGTGGCCCAATGGTTAGATCGACACGAAATAAAAATCATATGACCAAAATGGTCTCCTAAGAAGCCTACATATATTATCAATTGGGGTCTTCCTGATGCACATCCAATGCATGTGAGGTCTTTAAAATAGCCCGGCGGGCCCCGTCTAGCACTCGTCTCCCATCCACAAAGAAAGTGACGCTAATATGGGTGGTTGCCTCCGTCTCTAGTACACCCGAGTAGGTCCTTCGATGTCCCCATTAATTCTCCTCAGCTGAGAAGAATAAGCCACTGGTGAAATAAAGTTGTGATTACGCTCGAGGAGGTCGGAATCAATGCGCTGGAACTCTGCCTTTATAATCTAGTCGTTGTCCGACTCCGGCCTATTCTTTCACTTCACGAGGTATTTCTAATATCCTCCATCGTGGGTAGAGACTGCTTGGTGGTGCAAAACATCCTCAATCTCTTCTTTCTGACTAGGTAATGATGGAAGAGAAGGCAATGGGTGGGAAGTAAAGTCATGTAAAAGCCCTGGGTTGGGGATGGGATCAAGAACATTATCATCTGAAATATGAGAAAGGTTCACAAGAGGACTAGAAGATGAATGTGTGGGTCTGTCACAAGGCACAACGTCTTCTGCGTTAAATGTTGCACTAATGCCCATGTTAGATGGAAGATCACCACATACACATTAGGGCCCACTCTTATCAAAATTTTATATGGACTTGCACTGCGGGCATGCAATTTCCTCACGCTTCCCTGTGGAAATTATTCAGGACTAATGCGGACCATGACATAGTCATCCACATGAAACTCCTCAAACCAACGATGTAAATCTGTAGATATTTTATAATGTTGATTACTAGCATTAATGCACTTCGTGATCCTCATTATGCAAATCATGAATATGTTGTGCAAAGGCTTCTGCAGACTCAAATGGCCTATGTGAAACGGACATGGGTATGAGATCTATAGGCGTTCTACGCTTGTACCCAAATACTATCTCAAATGGACTCATTCCTGTTGACCTATTGATGGAATTGTAGTATACAAACTCAGCTATGGGCAAAACCGCATCCCATGTCCTAATATGGTCTCGCACCAAACATCGTAGTAAATTCCCTAAGCTTCGATTGATAGTCTCCTTCTAACCATCAGTCTGAGGATGGTTTGTCGAAGAAGACTACAACTTAGCTCCCATCATCTGCCATAAGAGTTCTCCAAAAATGACTCATAAACCGCACATCTCAATCTAACACAATGGTCTTCGGCATACAATGCAGATGAATTACCTCCTCAAAGAATATCTTAGCCATGTTAGTGGCATCAGACGTTTTAGAACATGAGAGAAAGTGAGCCATTTTCGAAAAACAATCCAAAACTATAAAAATAGAATCGTGCTTTTTAATCGTCTTGGGGAGCCCAAGCACGAAATCCATGCTAATATCAACCCATGGGCCATGGGGGATTGACAAATGTGTATATAAACCGGTGTTCTGTTTCCTCTGCTTTGCCAGCTGACAAGTCCTGCATTGCCCTATAATGTTAGCCATGTCTCACTTGAGATCTGGCCAATAAAAACGCTCATTTACAAGGGCAATAGTCTTGTCACACCCAAAATGACCAGCTATCCCTCCAACATAAAGCTCCTAGACAAGATGGTCACGAAGGGACGTACTGGGTATACACAATCTATCACCTTTAAACAAAAACTCACTGAGCAAGACAAACTCACTACTACTCCTAGACTGACCATCTAACAATGATATGTACCTCTCTAAAATCTAGGCAACTAGGATAATCTTCTTTTAAATGCTCAAACCCAGTGACTTCGACACTCATGGAGTGAAGTAACACAACCCTACGACTCAACAGATCGGCAGGTTTATTCTCAACCCCGGCCTTGTGCTTCAACACAAAAGTGTACTCTTGGAGAAATTGGACCCACATGGCATGCCCCAAGTTCAACTTTTTTTGTGAGTTGAGATAGCGCAAAGTCTCATGGTCAGAGAATAAGACGAACTCTTATGATAATAGATAATGTCGTCAATGGTGCAAGGACTGCAATACTGCATATAATTCCTTGTCATAGGTAGAATACCGACTCAGTTTTTCGCTAAAGAAAGTAATAGGGTACCCTTCCTAACTAAGCAATCCACCTATACCTACACCAAATGCATCACAAGCGACCTCAAAAGCCTTGAAAAATCTGGAAGTCGCATGACAGGAGCTTCAGTCATCTTGACCTTAATCTCCTTGAACGCCCTAAAGACTGCTTTAGTCCATTTGAACTCCCCTTTTTTAATGCAATCGGTAATGGGAACCATGATAGAACTAAACCCTCTAATGAACCGTCTATAAAAGGTGGCTAAGCTGTAGAAGCTACACACCTCACAAATATTACACGGCTCAGGCTAACTGACTATGGCCTTAACTTTCTCGTGATCTGCACGCATGCCCTCAGATAACATAATAAAACCTAAGAAGATGACACTACTAAATAAAAACGGACACTTCTTGAGATTGGCATATAACTTCTTGATGAGGACATCAGAGGACCTACTCGGGTGTACCAGAGATAGAGACAACCACCCATATCAGCGCAACCTTGTTTGTGAATAGGAAACGAGTTCCAGATGGGGCCCACCAAGCCGTTTTGAAGACCCCACATGCATTGGACGTGCATCAGGAAGACCCTACGTTAGGATGTTGTATATGGGCTGCTTAGGAGATCATTTTAGTCATACGATTTATATTTCTTGTCGATCCGACCTTTGGATCTTGTCGATCAGGCCATTGGGCCACCAGATCTGGGGCCCTTCGACTATAATATTGCCTTCTTAATGTTTTTTGTTATTTTTAGGAGTTATTTGATGGTTCAGATTGATAATAAATGTTTTAGTTTTTTTATTTTGGATAATGGGCCACTTCACTTAAGTGAGTGGCGTAGTTGTAATTATGCTGAATTTTAATTCCGAATTTTTAATTATAAAAGCACGGGGGGGTGGAGTTCCAACCTTAGTGGAAATTTGAGGGAAAGAAAAAAAGAAAAAAGAGAGAAGCTCTCTTGTGTGAAGGAATTTTCCTCATTGTTTTATAGGGGTTTTTTTTTTTTTTTTTGAAAAAAAAACTTTCCCTTCCAATTAAATTGTGGAAGGGTAGAAGCTTGTTTGGTGGTGGATTCCCCAAGGTATTCTTCGTCTTACATCCTTCCTCTTTCTTCTTCGAAAGGTATTCTTCTTCTCGTCTTCCTCTTTTCCCTTCCATTACAACCTTCTAAACCCTAGATCTTCAATTTCTTATTTTCTCCAATTTTTAAAAACCCTAATTCCAAAATCCCTAATTTTCCTACAGATTTTCCCCTTTCCTAACCCTAATCATAAAACCTACAAATATGTTCATTGAGTGCGGAACGTGTCTATGCTAAATTAGAAGTTCTATCCTTCCATCAGTCCTAGCTTTAATTGATTTATGTGATTTCTTAGCATACGGGCATATGATTTAGGTTAAATCATATTTTATTTCCTATTGTTTACTCTTAATTAATTGGTAGGTTAGCATCTTTTGTTAATTGAATTATTTTATGGACTCTTTCATAATCTCCACATTGCATGCTAGCATTAAATCATGTGTCCTGCATCACTTCTCTACCCTAAAGATCCCACACTTGCCTCAGATTGTAGAGGTGTTGTTCCCTAGTCATGCTATAAATAAGGATGTCATTAAAGTACATGACTAGGAACTTCCCCTTAAAGGGTCTCAACACCAAGGTCATCACCCGCATAAATGTACTTGGGGCATTGGTCAGCCCAAAAGGCATGACTAGCCACTCATACAGCTCATCCATCGTCTTAAAGACCGTTTTCCACTCATCACTTAGGCGAATACGAATCTAGTGATACCGACTCTTGAGGTCTATTCTGAAGAAAATTGTGGCATTGGCCATCATGTCCAACATATCGTTAAGAAGTGATATAGGAAACTAGTACTTAACAGTAATCTTGTTGATGGCCTAGCTATCTACACCAAGGTATTCCATATCCATTATGATATGCACGTAAAGGCCGATACGTATAAGTAACGGCCATGACCGTTACGCGATACGGGAGTGAAGCGGGGCAATTAGTTTTTTGAGACCGTATCAGCTGTTACGCTGGCCGAAAAGGCCGTTACAGGGCATAATGACCATTACTCCTGTAAAGGTCGAAAAACGGTCACTTTTTTTTCTATTTAAATTCATTTTTCTTCTGTTTTTCACTTTTCTCATTCCAAAAACTCTGCTATATCATTGTACAACAAATTTCGACCACTCTTACTATAGCTTTTAAAATTAAAACTATGGACCGAAGTGATTTGAGCAAATAGAATCTCTAAGGGCATTTTTTCCAAAAAAAATGAAAAAAGCACTATTTATGCCTTTTTTTGATTTTTAGTTCTAATGCTTGATCGTGATGTGTAAACATTAGAGACATAATCATATTAAACAATTCACTAGATAGCCCGATACAACACTCTCACCAAAGAGTCGACCGTTACACTACCATAAACATGTTTTTTTTTAAAAAAAAAAAGAATAAATATTTGAAATATTTACATTATTCTTGATTTTCTAGATATTTTTTCCAAATTTTTCGGGCAAAAGAAAATTTTCAACTGTTACGGGGGTCGTTACGCCCCCATATTGATCGTTTTGGCCGATACCCGTATCGATAATGGTGGTGACCGTTACAGCCACCGTTACCGATACAGAATACCTTGATCCACACACATACGCCATGTGGCATCCTTTTTGGGCATCAGAAGGGTGAGCGCGGCACATGGACTCATGCTCTCCGTAATGAACCCTTTCCTAAGAAGCTCATCAACTTGCTTCTTGAGTTCTGCATGCTCCGTGGGTTCATTCTGTAATGAGGAACTTTGAGAGAGTCAACCCGAGAGCAAGATCAATGGCATGCTAGATATCCCTCATAGGTATTAGCTCATCTAGGAGGTCGTCAGGAAAGACATCAATGAACTCATCCATCACCAAAATCACCTCACGAGGCAACTCTACACCTACCTGGGGGTAGCCTCTCTCTCTCTAGTCACGAGGGCATACACCTCCAAATCCTCCTTAGTCTCTCTTTCAAATTCTTTTACATTATTGATATCAAGAGACTTAGGTTTGGACTTCCTCGAAGTTACAGGATCATCCTTCCTGATGGTCTCCTTTTTTCCCGGCATGCTCTTAGGTGGAAGAGAACTCGATCCAATTTCCTTGCCCTCAAACATGAATGTACAAATGTTCGAGAGACCGAATATTGTAATGTCCAAGTCAAATAACCAAGGCCTACCCAAGGTGATGTGGTCAACTTCCATGGGAATCACATCGTACCATAATGAATCCTTATAGGACCCAAACTGGATGGCGATACAACATCGCTGTGAAATTGGAATGGAGGACTCGTCAACCACGACACTCTATAGGGCTAAGGGTGAGACTCGGTTTTCAAGCCCAATCGACTCATGGTGCTAGTAGAGACCACGTTGGCATAGCTATTACTGTCCACTATCACTTTACAATTCTTTTTTCCATACTTGGTATAAGTGTAAAATATCATGTTCCTGCGCCAATCATCATTGTTTTTTTAGCTTGGGCAAAGGCACGTCTGAATATTGCGAGACTATGGGTCTCCTGATCATCAAACTCCACGTTACTAGCACCAATATCAGGCTCATGTTCCTCTACGTCGCAATTGTCCTCATCATCCTCATCTATCATAAGAGCTTTACCTCTTTCTTTGTTTGGGCATTCCCTTGCGAGGTGACCATAACCATTACAATGGAAACACTCATGTGCTCACTTCCCTTCGAACTAGTGCTGACTAAACCCTTACCTTTAACATCTTTGTTATGGGTAGGAGCACCAATTGAGGCTTTGGTCTGGCTCCCAAGGTTAGGTTTGGCTCCCTGAGGAGCAACCCGGCCACCGGAATCACGAGACCTAAACTGCTTCATGGTCGGTTGCACTAGGTATCGTTTAAGCTCATCTACCTTAAGGTAGGCCTCCTCTAATGTACCAACATCATGAGGGATGATCTCACACCTAATCTCGGGGCATAGGCCCATCCTAAAACGAGACAGGGTCACAAGAGGGGACTCATCGACATCAAATCTCATCATGTACTCCTCGAATCTCTTGATGTAATCTGATACAGACATTGACCCTTGCCTCAAAGACTGCCACTGGTCCAAAAAGCGATCACGGTAGGAGAGTGGGACGTATTTCTTTGTAAGTTCTTTCTTCTCAACCCATGATGTTATCGGTTCATCTCCACGCCGCTCTGCCTTCTGTTCTATATTGGTCCAGAACAACTAGGCTTGACCTGTCCAGTGTTCGAATTATCTCCGATATTATCGAAATATCTCTGATATTAACTTTATCTCCAACTTAGCAATACTGATAACAATGGTAGTATCGGAAATTCCAAGTATTAGCAATGTATCGCCAAGTATCGCCAACGTATCAATATCGCTAATGTAATCGCCAATATTTTTAACTATGTAAATTATAGGCGTTGCTTGTATTGCCAATGCATAAATATCGCCAATGTATTACCAATATTTTCGACTATGTAAATTCTAGGTAATGCTTGTATCATGAGTGTATTGATGATATTTCAACCAATGTTCGAAATATCGGTATCGTTACGTATCACACCCTTGGAATATAGATATGTATTGGTTATCGCATGGGATATATCGGTTGTATCACGTAATGTATTGTTGTTGCTGGAAACATGGGGAAACATTCGGAAATTGGTCAAAAGTTTCAATGAAACTTCAATGATTGTTAAAAATGACATCAATACACTTATAAATTAAAACATTACAAAAAAATAAGTGCACATAATGTTTTTTTATGTCTGACTGAATTGATGCAAGTGTATTCAAAGTCTATTCATATAGTTTGTAAATGCAAGAATACATACGGAAACACAAGGAACACATTCAAAAGCAAAATAAGAATCACTAGATCATGTTACATACATGTTTGATTTCATGTTTGGACAAAGATTGCAACCGATTTGGGAGAAATTGGGAATTTATTTTTTTTCCAATTTTCTACAACTCGGCCCATCTCTCCAAATCTCCAAATCAAAGCTCCCAATACATGATTTTTCATGCTTTGCATGAAAAATCATGGATTTGTAACAATTTGACACCGATTTAACATGATTTATAGAAAAAGGGGGATCAAAAATTGAAAATGTTCGCCGGATCATACATGTGGGATATATCCCACTACTTGTGTGTTTCGTATCGCACAGGTGAGAAACAAGATATATCGTGGGATATATTGGCCGATATCATCAATACTTAAAACACTGGAGCTACCTTTGAGCTGCTCATTGCTTCCCCTACTAGCCTAATAGCTGATTCAATGCATGTTCCAGCAGCTAATGTATCTATTGACTTATTGATAAGTTCATCTATAAATCCACCAACTGGCTCTTTGTGTGTATCTTCCTGGATTTTGGCACTTTCTCTAGGCATGTCATTTGTTGGATCTTCAAACCCTTCCTCTAATAAATCTTTGATTTGTTCATTGGCATTCTCATATTCTTCATAAAACTCAGTTCGAGTTTTAAATCATAAGTGTAGTCATGATCCTCCAATCATTCATCTCTTTTACTATGAGGATGAACGAAAGGAGAACCTACTGAACCATTAACATCTTATTCCAAGATGCTTCCACCTTCTCGTGCACAAGGAGGCACACTTTGATGTTGTGTTGACCCTGTGAAATTATCTAATCGACTAAATATCTTATAGAGCAGTCCCTCCATATGATCATTGAGTCCTCATTATTATCTCCATGACATTTCTCTCATTGCTTGCCATTGATTTTATATGAGCCCACAGATGAACGTGCTCTAATATCAATTTGATGCAAGAGAAAAACAGATTCCCACCCCCCACCCCCCCTTTATTCTAAACATCCAATTATCCTAAATTAAGAAAAAGAATCCAAAAACACCACGCATACATGCACCTAGATCACTACCTTCCTTTTATTCTTTTATGTCCCTCACTAACTTATCTCATTAATATCTCCCAAGATATTTGTAAGTTGGTATAGAAAAGAGAAAAGTAGAAGAAAAGATTAAAAGAAGAGGCAAAGGAGAGAAGAAACTCGAGAAAAGGGAATTGAGAGCTAGGGCTCACGTTCCCACTTTTCTCTTATATTATTTTATAAATGGATGAAATTACAAGAGTGCCATTAAGTAAACAAAAGCAAAAATACCCCTTACACACACACACAAACACACACAGAAAAGTCCCCAACACATCCCAAGACCAAGTGAGTGGGATGTAAGTCCATAGCCACTACTGTTAACTCTCCCCCTTAAGCTTTAGAGCATATATGTCTTGCATGTCCAACTTAGAGACTAGTTTATCGAATTGAGATTTTCTAAGTGCCTTCGTGAAGAAATTTGCAACTTGATTGTGAGAAGAAATATAAGGAGTGTGAATCTGTCCTTGAGATATCTTATCCCGAATGAAATGACAATCAACCTCTATATGCTTCATTCTCTCATGAAACACTAGATTATTGGCAATATATATCGCAGCTTGATTGTCGCAGTGTAGAGACATTAGAACTTGAACTCTGAATCCCGACATTAATCGTATAAGTTCACAAGTTGTATGTGCCATTGCCCTGTATTCAGCTTCAGTACTTGATTTGGCAACGACATTTTGTTTCATACTTTTCCAACTAATCACATTACCACCTAGGAAGGTGTTGTAATTGTAATTGACCTTCTATCACATCTCTACCCTACATAATTTGCATCTAAATAACCAGTTACTTGGAGATGACCACGAGCTCTGTATAAAATACCCCTTCCAGGTGAACATTTCAAATACTTGAGGATTCTCATAACTACTGCAAGATGTGATGTCCTCCGATTTTGCATGAACTGGGTCACCACATTGATGGAGAATGCGATAGCAAGATTAGTGATGGTCAAATAAATGAGCCTGCCAACGAGTCTCATCTACAAACAAGGGTCTTCTAACACTTCTCCTTCTTTAGGTTGAAGTTTGAGGTAAGGGTCCATTGGTGTATCAACCGATCTAGCACCCAACATACATGTCTCTTCCAACAAGTTACAAACATATTCTCTTTAACATAGATTTATGCCAACTCTCAATCTTACTACAATGCCTAGAAAATATCCAAGAAGACCAAAATCTTTGATGTGAAACTTAGTTTGAAGATGTGACTTTAACTTCTCAATGCCCTCCAAGTCATCACCAGTGACTATCATATCATCCACATACATAGCAAGTATTATGTAGCCAGAGCTAGAATGTCTTGAGAAAACTAAGTAATCTCCCTCACTTCTTTTTTTATGCAAACGATACAACCACAGTATTGAACTTCTCACACTAGGCCTGTGGTGATTCTTTCAGCCCATATAAGATTTGTTTAACCTGCATACTTTAGATGACTCCCCCTGAGCAACATACCCAGGGGGTTGCTCCATGTAGACTTCCTCGTGTAAATCTCCATACAGGAATGTGTTCTTCACATCTAACTGAAAAAGTAGCCAATCATGATTTGTTGCCAATGATAGAAAAAACCGAAATGAATTAAGTTTAGCCACTGGTGAAGATGAATCAAGATAATTTACTCATAAATCTGTGTATACCCCTTAGCGACCAATCTGGCTTTGTAACGATCAATTGATCCATCAGGAAGGAACTTGACTATGTACACCCATCTACACTTTATTGGAGTCTTACCTAATGGAAGATCAATCAGCGTCCAGGTATCATTGGAATACATAGCTTCCATCTCTTCATCTTTTCTCAAGTTTCTTCTCCTTTTTCTATTTTTTTCATCTTTTCTTCAACTTTTCTCTTTTCTATACCAACTTACACGGTATCAGAGCCATCTTAGAAGTGATTTGAGCTCCGTAATTCCTCCCAATCTAACCCAAGTTGCTGGATCTTTTTTTCTTGAGGGCATTCCAACACATCGGGGGCTATCAGACAACAAGAGGAGCACATTTCGTAGTCCGTTTGTGCAAAGAACATGTTATTTTTTGCATTATTCCTCAAGTAAAAGGAAACACTCATGAAAAGGAGGAAACATGCCTTGTCGAATTATGAAGGTTTGTTGATTTCTCATAAGGTGAGGTAAAAATCGTTTGTTTATGATTGTTGAGTTATGTGGAAGAAGTTCTGCTGATAAAATACTCCTGTTAAGTCATACACGATGTGGGTTTGGTATTGATGCCGATTAGGGTGATAATGGGCCAAAATTCTCCGTGTTATTTTATTGTGGAAGTATAGTTTTGTGTGGATCTCCTCTCATGTCAGTGTTTTTCTTTTGGCTTTGAAGCAAGTTGATTGTGGAATATCTATGAAGCCCAAAAGTACAGTCATCAGTTCCTCATCTCTTGGGGAAATGTCTGGACCATCTTTCAATGCATCGATAACTTCTGTAGAGTTGAATGGAAAGAATTACCTTCTAGGGGCCAAACCTATCTCTGATACTATGTAAGTTAGTATAGAAAAGAGAAAAGTAGAAGAAAAGGTGAAAACAAGAGGGAAAAAAAAAAGGAGAGAAGAAACTTCAAAAAAGGGAATTGAGAGCTAAGGCTCACGTTCCCACTTTTCTCTTATACTATTTTATAAATGGATGAAATTACAAGAATGCCCTTAAGTAAACAAAAGCAAAAATACTAAAAATACCCCTTATACAAAAAACTATGTTCCCAACACATCTTAACACTAAGGAAGTGGGCCATAGGCCCATAGCCACTACCATTAACAATATTAATATACCTTATTAAAAATCCCCCATTTATATCCTATTAAAAATCTCATAAGAATCAAATCTCTTGAAATAGAAAAGCAGCAATGACTTAATATCCCTTTAAAGACCCCTTTAAATTTTTACTAGAAAAAGATCTCAAAGAATTAAGCAAGACCCACATAAAGGATTGAGAGCTAAGGCTCGCGTTCCCACTTTTCTCTTATACTATTTTATAAATGGATGAAATTACAAGAGTGCCCTTAAGTAAACAAAAGCAAAAATACAAAAAATACCCCTTATACAAAAACTATGTTCCCAACACATCTTAACATTAAGGAAGTGGGCCATAGGCCCATAGCCACTACCATTAATATACCTTATTAAAAATCCCCCATTTATATCCTATTAAAAATCTCATAAGAATCAAATCTCTTGAAATAGAAAACAAGTAATGACTTAATATCCCTCTAAAGACCCCTTCAAATTTTTACTATAAAAATATCTCAAAGAATTAAGCAAGACCCGCATAAAGGATATCCATCTCTTAAAATTCTCTAAGCATAACTTATCATGTGGGGCCCACCGGATAGACCTTAGGACCTGCAAATTGGGCTTTTGGGACCCACACCTTCATTGCACACTTCTTTAGATCATTCATCCTTGCATTACTCGGTTCACATTCTCCTATCAGTTGTTGCCCATCATGATTGTGCTCTTCTCTAACTAAATGTGAAGAACCCCTTCCTTCACAATGTCATTCAAGAAGAAATCTTTATGGCTCTTCTTCCTAAATTTCTCTAGAAGGGGGAGAAATGAAAATTTTGCAAGCTAAGAAAGGCTCTTTATGACTTGAGGCAATCCCTAGGGGCCTAGTTTGAAATTTTGGGTAATACAAATTCCCATATTAGGTTTACATGAAGCTCTTCATATCACCCAGTGTATATAAAAGGGGCAAATGGCAACAGAACCACCCTGGTCATTTGTGTAGATGATATCCTCACTGACAAAGGGTCCTTACTCATGCCTCAGTGGTAGAATCACAAGATTTTCAACACAAGGTCATGTGTTCAAGTACTCATTGTGGTGAAAAACCATGGTGGTGCGAGTGTGTGGGTGTGAGTGCACACAGTGTTCGAAATATCGGTATCACATTACGTATCACACCCTTGGGAAACGGATACGTATTGGTTGTCGCATGGGATATATCAATTGTGTCGTGTAATGTATCGTTGTTGTTGGAAACATGGGGAAACATTGGAAATTGATCGACTTTTTCAATGAAATTTCAGTGATTGTTAAAAAAGACATTAATACACACTTACCAATCAAAACATTAAAATTAAAAATAAAATAAATAAATAAAGTGCACATAATAGCTTTTCTTTGTATGGGGTCCTAATCTATGCATTGTCTAACTAAATTGATGCAAGTATATTCATATAATTTATAAATGTAAGAAGACATATGGAAACACAAGCAATACATTCAAAAGCAAAAGAAGAATCACTAAATCAGGTTACATACATGTTTGATTTTATGTTTGGATACAAAGATTGCAACCAATTTGCAAGAAATTAGGAAATTTCTATTTTTATTTTCAATTTTCCGCAACTCAGTCCTTCTCCAAATCTCAAAATCAAAGCTCCCAATCCAAGATTTTTCATGCAAAACATCAAAAAACATGAATTTGTAACAATTCGATACTGATTTAACATGATTTACTGAAGAAAAAAAGGATCGAAAATAAAAAATGCTCATCGGATCAAACATGTGGGATATATCCCACTACTTGTGCATTTCGTATCGTAAAGGTGGGATACAAGAAATATCGTGGGATATATTGGCCAATATCGTCAATATTTAAAACACTGATTTCAACAATATCGCCAACGTATTGATATCATCAAATTTTTGTTTATTAGAAAAAATATATATATTTCAATTTTTTTTCATTGGCACATGGTTGTATGTAGTGTTCAATTTGTCCTTAATAATATCTCGATATTATGAATATCGCAACTTGTGCGATATTGAGACTACAATCTTTCGTTTCCTTTCCAATTGTTGATGATTTCTTGGTGAAATATCATGTGTTGACTGTTGTTGATATTTTGCAATATCGATGAATATTTAAATGGAAGGTTGGATGGTTAAATATGCCGGATGGGATGGTTGGACTGATTTCTTTCAACAACACATGCTTTTAAGGCTCCATTAAATGGAAACTTATTATGTATGCATTCTTTTTGCAATTTTTAAATTTCTAATTATGCAAATATGTACATTTTAACATCTTCTCAGGTTTTGCTGAAAATTCCACTGTTTTTCCCATGTTTCCCCGCATTTCCGGTTATCAGCAATATTATCAGCGATATCGATATTGTTTCTGTATCCCTGGCTAGCGAAACTTGTAGCGATACCGATACTTCGAACACTGGACTCGTCAACTTCATCTTAGCGAACATCACTCAACGATGATCTGACATATCATGCCACTCGAAGAAGTGGTCCATGTCAGCTAGCCAGTCAAGGAAATGCTTCTGATTCAAGCAACCATCAAAACTGGAAGCATCGACTTTGACGTTCTTCATAACCATTTCCTCAAAGTTGTCATGAGCTCGCAACTCTCTACGGGGCACGTGAACATGCGGTCCTACATGACCTACTCACTAACCAAAGTTCCTATTACGACCCCTAATGAGTTATACTAGGACTAGACCCTGCTCCACTGGGTCCTCATCGCTTGGTTCTCATGCCTGAGATTGGTGGTCTTCCCTGGTGGTAGGAGTACCGTGAGAGGTAACCTCTAGCCGCGTGATAAGCTAGTTACTGGCAGTCAATTGCGCGCCTCAATGGTCGTCAAATGGTGGTTAATGTTTTCTAGAGCCTCGGCAATATGATCAAGGTTCATGGTGGGTAATAGACCAAAAACATGACCTGTTCGCATTTATATACCTAAATGCCCCTAATGATAGACAACCTATTGTATGTGTACTATATGATGAATGCAATGCGAAAATCAGATTTGATGACGTCCAATGTGACACTATATGATGCACATGTACTTTATGTATGATGATCCTACGTACTTTAAACCTTATGGACAACCCTATAATGATTCTAATAAGGCTAAAACTGAAAATTCAGCAACTAGGTGTTTTAAAGTCAATAAATTTGAAAATTCTAGCAATATAAGACTTTGAAAATATCCAAGCAAAAAATTCAACAAGCCAAATCAGAAAATTCAACAAGCTATACGTGACATATATGCTCTACAATGGGTGTAGGAATTTTTCCGAACACCTACCCTACGCTAGACCTAAGCTCTAATACCAAATTTAATGTAGAATAATGGAAACTTCACAGGATGCAAGAAGAGATATCAATTTACACATTAATTTCAGCAATCAACTTATAAAATCAAACATAGCCACATAATAGATTCGGAAATTCAGATTTATAACATAAATATCCTAAGTTATCAAATACACGGTGCATGAAAATATAAAATAATTCAAGAGTGGCCCAATTGGAAGTAGGAACTTCCAATCTAACATGGGTAGTGCAACAACCACGTTGATAGACAATGATGCAAGGAAAATTCTGATTTGGGGAAAGTTTCACCAAAAATTCATATTTTAGAGTTTTGTATTCAAGGATGAAGATTTAGGAATGGGGTTTTTAGCAAGGTGTTCCGTAACGGTAACGGTGGCTGTAATGGCCACCACTATTACCTTTACGATACGGGGCATAACGGCTGTGATAGCCCTGTAACAGCCGTTATGGTCTCTCTCTTTTTTTTATATTTATTGAAAAAATCCCCGAAAAACTTGTATCTGCCCCGTAATGTTGATTAAAAAGTATGAAAAACATATATGTCCCATAATGGACTATTACAGGGCTATTATAGCCTTTATAGGGGATGTAATGTGCTGTTAACGCCAATTACGAGTCATTTTTTTCCATAACGGCTGTTACGGCCAATACGACCCCGTAATGTGTAACGGTTGCCACCGTTACCTTTACATAACGACCTTTACAACCCCGTAACGGCCTTTACAGCACACCATGGTTTTTAGGTATTCAAAGGATCTAGGGATTAGGGAGGTTTAGAGGGAAAACCCCAAACAGGGGCCACACGTGATTGCCCGTACGGACGCATGTGCGTGTGTGCATGTGCACGAGCGAGTCCACACATGGCTAGGTAAAGGGGAAGAAAGTGAGGAAGGATTGATTAGGGTTTTGATAGGTTTAGAAGATTGTAATGGGAGTGAAAAGAGGAAGACGAGAACAATAACACCTTTTGAAGAAGAGAGGAAAGATGTATGATGCAAGACAATTAACCACTTGCTCTAAAAGCTCGAACTGTTAGAGCATGGCGAATCAATCCCTTTATCTCATAGCTCAAGCCCCACATCTCATGGGTTAGGACCTCAACTAAACCCCCCTTGTGGACCCCAAATCACATGGGTGTTGCCTCACATGAGCCACCTGCGTCACATGGGTAGGGTCCGCCGCACATGGGCCGCCCACCCCGAGTGTGCCCCTGCATCACACAGGCAACCCCACTCAAGCCCATTGTGAGAATGCCCCGGCATTAATCACCCCTGATGAAGAGTCTCGAACACGAGACCTCCCGCTCTAATACCAATTTGATGCAGGACAATTAACCACTTGCTCTAAAAGCTCAAACTATTAAAGCATGGCGAATCAATCCCTTTATCTCATAGCCCAGGCCCCACATCTCATGGGTTAGGACCTCGGCCGAACCCCCCTCGTGGGCCCTAAATCACATGGGTACCACCTCACACAGGCCGCCCACCCCGAGTGTGCCCCCGCATCCCACAAGCAACCCCACTCAAGCCCGGTGTGAAAATGCCCCTGCATGAATGCACCTTGGGGAATATACCACCAAACAAGCTTCTACCCTTCCACAATTTAATTGGAATGGAGGATTTCTCACAAACCTTAATCATAAGAAGGAAAATTCCTTCAAAACAGAGGGTCTCTCTTTTTTCTTCTTCTCAATAACTCCATTAGGATTTGTGAGAAATCCTAATGGACCCCACGTAGGATTTCTCACAAACCCTAAAACACAAGAAGGAAAATTCCTTCAAACAAGAGGGTCTCTCTTTTTTCTTCTCAATAACTCCATTAGGACTTATGAGAAATCCTAATGGACACCCCCCCCCCCCCCCCCCCCTTTCGTGCTTTTATAATTAAAAATAAAAAATAATTACAACTATGTCACTCACTTAAGTGAATGGCTCATCATCTAAAATAAGAAAACTAAAACACTTATTATCAATCACATCCATCAAATAAATCCTAAAAATAATAAATAAATAAAAAAGGACAAATGAAGCAAGATCATGGTCTAAGGGGCCCAGATCTAGAAGATTTGGTGGCCCGATGGCCTCATCGACAAGAACCAGCGATTGGATCGACACGAAATAAAAATCATATGACTAAAATGGTCACCCAAGTAGCCCACATGCATCATCCCAAAGTGGGGTCTTCCTTATGCATGTCCAATGCATGTAAGGTTTTCAAAATAGCCCGACGGGCCCTATCTGGAACTCATCTCCCATCCACAAATAAAGTTGTGCTGATGTGGGTGGTCGGCTCCGTCTCTGGTACATCACCCGAGTAAGTCCTCTGATGTCCCCATCACGAGAGATACCAGATGTCACAACTATGAGGGTTATGGAAGTATTGCCTCTAAATGAGCTGGCAAAGTAAGATCAAAAGGCAAGGGTATGGCAGCAACATGGGATGATACTGAGGAGTCCAATTCAAATTGTGAAGACTCCCAAAATGATGAAGACCTCAACTATTTTAAAATTTTGATGGCTTCCACCACTACTTCCCTCCCTAAAGACTTAGGAGGAGATTCTGACCATAACACCTCGGAAGAAGAAGAGTCTCTCTCTAATGAAGAAGATGAAGATGGAGAAGATGAGGACTTGTAAGAGGCCTATGACTAGCAATATGCTAAATGCATGAAGATTTTTAATCAACTGGGTCTAGAGTTGGGCATCAAGTCAAGTCAGACCAAGTTAAGGCTGACCAGACTCAATCCGGTTTTGAAATAGGCCTAACCTGAACTCAACTCGACTTGGTACCGAGTCCAGCATGCCTAAATCGATCCGAATCTGGGTCTGGCCCGAACTAATTCGGACCGAGTCTGACCCGATAAAAAGTACCGAGTCAATTCAAGTTAGCACCGATTCGGAACGAGAGATGAGGGAGGGAGGGAGTGAAGAGGAGAGAGAGGAGGACAATGGTGAATCCGGTGATGATGGTAGGTGGCTGTTGAGCAGCTGTCGAGCTTAGAAGAGGGTGGGAGGGAGTGGAGAGGAGAGGTAGAAAGGAGGAGAGTGGTGATGGTGGTGGGAGGTTGCTAGGCTTGGAAGAGGAGGATGAGGGAGGAAGAGAGTTTGGGATTGGGTCGAGGTGGGGTCGAGTGCGGCGTATTGGGTTAGAGATACTTAAAAATTAGGGTTTTTTTATTATATACATACTTGAATCTGAGTCGAGTCAGTTTTGGATCGAGTCGAGTCTGACTGGATCGAGTTTCAGGTCGAGTCGGGTTGAGTTACTAGGTAACTCGAACTCGACTCGGTTTGAGTTCGGATTGGGCGAAGCCTACTCGGTTCGGACCGACTCACCCATTTGGTTCGGGTCGAGTCGGGTCCGAACAAGTCGGACGAGTTGAGTTAGGCCAGTCGAGTCGGTTCGTGCCCAGCTCTAGCTGGGTCAAGTTAAGGCAGAAAATAATCAATTGGCTGACCATTAAACAATAAAATTTGAAAATCTCTCCCTCGCACAAGAAAAAGAAAATCTTAAGTCTAATCTTGATGAGACTCTAGGGAAATGTTCAGGCCTTAAATTAGAACTTGATACAGTTAAATCTGAAAATCAAGACCTAAAATTTCAAGTTAGCTAACTTGAATCCCTTCTTGCTAATGCCAAGGCTGGGGTTGCCTAAGAAAACCAAATAGGTAAATCTTTAAGTATGGATAAGTTTTCGAGGGATAAGAGATGTTTTGAACTTGATAGTTACACCTGTGTATCAGCATCTACCCCTCCAGTAATCCAAATGGACTCGTCTGCTTCTAGAAGTAGATCAATAACATCTCTTGTGTGCCATGCTTTTGGAGATGTGGGGCACTTAAACTTTGAATGCTTGATCTCAAAAAGGCCCAAATTCACCTCAGTCCGAAACTGAATATGTAAATACATCATGACTGAGAAATCGGCACACCAATGGAGAAGCCCCTCTAGAGGATCGCCATAAAAGAAGTTTCCAACCCTCCTAAAATGACCAATTGTATGAGGGAGTCGTTAAAACAAGTTGCCCTACTAAATGAGAAAACTTAGAAAATGTTTAGTTTGGGGGACAACGACCAAGGTAGAAATTACATAGGAAAATCCCCTACCAAACATAGATCTCCAATTAGGTATTTACCTAAGGGAGATGCATTTAGAAAAATCATTTCCCCTCCCAAAAACAATTCGGGTCTTAGGAAATTCACGCCCAAGTGGGTTTTTAAGAGAGATAGGTAACCTTAGAATGTCTATGTGAGCTTAATAGGTAAATCTGAGGATTTTAGCCTCATTTTCATTTTGGCAGTTTAGCTTTAAAGTTGCTTCATTTTCATATCATATGTTTTTAGCTAAATTATCATTGGTCATGTTACTTGATAGGTATATCTTTAAATGGTCATATATGCATGCCCCATGTTATTTGATGTTTATATGCACCCTGTATTCCTTTGCTAGTATGTGTTTATAGGTAAAATTATGACTTATATAGCTTTCCATATCTCTGATTTTATTGATATATCTATGAAATTAACTCTTTGTCAAATACTAACAAAAACAAAGAGAAAGATCAAATCCAACCAAAACAAGTTGAATTATGTTTTGCACGTTCTGTTTGTTGTTGCAAGGAATTGATGAAGATAAGGAGAGCAATTGAGGGGGAGCATTGCAAGTGTATTCATGTCAAGACTATGTGATGAAAGACTATGATGAGGACATCACGTACACCCTTGCGTACGTATTAGAGGAAGAGGCGGGCCACACCGATTTCCCTGTGGCTAAACAAGTATCCGTGATCGTGCTGAAGACCCTATGTGCATGTGCGAGCATCGAGAAGACCCCACACTGGGAAAATGCACATGAGCTGTTTTATGGAGTGATCCAAACCTTTGGATTAGAGGGATGCGACGATCGGGCCATTAGATCGTATGGATCACATGATCGGGCCATTGATCGTTAATCGTCAAGATCAGTTTTAGACTTTATCATTTTTTAGGATTTAGTTTTTGATTATTTTATATTTGGACACATTATGAGTATTTTGGTTGATTTTATTTAGACTAGGACTATTTTCGTTAAGATTCACAAGACGAGGATTATTGTAATTTTTGAAACTTCTTGAATTTATAAAAAGAGGGGCGTGTGACCTCCCATTGAATTTTGTGATTAAAAAAAAAAAAAAAAGAGAAAAGCTCTTGCTTTCTTCTTCCATCTTCATGCGATTTAAAGATACTTCCATGCGATTTGGAAGGGAGATTGCAGCGACACTAATCTTCATCAACGGATTTGCAGGGGGTCTCTATCTATCCCCACACCATCTTCTCTTTTCTCCCTCATTCAGGTGTTTTCTTCCGGTTCTTCATTCTCCCATCCTAGATCTTCGTCTTCTCCCAAACCCAACTTTCCCATGACCATCCATAATTCAAATCTTAACCGACCTAAACTCATCCATCCCATGCCACACGTGTGACTGCACGGCTACACGTGTGAATCCCACCTTACCCCTTTTTTGGTTTCCCATCATCATTATATCAAAACCCATTTCTTCCATCCTTAAAACCCTAACCCTAAACCTAAAATTTCTAATTTTCCTACTTTCGTAAATTACCCAAACCCTAATTTTTACCCTAAGTTGTATTAGGTTTTCTATTTTGAAATACACTATACCCTATGCTAATTGGATGTCCCTATATCCATTAGATCATAGTTTCTATTTATTTAATAATCTTATATTACGATATTGGTACCTTAGGCTAGGATTATGCATGATGTTCTTTTGAGTTTCATGATATTTGTGATGATTATAGCGATGTTTGTTTTTTTTTTTTTTTTTGTTAAATATCTTAATTCGGCTACTCGATCTCACATGTTATTTGGTTCATGCATCGGTCATGCATCCTTATGTATTCAAGTTGTAAATCCCTATATTTGACATATAATATTTTCGAATTGTTTTGGCTTGTCATTGGTATGGACCATGACAATGTCTATGTTGGGTTTTGTCACATAATTGACATAGGGAGAGATTGTAAATGCACTTCTTTGTCAATCACGTGTGTCAGTGCGTCAGTAAGTCAGTTGATCCCTTAAAAGCTGAAGACCAAAGACACATGAAGACTTGGAGCATCAAAGAGTGAAGAAACAAGTAAATTAAGGTGCCTTGGCAACCCTAACGTTAGACTCCTTTACGTCCAAAACAACCTTAGCCTCTAGACGATCCATTCTAAAATAAATAACCCTTCGCTTGATCATCACATTGCCTTAGGATCTTAATTTGAGCATAATTCAATAGGCATTAGAGGTGTTAAACTATTGTAAACTCATGGCCCAAAACAGCAGTTTTCGAGTGGATCTCGATCCTATCGACAATCCGTCGATGGGACTTAATATGATTGAAGATCTCCTCAATAGAATCAAAGAAACAGTCCAACAACTAAACTACATATTTCTATATTTTCTTAATTGGATCCTCTCGAAGGCCCGCTCGATCCTATCGATAGTGTCATTGAACTATCCGTTTTATAGCATTAGAGACATTTTCTCTATAAAATGGCATTCGATCCTTTGGTCAAATGGATGGTTTTGAGTGAATTAGAAGCTTTGGCATGTCCCAATACTTCCTAACACTTCTAGCCTTTCACCCAAAGAGATTCATGCCTTCTTCATTGTGATTAATCACTCTAATGAGCATTCTAAGCTCCATTTGATTAAAAAAAACATGGCATCTTGCATTCTCTAGAGGATAGATTCCAATCCAATAGGTAAATCATTTGTCTTTTAACCTCGAGAATGCCTATCTAGGTGAATCCCCAATTGGAATCATCCCATAGTTGTAGAAGATTCAAACTCTCTCCTATTACCTTGGTAGCCTCATTGGAGCATCAAGTGCAACGTAGCTGATCGTTTGCCAAAGGAGATTGACATTAAAGTTCAGGGGAACAATTGAGAAGCCGACTCAAGATTGAAGAAGCCTCAAGCAAGGCGCTACAACGAGATTCAATCTGACAAGGTTGTCAATTTTAAGAGTCCACATAATCTTTCCTTGTGTTGGATTGAGTATAGAGTTACTGACCCAAACTCACGTAGGTCCTTGTCTAGGATCATATTGCCTCCAAGCACGGGTGTGTGTATGTTTGTTAAGTCCTTGTGTAGGCCTCCGACAAGAGTATACGTTTGTAAGACCTTGTGTAGGCCTCCGCCGGGAGTGTACGCTTGTAAAGGTTAGGGTGAACCTATTGAATACTCATGAGATGGTGAAATC
Source organism: Magnolia sinica (assembly GCF_029962835.1). Classification (NCBI taxonomy): domain Eukaryota; kingdom Viridiplantae; phylum Streptophyta; class Magnoliopsida; order Magnoliales; family Magnoliaceae; genus Magnolia; species Magnolia sinica. Next base: position 49,462,685 of record NC_080587.1, read on the forward strand.
TAGTACACTCGAGGAGAATGCGTCCGCCAAGAGTGGAGTAAGCAATTAGCCGAACCACTATACATCGTTGTGTTTGCAATTACTTACGTGGATGCATGTCTATTCTTTCTTATGATTAAATGTGTTTAATTCATATTGATGCGTGATTGGAATGCATGCTAGACACTTAAATTGTAGCACACAATGTGTATTTCACATCTCTTCTCATAGACTAGTAGCTCAATTAATCGAATCATTTTATTTGTAGTCAATGTGCTTGGACCCACTTGGCCCGGAAGGCTAAGTGTTAATTGTTCTTACCCCCCCCCCCCCCCCCCCCCCAAAGGACTTGGTTGTAATTATAAGCTCCACTAAGCTTCCGCGTGCCATAGTTGACAATCCACACAATTTCAATTGAATTATCCGATCAAAACAATTTTTTTAATGATAGACCATGAAATATATTTTGGCTTAATAGATAGTTCGAATCGATCGATTGAACTATCCAAGTGAACAAATACAACTAGGAGCACTAAAACTTATAGTGTTCTTAGAGCACTGGAGCATTTCTCTTCTTAGTCTTCAAATAATTATTTATATCACAACAGATAAGTAGAGTTACATAACTTCCATTGTGTAAGAAAACACAGAACTTAGATGATATACTTCTATGACATTCTAGGCACAAAAGGCACTGTTTATTGACCAAGAAAAACATTATTCTTAAGGACGAAAAGGCAAACAACCACAATTTCATAAGAGATGGTTACCTGTATTTCTCCAAGCAAATGTCGCTCGATAGCATTGAAAGAATCAACAATCTCTAATTCAGACATTCTCGATATAAATTGTCGTATTTCAGTTCTCATCCGCGCCTGACGCCACAATCTGTGTTGTTCTTGTTCAGTGACAGCACGCCTCCTTTGGAACCATGGCATAAAGTTGTGTCCTTTCAAAAAACGCCTGAATGATAAATCAAAAGGTATTAAGCAACCATTGACCCATGAACCACCGTGTAGAATTGTATCAACATAAAATCAATGTAAATAGTAGAAGTACAAACAATTTAAATTTTAAAAATAAAATAAAAAAAAAAAAAAAAAAGTTTAGGGAGATCTGCAAGGAACCAGATTGATGAAGAGACTTAAAGGACAATGCCAACGTGGTTCAACCTAGGATACGCATCAGAACGGCCCACTGTGAACATGCCCTGGCCCAAAAATTAGGTAGATCCATTCATCAGGCTGCCCAAAATTATGTTCTGACCATGCATTCTCTAGATACACGTGGCCTTGTTAGTGTGTCATCCCAACTTTCAGAGCAAGCATAACCAAGCCCCACCTGATGAATGGACAAGATGTCGCATTGCATGTCCCACAAATGTCCTCTTCAATCTGACTTGAAATGAATCTCCTTAGCATTTCTTAATTGAAACCCACCAGTTGTTCACATAGATTTACCTGTATAGGTCCAGCCAGTTAGCTCTCATCCTTTTGGATAAAAACTTCCCAGGACCTCTTGCCGATAAGCTTTCAAGGAACTCATCAGCATTAAATGGAGGAAGAGGAGGAGGGTCAACAAAAGGAGAAGTTCCTTCCAAAGGTGTCGTCACTTTGAAGTATGGGCCAAATGGAGCAAGGAAGTTGGTCGTAAGCTCCAAAAAATGCCGCCGCAGAATCTCATTATTGACAACCGACATTGACTCCTCAACCCTTGGTGACATTCCAGCATCAATAAGCCTATTCAAAACAGCAGTGTCTGGCTTCACTATAGCTGCATAGGTGCTCCAAATGGCCTCCTTGTGCTCTGTCATCAAGCAAAGTGGGCCATCTCTCCTCATTTTCACAGCATTCAACAAACTCGTTGGGGAAAACTTCTTCAAAGAATGCTGCTGAAAATTCGGACGGTCTGACCTAACATTTCTACCTGTAGAGGATGACCTCGGAGCAAAGGCAAGCCTGCTTGAGTTGGCCGCTGGGCTACCCACAGAAACTACATGGGGGATATTTCGAAGAGCCTTCAAGAAGAACAGATTTGTCACACCTAGAACCATTGGCGGAAACGGATCTCCTTCGCTGAGTGAATTAAGACGGGCAAAATCTCGATCATGGATAGTGAAGTAAGGCCGAAAGTCCATACTGCACGGGAGTGGCGCCACCAAACTAACAAGGCTTGCAACAGCTTCACAACACTGGGGAGGTGTTGGTGCAATTATAAGAAGAGGCTCTCCGATAAGCAAGAGCTCCCACAGCACCCAAAGCTGCAATAGAATCCCCCGAAATATCCCGAAAAGATCAGCATCATGGAACAGGCCTTGTGGAATTGACTGATTAGTAGGGGTGAAAGGAGCCACTGTGGAAACAAATTCGTTAGACGAGCTTCTACCTTCTGACAGCAAGCTATATGCAGGTGGAAGATAGACCTTCATTGTGGCATTTCCAATAGGAAGCTCCACCAACGAGCCAAGCACGGGTACAGGCCATATTGACACGTAAGATGCTATGTGCTCGAAAGCCTTCTTACCAATGTCGAAACACAATGGACCCAAGATCTGTAGTAAAGGTTTGAACACGCCCGAATAAGGGCTGTAAGACAAGATGACAACCGACTTCTGCTCTCCGCCCCGTTTGAGTCTCTCATCCTGCCTCTGCCTATTGAAAACATAACCATACAGATATCTCCGACTATTGCTTGAAGCCGAATTCTGTTTTCTTGGAGATCGATCTGCATGGCCTACTTCAGAAGATAAATTGCCCGAGTGAGAAGCTCTCCGACTTGGAAATCGGAAGAAGAACATTGAGTCATGGATGCTCGAACGATTCTGGTTCTGGGACATGGAATCTGGGAAGGAGTTGAACGCGACCTCAAGCTCCTCATCTTGTGTAAGGGAGCCCGGAGGGTAACACTCTTCAATGACCTGACCCTGTTCGAGATCAAACCTAATGACGCAGAAGGCAATGACCCATCTCCTCAAAGCATTCAGGTCAGGCTTCGAATTGGGGTCTAGCCTCAACGAGAACGAAGAAGTTCGATTCATTTCGCATTAGATATTACTGAATGTATGTGCCATTGCATTGATACAAGACATTGTCTGAAAATTGGTTCAAAGCAAAGGCTGGATCTCTTGATGGATGGATAATATTTCTGCTATAGATTTCTGGGTTTCCATCCTCTTTCACAAACAAATTGAAATCTCATTCAAAGCCAAACTGCATTTTTCAAAGGAAATAAGAGAAACCTTCTATCTTCTATCAAATTTCAACCAGGTATAACTACAAGTTCTGCTATTTCTGGATTATTTTTCCCCCCTTTTTCACTTGTAAATTAAAATTGCCATTCCAAACCCATCTCCTTTTCAAGGGAATGAAGTGCGATTTCGATTTCCTATCCAACTTGAACTACAGATAACTACTGTATCTGCTAAAGATTTCTGGGTTTTTTCGTCTTTAACCGTTTGGATGCCTGTAACTTCTGTAAAATGTAAGAAAGTTACAGGTGACTTTCTTACAGTTTGTATTTGGGGGAGAAATGTTACAGGTAACAAAGTCTCAACCTGTAACTTTCTATCAGGTAAGATTGCAAGAAATGTAACAGAGGAATTAGGTGTTTTTCAAGTCACAGGTTACTTTGTTACAGGCAACGGCTATCCATTTCGAAGTTGGGAGAGAGAGATGGAAACGCAGCTGCATTGAAAGTGCACCTACCTGCTCTGACCCAACGTCTCCTTCTCCCTCTCTCAGCGTCTCCTTCTCCCTCTCTCTCTCTCTCTCTCTCTCAGCCCCTTCTTCCCTCTCTCTGCTCTGGCAAGGTAAGCCCTAACCCTTATTCGTTTTTCTTTTTTCTTTTTTCTTCTCCTCCATGGTTTTCCTTCTGCGTAAGTACGGAACGGCGCTGTTTGGCCGGGGCGGTTTCGGATGCCTAACTGCGGGGCCCACAGTGTGATGTACTTTCCTTACATCCACACCGTCCATCTGTATTGAAAGCTCATATTATCGGATGATTAAAAACATGAAGCTGATCTAAATCTACAGTGGGCCACACACTGCAAGAAACAATCTTAACTAAATTCTTAGCATTAAAAACATCACAGGTCCACTTAAACCATGCCATGCATCCGTTTTTCCCGCTCATCTAGGGGTTGAGACCAAAATTAAAGCAAATCAAGAAATCAAGTGGATCATACCACGGGAAACAAAGCGGATAATGATTTCCACCATTGAAACCTTGCAAGGCCCCACAATGATGTTTATTTGTCATGCACCTTGTTAATAGGATAATACAAACATGGATGAAGGGAAAAATCAAATATAAGTTTGAACCAAAACTTCCGTGGCCCCCAAGAATTTTTCAACGGTAGAGGTTCAATTCACATTGTTTCTTATAGTGCGGTCCATTTGATCTTTGGATATTCTTCATTTTTGGGATCAAGACTTATAATTATATGATAAAATGGATGGATAGAGTGGATACAATACATAAATTGTGAGCCCCGTGAGCGTACCATTCCGTATGCTTCCGCAATCCTCTCAGTCAAATTCCGGCGACTCGCGACGCATAGATAACAATTGCGCGCGACCCTGAGTCGTATCCCGTATTATAGAGTCGGCTCGACCCGATACTTGTACCCTTGTGACCGCGCTATCGCTGCAGTTCCGATGCCGCGTCTCGCACGCCGATGCGATACCTGGGCCAGGAGATGTGAGCCCGCGCTCAGTTCGAGAAAAACGCTGCGCAATTGCAAAACCCAAGAGAAATCACATCAATCATGTCAAGTACATATCCCATTAATCACCTCAAGTAAGTACAACCACCCCTCCCCTAAAGTCAACTCTCTCCCTCTCTCCACCCATCACACCCCATCACTCACTCATCCCTCTCTCTCTTACAACCTCTCTCTCTCTCTCATCTCTCTCTCTCATTCTCCCAAGTAACCCCATGAGCACCCAAACGTCCAAGTATTTTCATGGGACAGAGGAGAAGCTAGTGTGGCCCACCTCCCTACCACCCAATCCAACCGTCCAATCTTCGTCATCCTCCGTCAAAGTCAAAGCCAAGGAGTCTGGCATTCCATTAGACCAAGAAGATCGAAAGGTGGGTGATTTTTGTGTGATTTTGATGATTAGAGGGCCCACATATGGTGGGACCCATCTTAATGTATGTGTTGTTTAAAAAGGGACCCATAGTGGCGGGGTCCCTCCGCTACACCCGATCTCTCTCTCTCTCTCTCTCTCTCTCTCTCTCTCTCTCTCTCTCTCTCTCTCTCTCTCTCTCTTCCTTTTCCCCTGTTTGATGGCCCGCTTGATGAATGTTTGTGATCCACACTATCCAAATCGTGGACAAGCTTGTTGTCCAGCTAGCGGTCCAACCATGTGGCCTGTCTTAGGCCTAAGATGGACTGGAAATCACTTGATGTGTGTGGACTATCCACACGTGGGACTGGGACCCAGCGATGTAAGCGTTTTATCCAGGACGTCCAGCCCCTGGACGTGGGACATGGACCCCACAATGATGTAAGTGTATCATCCTCACCATCCAGACCTTGGATGGTGGGATGTAACTAAGGTGTTGACGTCAGCAATTCTGTGGGGCCTACCGTGATAGAGTGTTTCATCTCCACCATTTGTCGAGGAGATGGGACCCACACTGCTGGAAAACAGATGGACTAGCCTATCGCACACCAGCTATGTAGTTGGTGACGTCACCAAGCTATGAGGGTCCCACCGTGGTATGTGTTTCATCCCACCATCCATCTGGACGATGGGGGTGTCCGTGATGTGTGGGCCATACCGTGATGTATGTGTTTTATTCCACCATCCAGATGACTGGACGGTGGACCACCGTGATATATATGTTTCATCAATGTCATCCATCTCTATGGGGGCCATGTGATGTATGTGTTACATCCAAACTGTCCATCTCTCTCTGGACGTGGACCACCTCACCAACTATATAAGCTGTGTATTGACGTCAGCAGTCCTGTGGGACTGATATCCACAGCCGTCCACCTGTTTTGCCAGCATGGGACCCACCTTGATGATGTGTTGTATATTCACTCAGTCCATGGGACCGTGGACACCACCATGATGTATTTGATTCATCCACACCATCCAGATTGTGTTGGACGGTGCTGGACAATGTTTGGACAGTGCTGATTTACACGGACAATGTTTGGACAGTACTAATTTACATGGACGCTAGATGCTAGAGCTACCCTCCCTTCTCAAAAATAAATAAATAAATATAAATATAATATATATATAAGTATTTTGGTGGGCCCCATGTGGGACCCACCTTGTATGGAAAGCAGGTTGGCCGAGTACCTACAGCAAATATATAGCTGTTGTATTGACGTTAGCAATAGTTGTGGGCCCCGCCATACAGTATAGGTTATATCCACACCATCTAACCATTTGAGAGATCGTTCTATGGCGTGAGAAAAAGAATGAGGTAGATCTAAAGTTCCAACAGACCCCACCGTTGAAAATAAGTGGGGACAATGATATCCACCGTTCAAAACTTCTAAGGGCCACAGTAGTTCCCAATCAAGCTGATATTTTATTTTCACTTCATTTATATCTGTGTTAACTGATGAATAGGTTGAATATCGAAAATACATAGCGGTGGGTCCTATATATATTTCAATGGTGGGTGTGGCTGCTCCCACGGTTTTCTGTGGTGGGCCCTGTGAGATTTTAACGGTGGAAAATCATTATCTCCATTACTATTCGTGGTATGGTCCGGATGATCCTTTAGTATGGTTTATTTTTGGGAATGTTTGAGGCCCATGTGATGCAGCCCACTTGATGTATATGAGGCTCATTGGTGTGACCCATGCCATGCGGCCCATTGTGATGTGTAATAGGCCCATGTCATGCGGCCCGTCGTGATGTGTATTAGGCCCATGTCATGCGGCCCGTTGTGATGTATTTGTGGCCCATTTGATAAGGCCCATTGTAATGTATTCGTGGCCCGTATGGCGAGGCCTGATGTGGTGTATGTGTGGCCCTCGAGTAAGGCCTAATGCGATGAATGTGTGGACCGATGTAATGTGTGATTTCACTATAATGTATGTAATGATGTTTATGTGAGCCACTGCTTGGGAGCGATGTTGGTTAAATGTCCACATTGATGGGCGATGATGGTTAAATGTCTATATTGTGACCTTCCCTTAGGCCCTTTGTTAGGCCAATTCCGATTGTCGATATAAGACCCGTAACCTAGCATGTACTGTTTTGTAGGCTTCTGCAGTCCTTTCGGTCGAATTCCGGTGACCCGCGACGCGTAGACAACAATTGCGCGCAATCCCAAGTTATATCCCGTATTCTAGAGTCGGCTGGACCTGAAACTTGTACCCTAGCGACCGCGCCATCATCGTGGTTCTAGCGCCATCGCCGTGGTTCGAACACCGCGACTCGCGCACCGATCCGATACCCAAGCCAAGAGATGTGGGCCCACGTTCATTCTGAAGAAACGTCGCGTGTTGGGAATTTCGAGAGAATCTTTACAACCCATCACATCAATCAATCAATCAATCAATCAAGTATACTCCATACCTCAAGTACAAGCAACCCATCCCTTTCCCTTTCCCAAAGTCAACTCTCTCTCTTCACCCATCCCTCTTTCACCCAAATTTTAACCCAACCCATACCTCTCCATCCCCTTCCTTACAACACCCATTCCACCCATCTCATATCAATCCATCACCTCTCTCTCTCTCTCTCTCTCTCTCTCTCTCTCTCATTCTCTAAGCAATTCTCCAAACTCCCAAGAGCAACACCCAATGTCCAAGCTCTCTCCCAAATCCAAGTGTGGCCCATTTTCCCACTCTCTCATCTCCCATCTCAACCCTTTATTCTTCATCAGCCTTCATCAAAAAGCAAGCCAAGGAGCCTAAGAGTTCAAGGAGCTAAAGGAGAAGGCCAATAGGTGGGTGATCTACCGTTGTTTTTTAATTTAATGGCCCACTTATGATGGGACCCAATTTGATTTATGTGATATAATCATATGAGGGGCCCATAGTGGTAGGGTCCCTCCACTACACCGATCTCTCTCTCCCTCTCTCTTTCTCATTTTCTTTGGTGATGTTGATGATAAGTGTGTGGCCCGCTTATGACGTATATATTATACCCATTCCGTTCGTTTTGGGATGTATGGACCCCACCGTGATGAATGGATTAGATCCACACCATCCATTAGAGGACCATATATAAGTGGGGCCACCTCTATACATATATGTAGTTGGTGGGCCATGAGTACGTGGACCCCACCTTGATGAAGGTATTGTATCCATACCTTGGACATCCAGCAGTCTCTACTGCTGGACTGTGTAAGGGAAATCACACAAGCAGCCATATATTTTAATGTAATATATATATATATATATATATATGTTATATTAATTCTACGGTGGGCCACTCCTACGTGGGACCCACCTTTAAACATGTTATCTGCACCGTCCAGATGAATCTATACGGTGAGTATGGCACCTCCTGCCATTGTACAGGGATATGATATATAATATTATATTATATATAATATTACATTATACATGTTATAGTGGGCCACTATGTGGACCGCACCATGATGCATGGTTCTATCTGCACCGTCCAGTTGCTAGACAGTGCAGCAAGCATGATTGCCATGCCATCCATCCATTTTATGGGTGGAGCCCACCATGATGTAAGTTGTCTGTCCATTTTCCTTTGGCGCATGGGACCCACCCACACGTGTAGCACGTGTGGGATGGGGCCCACTTTGTGTATTTATTATCCCCGCCATCCATCCGTTTGATCTCAAGGTCCCGCCTGCTGCAGGGAGGTAGCGGATTGGCTGGATACCGCACACCAGCATATGGCTGGTGTGTTGACGCCAAAGCTATGTGGGTCCCGCTACTGACGATGTCAGCAGGTGGTTGGACCCCACAGTAATGTATGTTTTATATCCCACCGTCCAGATGGCTGGATGGTGGGCCCTTCCTGATATTTATATGCCACTCAAACCATTTATCCATTTGGTGAGCGTGAACCCCACATGCTGTATATGGTTCATCCAACCGTTCATCCATCTGGCATGCCACATACGCCCCACCTTGATGGATGTTTTTCCATCCAAACCGTCCATCAACTGGCATGCCACGCCAGGTACGGCCCCACCATGATACATGTACTATATCCCTACCGTCCATCCATTTGGCGACTGGCCCCACCATGATGCCTGCGACCTCGTCCCTCGTCTTGGGACAAAAAATAAGGCAGATCCAATATCAAATGGACCACATTGCAGAAAACAGTGGGATGAACGTCCACCATTAAAAACCCTTTGGGATTATAGGGTCTTGAACCAATATGATTTTTGTTTTTCTTCTATATCCAGGTCCTTGTGACCTTATGCACAGACTGGATAGAAAATAAATACTATGGTGGGCCCACTAAAAATTTAACTATGGAAATCATTATCACCACTGCCATTTGTGGTATGGTCTAGATGATCCTTGGATATGATTCATATTTGTGAAATAATGCTCGAAAATTATCTCTAATTAGTAGGTGAATGTTGTGGTTAGTTTGGGCCCATTGGCTCAGCCCATGTGATTCGACCCATTGAATCGGCCCCTTTGATTCGGCCCACTTGATCGGCCCATTTGAATTGGCCCATTTAATCAGCCCATTTGAATTGGCCCATTTGATCTGGCCCATTGATTCGGACCATTTGAATTGGCCCATTTGATCGGGCCCATTGGTTCGACCCATTTGATCCGGCCCATTGATTTGACCCATTTGATTCGGCCCAATGAATTGGCCCATCTGAATCGATCCATTTGATTGGCTCATTTGATTCGGCCCATTTGATTCGGTCCATTTGATCAGCCTATTTGATCGGCCCATTTGATTTATATGAGGTCTAATGAGATGTATGTGAGGCCTTTGTGTGGGCCGATCATAATGTATTCGAGGCCCATGGGCAAGGCCCAATGTGATGTATTCGAGGCCCGTGGATGAGGCCCAATGTGACGTATTCGAGGCCCATGGGCAAGGCCCAATGTGATGTATTTGAGGCCCGTGGGCGAGGCCCAATGTGATGTATTCGAGCCCGTGGGCGAGGCCCAATGTGATGTATTCGAGGCTCGTGGGCAAGGCCCAATGTGATGTATTCGAGGCCCGTGGGCGAGGCCCAATGTGATGTATTCGAGGTCCATGAGCAAGGGCCATTGTGATGTATCGAGGCCCATGCGATGCAGCCCACTTGATGTGTACATGGCCCTTATGTGAGGCCACGAGCTCATTATATGTTTGGCTCTATGTGGGCCACCCCTTGGGAGTGATGTTTATTAAATGTCCACATCGATGGGCAATGATGGTTAAATGTCCATATTATGAACTTTCATAAGGCCCTTTGTGAGGCCAACTGTCGATTCCGATTATCGAGGCCGATTCCGATTGTTGAGGCCGATTTCGATTGTCGAGGCCGATTCTGATTGTCGAAGCCGATTTCGATTGCTGAGGCTGATTGTCGAGACCCATGTGATGTATATGCGGTCCGTGTTTAAGGCCCAATGTGATATATATGCGGCTCGTATTTAAGGCCCATTGGGATGTGTATTCAGCCACGTGTTTAAGGCCTAATGTGATGAATACGAGGTCTATGTGATGAGGCCCATCGTGATGCATTTGAGGGCTAGGCGATGAAGCCCATTGTGATGTATATTATGCCCATCGTGATGTGTATTAAGCTCTTGAGTAAGGCTCATAGTGTTGTATATTGGGCCCTTGTACGAGGCCATGGGTCCACTATATGTTAGGCTTTATGTGGGCCATTCATTGGGTGCAATGTTGGTTAAATGTCCACATTGTCGAGGTCGATTGTTGATGCCGGTTATTAATACCGATTATGAGTATGTGATAGCATAGCATCATGATACATGCCCATACGCATCATCTGCATGTTTGTTATGAGATGTGGTTGACCATTGCATATGTCATTGGGAAGGTTGTTCTAAGACTCCCTGATAGGCGGAGGTTATCTCACATGAGCGCACGGTATGCACAGGATTGATGCATGACTGGATTGTATGACTCATGCATCTTACATTATATGTTGTGACTACTGTATGCCCTAGCGATATTAGGGTCATAGCCTCCACAGGCATATCGTGGATGGCTAGATAGGACACCAAAATTTTTTGGTTCTAGCATACGGGCGCCATAGATATCCCTAGGTAAAAATCCATAAACCTTCGTGGCCAGGAGATGCCCCAACGTCGAGACCGAATAAATATATATATGAGCGCATAAGGGCCGAATACCAGGAGGTCGCGTCTCCCACTGTGTTGTGGTTGGTTGGGAGGGGGTGTGGCCTTACTAACCCTAGAGTAGGGGCATTAATAGGCTGAGTTTAACCAGCTCATGAATAGGTCCGCTATCGACGTGTCGGGTAGATATTGGTTGACCACTGACCAGACGAATGGTGAGGTCTCTTCCACTTGCATGGTCGCGCGTCAGTGGGCAACAATTTGCATGTAGAGTATACTGGACCCCGGTGATGATCCTAGAGAGAAACCGTACTGATATGTGGACTTATCGAGTATAAGTTGTATATTCATTCATTCATTCATTCACTATCCACTCGGGTTAGTGGTGCGCAACTAATTGTTGTGTACCTTCGTAATGACAAGGATTTCGATTGGGCGCGTGACTAACCTGAGATCAGGAGTCTACTACATTGTGTCTGGCTATCCAAATTTAGGTATGAGATTGGTTTGGATAGAAGTCCTTTGTGATGGACCCCATAGCTTGTGATATTACGTACTATCATCCCGACTTCACTCCAGCTTGGTCATTTCATTCGCACCTTATATTGCATTGCATAGCTAATCTACATTGCTTCATCAGTATATGATATTGTTTTTATTATATTTTTGCATCACATAGCCTGGATAAGGCTGATGATATTTATGGGCCTATCAGCATGTTTTCGCATTACTCTGATATTGTATGATTATGGGTTTATTAGTATTTCCGCTTACTCTGATTACTCTGATATTGCTTACTTGACACTTACCTTGTGCACACACTTTCACCACCCACTAAGCTTTCTATAAGCTTATGCACGATAGATGCGTGTAGGTGGCGTTAGGTTGCAGCAGCGTTGAGCTTGGAGCATGCAGCGGGCCTTTGGAGCTTTGATTTTGTCATATGTCTTTCCCTTTCAGCACTGTATTCAAATGTTTATATTAGTGGATATGTGATTATGATGTTGCCTTTGTGATTTGGGTAAACTTGTGGTTATGCTTATTATGAGTTAAACGTAAGTTGGAAAATCCTCATTGTAGGATCTCAGGATCAGAATCTGGCGTATGGACGCTGGGAGCCGAGAATGGGGTACTATGGAGGCTGTCGACACCGGATTCGGCGATCGAAAATTTGTGAGCCCGGTTTTCGAGTTTGGGGAGTGACAGTCGAAGCCGATTCTCGATACCAATTACGAGTATATCTGTAACGCCCTGAAATTCGGGGGTCGAGCATAACTCAGCTCCCGAGTTCCAAAACATCACTTATACAACATATTTAATGAAGGATGTATGTTGACTGTATTAGTGCATAAAACATGGAATAGATTAAGCCAAAACACAGATATGATTCAGGGATAAGTGAATAAATCAAGCGGAAGACTTATAGAAAATTATGTGTACAAGTGTGAATCCCTGAAGTACATATACAAGCCAGGTCGTATAAAAGTGTTATTTAACAAAATTATAAGTATCAAGTTACATCATTTAAGTTCCCAAAAATAATCCCATAATCCCGCACATCAGACCGAGGCTCGCTAGAACCCGTCTGAAAACTGCATATAGGAGAACGCAGCCTCATCATCATCTAACTCCTGCTCTGCCTCAGAAGTCGCATCCACATCTGCAACATCAGAACCTAAGACAGAGTCTGGTGGGTGTTTCACACCGCCCCAGAAACGTGGAAGTGAGTGATCAACTCAGTGGAAAAATAAGGCACTGGTTAACATGTTATCAGTTCAATCAAACAGTAATGATAAAGCAGAACAATTAAATAAATCCTAAGTACTCTTGTTAATGCAAGGATGTATGCAATATGATGCGTGCCCTCACGCGTACACCCTCAGCGTCTTCATCTTACGTTACGCATGACATCGCCTCAAAGTGCGCCACATCTACAAAGCACATGCAAATGCGGTGCATGGATATGATTACCAAGTTGTTATTAGTCCATTTCATACAGCAGAATTGGGAAGCTTAGATACCTTCCTCATATCACCATCCAAGCAGTGATCCATACTAGGGTCGTCAATCCTAGACATCTCATACGATCATATATTTGATGTCGTAGCAAAGGGCTCATCACCAATCAATGCACGCCTTTCACACCTTTACTACCACAGTTCGCCTCGTCACCTTCTTGCGGTATCCAGGTATGCTCGAAGTCACTACAAGGGGCTCGTCACCAATCAATGTAGGCCGACAGCACGAATATAGTGTCCCATACCACCATAACCGACTCACGAGTTTAGTTGCTCACTGGTCACTACGGGGAGGCTCGTCACCCCAGCGTAGGCCGACAGCTCTACCACGGTGTCCCATACCACCATGTCCGGCTCATGAGTCTTAGCGGATCAAGGTACCATGGTTATTAGGATTCCACTGGTAAGTTCGGTACCCTAGATTCAAGCAGTAGCGTCCATACATGGTGAACATACATCGGACAATCGGGTTACTTGACGAACTCGACTAGCACGAGCGCACGTTGAGTTGAGCGACATAGAGTGCGCAAACACTCCGCGTGGCCAAACCACTGCCGACAACTCTAATACGGCTCGGGTTCGTCTAATACGTCCTACATGGCGAAAGCAATCTCAACCACGAACATAGAGTCGATTACCGATTTTCTGGACTAATGTCCCAAACACATTACACTACTACAGATGTTCATATTGAATGTAAAACAGTAAAGGGACAGCAACTCAAATCATGGTACATAAACATTTGAAGAATATCAACTCAACATAAATGTAAGCATATGTAATGCTTGAATTTAAATAACATGGAATGTAACTTGCATAAAGGAAATCATACACATTAATAGGAGTGTTGAAAATCACTTCTCAACGCCCGCAATTAGTGTAATAAGTTACACTTTAGATCATTCATGCATTTCTATAAACACTTAACATACATGACACAACATACATGACGTATGTTGGAATACATGCATTTAGACAATTCCTTTTTCCAAGGAGTTGTCATATATGCATCTAGCATACATACATGCATCTAGCATACATACATGACAAATAATCATGGCAACCACTGGTGCATATTTTATACGTATACGGTACTTTATACATACACATAGAATATACAAATCTCAATATAACACATGCATAACAGGAAAGCAATGTAAACACAACATTTGGCATGCAGAATCTCATCCATAACAAGAATAAATCACTAACTGGCATTGAAAGCCTTGAAAACCATAACCTATACACTTAAAGTCCGCACCTTAAGCAAGGAAAGAACACCGAACTGATTTAGATGAGTTGTCTTTGTCAACGGCGAAAGAATACCCTAAAACAATGATAGAAATGAGATACAACAACACCAAGACTAATCTAAGCTCTAACACAGATTAGGGTTAGGTTAACTTACCTCAAAATGAACTCAGAACCGTCAGAAGAACGATTCAAAGTGAAGGTTCAAAGATGAAGAAAAACAAGGAAGAATCTAAGATGATTCACCAACTTATCTCTCTCACTTTCTCTCTCTTTTCCACTCTCTTTCCAAGCTAGGGTTAGAGAAAATTCGTATGGAAAAGAGAGCTAGGGTTTAAGGACTATAAATAGGCCTATATTTGATGAAAATAACCCCAGGGACAAGGTATACTTAGGTTATAACCAAAGCATGCCTTTCTCGATCCAACGAAGCACTTCTGGTGGGCGTATAACCACAAAAGGTCGGACTTCAGCTCCTTGACCATGGATCTAGGTCAAGCTGAGTTTTCATACCGACCGGCTCTTCAGATCAGCCGTGGCGGACCACACTCAAATCAACGGTCACGGGATCTCGATCAGGTCCACAAGCACTAGGATATGCCTGGGCCACCTTCCCTGATCAGAGGGTGAATTGGGTCAGAATCCAACGGTCAGATAGCTTAAAATCGTCGCGCAAGCGACACGACTCAGATTTCATAAAAGCTTATTAAATTCCAATCGTTCTCACACTCTTCACTCCGAACTCAAACAAATCGACCCAGAACATCACATGGACTTGATTTTCGAGGTGATGGTCAAGCCCAAATCGGTGACCGCAACAACCTAAGATCATCGCTATCGGACTTTCGACGCTCGGTTCAGGTCCGATCTAGATCTTCCAAAAATTCCCTAGAACAACTGGATTTAGCGATGGATCCCAAATTTCAGAGTAACGTAGCGCTAACCAATCTACAAGTTTTGAGTCATGCAGATACAATTTAAAGTGATTGATGCGAATTTCACAAGCAATCGAGTATAACGCTAATTACCCCAAAAACAACTACTTAAGGAAAGATTAGCACAAAATTTCTAAGGTCGTTACAATCTACCCTCCTTAAAGAAAATTTCGTCCTGGAAATTCATACCTTCATATAATCCTCAAGGATCAGAGGGTAGGTCTTCCTGACCTCAGCTTCAGATTCCCAAGTAGCCTCTTCCACACCATGATGCGTCTATAGCACCTTC
Organism: Magnolia sinica; assembly: GCF_029962835.1. Taxonomy (NCBI): domain Eukaryota; kingdom Viridiplantae; phylum Streptophyta; class Magnoliopsida; order Magnoliales; family Magnoliaceae; genus Magnolia; species Magnolia sinica. The sequence continues at coordinate 49,478,405 of NC_080587.1, forward strand.
ACAAGAGGGATAACCTTGCTACGCAATACCTGCTCCTTCCTGTCGAGAATACGCGTCGGTCGCAGTACATAAGTGGCATCCTCACTCAACTGCACTTGCTCCCAACTGATAATATGCGAAGGATTAGGAACGTACTTTTTCAGCATAGAAGCATGAAATACGTTATGCACGCCCGCAAGAGGTGTGGGCAAAGCAAGGCGGTATGCTACCGCTCCCACTCGATCCAGAACTTGAAATAGACCAATAAATCTCGGTGTCAGCTTTCCCTTCTTACCGAACCGCAGAACTCCCTTCATAGGAGAGACCTTCAGAAAAACATGGTCTCCCACCTCAAACTCAAGCGGTCGACGCCTCGTATCAGCATAACTCTTCTGCCTGCTCTGCGCTGTCAGAAGTCAACGTCGAATGATGTCAACCTTCTCTGAAGTCACCTGCACCAACTCCGGGCCAAGCAAACTACGCTCACCAATTTCTGCCCAACAATGTGGTGCTTTGCACGGGCGACCATACAACACCTCATAGGGAGCCATGCCGATACTCGCATACTGAAGACAATCATCCCAACTGTCCTTGAAATCCAAAACACAAGCTCGCAACATATCTTCCAGGACTTGATTCACGCGCTCCGTTTGCCCATCTGTTTGCGGATGAAACGCGGTGCTGAACTTTAGTTTCACACCCATTGCTTCCTGAATACGAGTCCAGAAGATAGATGTAAAATGCGTGTCTCTATCAGACACAATCTCCAGGGGAACTCCATGCAAACGTACTATCTCCTTGATATACAACCTAGCCAACTCGTCTGCAGAGTAAGTGACTCTGATCGGTAAGAAATGCGCCGACTTCGTTAATCGATCGACGATCACCCAAATAGAGTCAAATCCCTTCCTCGTCCTCGGTAACCTAGAAATAAAATCCATAGAGATGAAATCCCACTTCTATTTAGCTATGGACATGGGCTGCAACAACTAAGGAGGTCGGCGATGCTCTGCCTTGACCTGCTGGCACGTGAGACAATGAGAAACAAATTCAGCAATCTAGACCTTCATATTGTCCCACCAATAAGACCTCTTCATATCCTGATACATCTTCGTGCTACCTGGATGCATCGCAAGTTTAGAACTATGGGCTAACTCGAGAACCTCCCGTCTCAAGTCAGGGATGTCAGGAACACATAACCGGCCATAAAAACGTAGGCCCCCATCAGAACTAACACTCCAGTCGGAGTTCTCATCTGTACCAACCCGCTGCCTCATCTTCACCAAAAGCTCATCATCTTCCTGAGCTGCAACGATCTTCTCATCGATAAGGGGCTGTACACGAATGTGTGCGATAACCTCATACGGCTCAACCACCGTAAACTTCTGCTCAAAATCGCGCACGAACTCCAACATATCCCACTCTGCTATCATTAGCGGAGCCACAAACTCAATAGCCTTCTTACGACTCAACGCATCTGCCACAAGGTTCGCCTTGCCAGGATGGTAAGAAACATCGAACTTGAAGTCCTTCAATGTTTCTATCCATCTGCACTGCCTCATATTCAAATCACGCTGCGTGAAGATATACTTAAGGCTCTTGTGGTCGCAAAAGAGCTCGAACTCCTCACCATAAAGGTAATGTCTCCAAAACTTTAATGCGAAGATGACAGCTGCTAACTTCAGGTCGTGCATAGGGTAATTCTCTTCGTGTTTCCTCAACTGACGCGAAGCATAAGCAATCACCCTGTCCTTCTGCATAAGGACACAACCCAGACCAACACGAGAGGCATCAGTATATATAATATACTTAACCCCTTGCTCTGGCAATACTAGCACAGGGGCGGACGTCAACTTGTCCTTCAACTCCTGAAAAGTTAACTCCGCCTGCTCATTCCAAGCAAACTTCAAATCTTTCCGTGTCAGTTACGACAACGGTCTGGCAATCTTTGAGAAGTCCTGAATAAAGTGTCGATAATAGCCTGTAAGACCCAGAAAACTCCTTACCTCAGTAACTGAACCAGGCTGCTTCCAATCCTGCACTGCAGCTACCTTGGTAAGGTCGACGGCTATTCCTTCCTTGGACACCATATGTCCCAGGAACTTGACTTTCTCTTTCCAGAATTCACACTTCTTGAACTATGCGAAAAGCTGATGCTCTCTAAGAGTATCCAAAACCACTCTTAAGTACTCCTCGTGCTCTGCCTGGCTCGCCGAATAAACCAAGATGTCATCGATAAAGACAATGATGAATCGAAACAGGAATGACCGAAACACCCTGTTCATCAGATCCATGAACACGGCCGGTGCGTTCGTCAAACCGAACGATATCACAAGGAACTCATAATGACCGAAGCTAGTCTTGAAAGCGGTCTTCTGCACGTCTCCATCCTTGACGCGCAACTGATGATACCCTGACTGCAGATCAACCTTCGAAAAGTACCGTGCCCCCTTCAACTGATCAAACAGATCATCAATCCTGGGCAAAGGGTACTTATTCTTCACAGTTACCAAATTCAACCTACGAAAATCAATACACAATCGCAAGGAACCATCCTTCTTCTTCACAAACAGAACAGGTGCTCCCCAAGGAGACACACTAGGCCGAATAAAACCCAATTCCAGCAAACCATCTATCTGCTTCCTCAACTCCTCCATTTCACTCGGAGGCATACGATAGGTGGGTAAAGAAATGGGCGCCGCACCAGGCATAAGATCGATAGCAAAATCGATCTCATGCTGAGGAGGTACTCCAAGAATCGACTCAAACACATCTTCAAACACCTGAACTACGGGCATACTAACCAATGCCGATTCGGCCGAACTCTCCAATAGAGAAGAATAAAAATCAATACGAAGAGGGTAACTGACCTGAACCGGGAAAGTAACAGTCTCGCCCTGAGGTCCATGGATCGTCACTGATCTAGCTTCACAATCAATCTCAGCTCGCATCCTCGAGAGCCAATCCATACCCATAATAACATCGTAGTGATAAAGCGGTGCGACTAGCAAATCAACACGGATCGATCCACTTCCCAGATCGACCAAACAATCCATACAAAGCTTGCCCAAAGCAGAGGACATCCCTGTAGCGGTAGTAAGCGTCACTCCTTGCATAGGAACAGATCTCAAACCCAAACGCCTAACTGCCGCATAAGATATAAGAGAAGTAGTGGACCCTGTATCCACTAACACAGAAATGGGAATACCTTCAATGTGCGCTGTCACCTCAGAGGACCTCGGCACTAAGTCAGACATAGGCGCTTCAGCTGAAAGCGCATGAACACGAGCCTGCTGCTGACGATTCGGTGGAGGAACCATGGGCCGCTGAGGTGGCCTGAAACCAGGAACTGTAGGTCTGAAGGATGGATGAGCTGGCGCTGATCGAAGAGGAGGAGAAATAACCTGAGGCATCGGACGGCTAACCCTCTGCGGTGGAGTAAAACCACCGGCTCGCATACGGGAGAAGCAAAAATGGTCCAAGTGCCCCACCTTCCCATAATAGGAACATCGAAGATCAGCTCTCATCTGCTGAGCGGGCGGCGCTGAACGCCTCGGAGGAGAATCTGCTCGCGGCCTCTTGCCGAGGAAAGGTGCACCCTGGAAATCCGGTCGCGGCCTAGGAACCATCGGTGCTCGCATGCGGGACGCTCTATCTCCGTCCTGCTATGCTCACAAGGACATGCTCACCAGCTCCGCATAAGAAGAAATGCTAGCACAGCAAATCTTCGATCGGATCTCAGGTCTCAGTCCCTCAGAGAAATACCGCATCCTCATTTGCTGATCACCCAGGATCAAAGGAACATACCGCCCCAACTTAGTAAACCGGTTCTCATACTCCGTCACCGACAACCCTCCCTGGCGGAGGCGAAGGAACTCACTCTCCTTCTCATGTCGGTACGTAACCGAAAAATACTTCTCATGGAAGCGCGCCTCAAACGCCTGCCACGACCAAACAAAATCCTCCTCGACAGTGCGAAGCACACTATCCCACCACAGACTGGCCTCCTTCTCAAACATGAAGGTGGCAAGCTCAACCTGCTCGACCTCAGAGCAGTGCAGCGGTCTCAGCATCTTAGAGATGTGGTTGATCCAATACTTGGCCTCCTCAGGTCTATGAGAACCCGTAAAAGTAGGAGGTCGCAAGCGCTGGAATCGCTCGAAAGTGCCGCTGGCACTGGCGCTTCCAGATGGAGGGATAGGTGAAACAGGTGGAGTCGCCCCTACTGACTGAGCAAAGATGCCAGCCATGGAAGAGAGGAACTCCTGCTGCTGCTGCGCTGCTGCTGCATCAACAGCATCATCTGCTCAAACCTATCAACAGGCGAAGCAGACGAAGGTGCACGGCTCGACTCAGGAACCGAGGGTGTGACTGGAGGAGCCATAGGTGTCGACCCAACACCAGCCCGAGATGGACCTGCCTGCGGATCTGACTGGCTATCGCTCAAGGGAGGAACCCCAGCAAGCGACTCAATCAAAAAGAGACGAGCCGAAGTCTTCGAACCCTTAGGAGGCATACCTACATTCGACAGAGGATGCAACCTGTCAGATTCTAAGTCACATAATCCATCCACACAACAACACAGCACAACTCCAAAGACAAACAACATGCATTCCATTAATCAAAATCGTCGCAATACAAGTAGTGCAGCAATACATGAATCACGACTAGGAAAGCATGAAAACAACAACATCTAACACTTCAAACAACCACAGCAACTACAACAACCACAAACAACTACAACAACTACACAACTACAACACTCTAACTACAAGCCAACAACGGCTACACACAGAAAGAAAACACCAAACAAAGCAAAAGACGACCACAACGATACTACTCGTCGGAATCAGGAGATAGAGGCGGAGCACCCTTATCCTGCAAGCAACACAGGATAGACTTCAGAGTCCGAGTCACCTTCTTAAACTTAGGCCTCGAAGATCAACAATATCCTGGCGTAAAACAGTCTGCCCTTCTTCAAGCCGTGTAAGACGGGCATCTCTCGCAGTCTGCTCTGCGCTCCGCTCTGGCGCCACAGGAGGAGAGCTATCACTCGAATCCTGTGTCTCAATCTCTTCCTCGTCCTGCTCTGCTTTTTCCTCAGACTCCACACCACCTTCAGCATAACTCTCTTCATCACCGCTCTCAGACTCAGCCTCACCCTCTAAGGTAAGCCGACCAGAACCAACCTCCATTAGCTTAAGAGTCCTCAGATTGATATGACGAACAGGAACCGACTTCTCAGCTCCAAGCCTATAGCCAAACTCATGTGCAATCTTGCAAATGAGGCGGCCAAATGGAAGCGACTCGGTCCTTCTACTCGAATGAGCGATGAGAATAATCTGGCGCAAGACGTACGTCGGCACACACAACTTCGCTTCCTGCCCTACCTGATATAGGAAATCCACCATCAGGCGCGTACACTCACTGCGATTGCTCCACCTTGGGTATACATTGAACCTAAATATGTGGTGAAGCAAATGGAAGTCGTCCGTCATGTGGGAAGCCAGAAGACTCCTATTCGGTTGCCATTCGACCAGACGACCACACAAGGATCGGGTGCGACGATCCCTCTCGCGCACACTGTCCACATTCTTCTCGCTGGCATGCACTTCACCAAGTGGCACCTTCAGGAGTCGGGATATCAAAACAACATTGACAATACCCACTCGACCGCTGCCACAAGGAATCTTGAACTGCAGAGGCTCCAGCGAAGGCTCCAGAATGTTGGCATAAAAAGCTCGAGCAGTGCTAGCATTCGCGCGATACTCGCCTTCGAACAAGGGACCCCAACCAGCCCCTTCTAGGCGCTCCAACAAAAAAAACTCACCAAAGAGCCGCGGATCAACATGAGCCTCAAAAAGGACTCTACGACCTTCATAGACTCCATGTGACAATTTCGCTAACAAGGTCCTACTAACGGGAGCTCGAGGATCGAGGTCACACTTCGTTTGAAATTCGTGTGTGGCGGACGTGCTCGCGGCGGCACCTCTTGGCCTCCGTGCACGAGTTGGGCGGCTCGGCCCGGCTTCATCCACGGGCGCTCTCTTCTTCCCCATCAAGGAAAGAAGGGAAGAAATGAAAAAGATGGCCGTCACAATCTCAAAGAGGACCATGAGAAATGAGAGAAAGAGAGAAATAGGAAGATGGTGAAGATTCCACACAACCAAAGCCAAAATGGGAATGCAAGAGCTCAAATGAGAAGAAAAGAAAGAGAAATCAGCAATGGGAGGGAGGAGTTGGAGATGGGGTGATGGGTTTGCACGAAAAATGGAGGAAGAAGAAGATTTGGGAGAGATTTGAGAGGATTTGTAGAGGGTTTTAAAGAAAGGGAGAGCTTGGGAGAGGGATTTGTGAAGAAAATAGATAAAAGAAAAAGGTTTTAAGGGAAAACCGTGGAGAGGTGGGCCACATTAGGCCTAGGAGTGATCGGCCGGCGTCGGCCCGCTGGGTGGCGATCCCTCGCCGAACCGGCGATCCCTCGCCGGTCTCTGGACATTCCGGCGATGCCTCACCGTTTTGGCCAGACCCTCCTGGTCCCCCATGGTCCAAAACATGTGGTCCTCCCCTGGGTCCCACAGAAAATGCCCCGATTGGCCCCTTGCATAGTTTGACGCCTATTGGGTCATTCTGGCAGAAATCTGATTCAAATAACGATTTCTTGAAAGTTTAAAGGTGAAAAAGGAAGATAGACCGTCTAAACTCATTAATAGAGGGTCTAGGAAAGGTTTCGGGTCGCTGGATGTGATCAGGTAAGAGTACAGACTCGATCTCGGCGAAGGTTTTCAGGAAACTTTGGCCGATAGAAGCAACGGAGCACAAACACCAAATCTATGATAGACCCATACCCAAATACACTAAAGTGGCGACAACGTGCAGTGTGTGACCATAACCTAGGTCCAGTTTAATCCAGATCATGCTCTGATACCAACTTGTAACGCTCTGAAATTCGGGGGTCGAGCATAACTCAGCTCGCGAGTTCCAAAACATCACTTATGCAACATATTTAATGAAGGATGTATGTTGACTGTATTAGTGCATAAAATATGGAATAGATTAAGCCAAAACACAGATATGATTCAGGGATAAGTGAATAAAGCAAGCGGAAGACTTATAGAAAATTATATGTACAAGTGTGAATCCCTGAAGTACATATACAAGCCAGGTCGTATAAAAGTGTTATTTAACAAAATTATAAGTATCAAGTTACATCATTTAAGTTCCCAAAAATAATCCCATAATCCCGCACATCAGACCGAGGCTCGCTAGAACTCGTCTGAAAACTGCATATAGGAGAACGCAGCCTCATCATCATCCAACTCCTGCTCTGCCTCAGAAGTCGCATCCACATCTGCAACATCAGAACCTAAGACAGAGTCTGGTGGGTGTTTAACACCGCCCCAGAAACGTGGGAGTGAGTGATCAACTCAGTGGAACAATAAGGCACTGGTTAACATGTTATCAGTTCAATCAAGCAGTAATGATAAAGCAGAACAATTAAATAAATCCTAAGTACTCTTGTTAATGCAAGGATGTATGCAATATGATGCGTGCCCTCACGCGTACACCCTCAGCGTCTTCATCTTACGTTATGCATGACATCGCCTCAAAGTGCGCCACATCTACAAAGCACATGCAAATGCGGTGCATGGATATGATTACCAAGTTGTTATTAGTTCATTTCATATAGCAAGATTGGGAAGCTAAGATACCTTCCTCATATCCCCATCCAAGCAGTGATCCATACTAGGGTCGTCAATCCTAGACATCTCATACGATCATATATTTGAGGTCGTAGCAAAGGGCTCATCACCAATCAATGCACGCCTTTCACACCTTTACTACCACAGTTCGGCTCGTCACCTCCTTGCGGTATCCAGGTATGCTCGAGGTCACTATAAGGGGCTCGTCACCAATCAATGTAGGCCGACAATACGAATATAGTGTCTCATACCACCATAATCGGCTTACGAGTTTAGTTGCTCACTGGTCACTACGGGGAGGCTCGTCACCCCAGCGTAGGCCGACAGCTCTACCACGGTGTCCCATACCACCATGTCCGGCTCATGAGTCTTAGCGGATCAAGGTACCATGGTTATTAGGATTCCACTGGTAAGTTCGGTACCCTAGATTCAAGCAGTAGCGTCCATACATGGTGTACATACATCGGACAATCGGGTTACTTGATGAACTCGACTAGCACGAGCGCATGTTGAGTTGAGCGATATAGAGTGCGCAAACACTCCGTGTGGCCAAACCACTGCCGACAACTCTAATACGGCTCGGGTTCGTCTAATACGTCCTACATGGCGAAAGCAATCTCAACCACGAACATAGAGTCGATTACCAATTTCCTGGACTAATGCATAGTCCCAAACACATTACACTACTACAGATGTTCATATTGAATGTAAAACAGTAAAGGGACAACAACTCAAATCATGGTACATAAACTTTTGAAGAATATCAACTCAACATAAATGTAAGCATATGTAATGCTTGAATTTAAATAACATGGAATGTAACTTGCATAAAGGAAATCATGCACATCAATAGGAGTGTTGAGAATCACTTCTTAACGCCCGCAATTAGTGTAATAAGTTACACTTTAGATCATTCATGCATTTCTACAAACACTTAGCATACATGACACAATATACATGACGTATGTTGGAATACATGCATTTAGACAATTCCTTTTTCCAAGGAGTTATCATACATGCATCTAGCATTTATACATGACAAATAATCATGGCAACCACCGGTGCATATTTTATACGTATACGGTACTTTATACATACACATAGAATACACAAATCTCAATATAACACATGCATAACAGGAAAGCAACGTAAACACAACATTTGGTATGCAGAATCTCATCCATAACAAGAATAAATCACTAACTAGCATTGAAAGCCTTGAAAACCATAACCTATACACTTAAAGTCCGCACCTTAAGCAAGGAAAGAACACCGAACTGATTTAGACGAGTTGTCTTTGTCAACGACGAAAGAATACCCTAAAATAATGATAGAAATGAGATACAACAACACCAAGACTAATCTAAGCTCTAACACAGATTAGGGTTAGGTTAACTTACCCCAAAATGAACTCAGAACCGTCAGAAGAACGATTCAAAGGGAAGGTTCAAAGATGAAGAAGAACAAGGAAGAATCCAAGATGATTCACCAACTTATCTCTCTCACTTTCTCTCTCTTTTCCACTCTCTTTCCAAGCTAGGGTTAGAGAAAATTCGTATGGAAAAGAGAGCTAGGGTTTAAGGACTATAAATAGGCCTATATTTAATGAAAATAACCTCAGGGACAAGGTATACTTAGGTTATAACCAAAGCATGCCTTTCTTGATCCAACGAAGCACTTCTGGTGGGCCTATAACCACGAAAGGTCGGACTTCAGCTCCTTGACCATGGATCTAAGTCAAGCTGAGTTTTCATACCGACCGGCTCTTCAGATCAGCCGTGGTGGACCACACTCAAATCAACGGTCACGGGATCTCGATCAGGTCCACAAGCACTAGGATATGCCTGGGCCACCTTCCCTGATCAGAGGGTGAATTGGGTTAGAATCCAACGGTCAGATAGCTTAAAATCGTCGCGCAAGTGACACGACTTAGATTTCATAAAAGCTTATTAAATTCCAACCGTTCTCACACTCTTCACTCCGAACTCAAACAAATCGACCCAGAACATCACATGGACTTGATTTTCGAGGTGATGGTCAAGCCCAACTCGGTGACCGCAACAGCCTAAGATCATCGCTATCGGACTTTCGACGCGCAGTCCAGGTCCGATCCAGATCTTCAAAAAATTCTCCAGAACAACTGGATTTAGCGATGGATCCCAGATTTCAGAGTAAGGTAGCGCTAACTAATCTATAAGTTTTGAGCCATGCAGATACAATTTAAAGTGATTGATGCGAATTTCACAAGCAATCGAGTGTAGCGCTAATTACCCCAAAAACAACTACTTAAGGAAAGATTAGCACAAAAATTTCTAAGGTCGTTACAATATCATCCGATACCGATTATGAGTATGTGATAGCATAACATCATAATACATGCCCATACACTTCATCTACATATTTATTATGAGATATGGTTGACCATTGCATATGTCATTGGGTAGGTTGTTATGAGACTCCCTAATAGGCGGAGATTGTCTTACATGAGCGCACAGTATGCGCAGGATTGATGCATGACTGGATTGTATGATTCATGCATCTTGCATTGTGTGTTGTGATTACTGTACACCCTAACGACATCAGGGTTGTAGCCTCTGCAGTCATGTCGTGGATGGCCAGATGGGACACCGGAAATCTGTTACTAACATCGGGCCGCCATAGATGGCCCTAGGTGAAAATTCCTAAACCCTCTTGGTACCAGATGGCGCTCTAATGTCTATACCGAGTGAATTACATGAGCGTCTGAGTATCGAATACCAGTAGGCCACGTCTCTCACTGTGTTGTGGTCGGTTGGAAGGGGGTGTGGCCTTATCTGCCCGATTCGTAGTAGGAAAAAACTAAGTTGAGTTTGACTAGCTCATAAATGGGTCCTCTATCGATGTGCGGGTAGGTATTGGCTGACTACTGGCCAGGCGGATAGTGAGGTCTCTTCCACTCACCTGGTTGTGCGCGATGAGGAGGTAATCTGGTTTGGAGTGTACTAGACCTCGGTGATGATCCTAAAGATGTACGTACAGTACTGATACGTGGACTTATTGAGCAGAAGTTGCATATTCATTCATTCATTTATTCATTATCCACTCGGGCTGATGGTGCGTAATTGATTATTGTGTACCTTCGCAATGACAAAGATTTCGATTGGGGTGTACGACTAACCTGAGGTCAGGGTTTTACCACATTGAGTGTGACTATTCAAATTTAGGTATGAGACTGGTTTGGATAGAAGTCCCTTGTGATGGACCCCATAGCTTGCTATACTACTTACTATCATCCCGACTTCACTCCAGCTTAGTCATTTCATTTGCATCACATATTGCATTACATTCGCAATATTTAGTATTTTGGGTTATTATGTTTCTGCATTTCTATGACTTAGATGAGGTTGATGGTATTCGTGGCTCGTCAGGATTTGCATATTATATTACATCCTCGGCATCTGATATTTGACTCATTATGATATGCATTCCGTACTCTAATATTGTATACTCATGCATGGACTGGTTAGTATTTCCGCTTCCTCTGATATCATATGATTCATGATCTTGCCAGCATTTTCGATATTGTATGATTATGGCATTGTATTGAATACTTGACACTTACCTTATGCACACACTTACACCACCCACTAAGCTTTCTATAAGCTTATGCACGATAGATGCGTGCAGGTGGCATTAGGTTGCAGCAGCGTTGAGCATAGGGCGCATAGCGGTCTTCTGGAGCTTTGATTTCGATATATGTATTTTCCTTTCAGCACTGTATTCAAATGTTTATATTAATGGATATGTGATGATGATGTTGCCTTTGTGATTTGGGTAAACTTGTGGTTATGCTTCTTATGAGACAAATGTACGTTGGAAAATCCTCCTTGTAGGATCACAGGATCGGATTCTAGTATATGGGCGCTGGGAGCCGAGAATGGGGTGCTACAGAGGCTGTCGGCACCAGATTCGGCAATCGAGAATTTTGTAAGCCCGATTTTCGGGTTTGGGGCGTGACATAAATCATTGTGAGCCTTAAAGAGTTTACTTAGTACGTAATCTGCTTTCGTTGATGTCAGGCCCCAAATTCGGAAATCAGATTCACAGGAATCTCGATCGCCGAATCCGGTGCTGACAGCCTCCATAGTACCCCATTCTCGGCTCCTAGTGTCCATACGCCCGATTTCGATCCTGGAATCCTACAAGGAGGATTTTTTTTTTATAAATTTAACTCGTAATAAGCATAACTACAAGATTACCCAATTCACAAAAGTAACATCATCATCACATATCTACTAATATAATCATTTGAGTATAATGCTGAAAGGAAAATACATCAATAAAAAATCAAGCTCCAGAAGACCGCTGCACGCTCCAAGCTCAACACTGCTACAACCTAACATCACTTGCACGCATCTATCGTGTATAAGCTTATAGAAAGCTTAGAGGGTGGTGTAAGTATGTGCACAAGGTGAGTGTCAAGTATTCAATATAATGCTATCATCATACAATACCGGAAATACTAGTAATCCATAATCATACAATATCGGAATAAGCAAAAATATTGATAAGATCATGAATTATACGATAACAGAGTAAGCAGAAATGCAGACAAGTCCATGAGTCAATCAATATTAGAATACGCAATATAGGAAAACTATGCAAATGAGGAGTCATAAAGAGCCAAATGTCAGATGCCGAGGATGCGATGTAATATGCAATTCCTGATGAGTTCACGAATAGCGTCAGCTGTATCTAGACCATATAAATGCAGAAACACAGTAACCCAAAATGCCATATGCCGCGAATGTAATGCAATATGCGGTGTAACTGGAATGACCATGCTGGAATATGAAGTTGGGATGATAGTACGTAATATCGCAGGCTATGGGGTGCATCACAAGGGAATTCTATCCAAACCAGTCCCATACTTAAATTTGGATAGTCAAACTCAATGTAGTAAACTCCTGATCTCAGGTTAGTCGCGCGCCCCAACCAAAATCCTGACCATTGCGAAGGTACACGTAACAAATAGTTACGCACCACCAGCCCGAGTGAATAGTGAATGAATGAATATGTAACTCCTGCTCAATAAGTCCACATATCAGTACTGTTCATCTCTGGGATCATCACCGGGGTTTAGTACATTCCAAATGACACTGCCGCTCTCCCAGCAGCACAGTCCAAGTGAACGTAAGAAACCTCACTATCCACCTGGTCAATAATCTGTCAATACCTATTCGACACGTTGATAGCGGACCCATTCATAAGCTGATCAAACTCAGCCTAGTAATGCCCCCTATGCTCGGGCGGGTAAGGCCACACTCCCTCTCAACCGACCACGACACAGTGGGAGACGTGGCCTCCTGGTATTCGGCACTCGGGCGCTCATGCATCCACTCGGTCTCGACGTTAGGGCGTCCTCTAGTACCAAGAGGGTTTAGAAATTTTCACCCAGGGCCATCTATGGCAGCTCAATGCTAAAACAAATTTCCTGTGTCCCGTCTGGCCAACCACGATATGCCTATGGAGGATACGGCCCTGATGTCACTAGGGCGTACAGTAATCATAATGCAAGATGCATGAGTCATACGAACTAGCCATGCATCAATCCTGCGCATACCATGCGCTCATGTGAGATAACCTCCGCCTATCAGGGAGTCTCATAACAACATGCTCAATGACATATGCAATAATCAACCACATCTCATAACAAGCATGCAGATGATGCGTATGGGCATGTATCATGATGATATGCTGTCACATACTCATAATCGATATCAATAACTGGCATCGACAATCGACCTCGACAATGTGGACATTTAACCAACATTGCCCTCAAGGAATGACCCACATAGAGCCTAACATATAGTGGACCCATGGCCTCACACAAGGGCCGAATATACAACACCATGGGCCTCACTCAAGAGTTTAATACACATCACGATGGGCCTTTCACATGGGGCCTAATATACATCACAATGAGCCTCATCACATAGGCCTCTATACTCGGTCTCAACAATCGGAATCGGCTTATACAATCGTCCTTGACAAATTGGAATTGGCCTCGATACTTGACCTCGACAATCGGAATCGATCGATAATTGGAATCAGCAAATTGGTCAAATCAATCGGCAATCGGTCACGACAATTAAAATTGATCGATAATCAGAATCGGCAAATCGGTCATGTCAATCAGAATCAGCAATCGGTCACGACAATCGGGGTCGATCGATAGTCAGAATCGGCAAATCGGTCACGTCAATCGGCAATCGGTCACGACAATCGAAATTGATCGATAATCAGAATCGGCAAATCGGTGTTGTCAATCGGAATCGGCAATCGGTTACGATAATCGGAATCAATCGATAATCAGAATCGGCAAATCGGTCACGTCACTCGGAATCGGCAATCGGCCACGACAATAGGAATCAATCGATAATCAGAATCGGTAAATCAGTCACGTCAATCGGAATCGGCAATCTGCCACGACAATCGGAATCGATCAATAATCAGAATTGACAAATCAGCCACGCTAATTGGGATCGATCGATAATCGAAATCGACAAATTGGTCATGACAATCAGGATCGATCGATAATCAGAGTCGGCAAATCGGTCACGATACTCGAAATTGACAATCGGCCACGACAATCAGAATCGATCGATAATCAAAATCGGTAAATAGGAAATCGGTCTCGATACTCAGCCTCGACAATCGAAATCGACCTCGACAAATCAGAAATCGACCTCAATACTTGGCCTCGGCAAACGGCTTATATACACGGCGGGATCCATATATGAACGACGGATCAAACCATAAAGATCGGCCATCGGCCATGGTTTATATCAAATCTGATAGCACGGAGTCATCCGTCTATAGTGAATGGAGCCCACTGATTAGGGTTAACCCACAAGAGAATGATGAGAATGAGACTATCAAGGCCTAAGGGAAGGTCACAATGTGGTCATCTAACCATCATTGCCCATCAACATGGACATTTAACCAACATTGCTCCCAAGGAGTGGTCCACATAGAGCCAAACGTATCGTGGGTTCACGACCTCACACGAGGGCCTAATACATATCATTATAGGCCTCACTCATGGGCTGCAATTGCATTAAAGTGGGCCTCATGGATGGGCCATAAATACATCACAATGGGCCACATCCCATGGGCCTCGAATGCGTCACAATGGGCCATAACCTATGAGCCCTGAATACATCACAATGGGCTGCATTACGTGGGCCGCACCAATGGGCCTCATATTCGTCAAGTGGGCCACATCAATGGGCCTCATATTCGTCAAGTGGGCCACATCAATGGGCCTCAACAAGGGTCTCATATATCACAGCCAGTCTCATATATCACATCCGGCCTTATCAAATGGGCCCAAGTACATCACATCGGGCCCCTTCCAAATGGGCCCCAAATACATCAAATAGGCCATATCAAATGGGCCACTTCGGCTACACCATTCATCTATTTATAGAGATCATTTTAGAGCATTATCCAGACAAATAAATCATATTAAAAGATCATCTGGACCATACCACAATTAACATTGGAGATATTGATTTCCACGGTTAAATTCCAATGGGCCTCACCATAGTATTTATTCCCCATCCAGTCTGTTCATATGGTCATAAAGACCTGGATTAGAGGGAAAACAAATATCATATTGGTTCAAAACTTCTATAATCCCAAGAAGGGGTTTCAATGGTAGACGTTCAACTCCACTGTTTTCGTAGTGTGGTCCACCTGATAATTGGATCTGTCTTATTTATAGTCTCGAGCCTGAAGACAAGCTCACCAAATGGATAGACGGTTGGATGCAACACATGCATCAGAGGGTGGGGCCCACCGTCCAGCCATCTGGACGGTGTGGCTAGGACCCATACATCAGGTGATTCCCACGAGATGGGATGGACGGTTTGGATGTGATACACCCATCGGTGGTGGGCCCCATCTACCACCGTCCAGATGGACGATGGATAAAACATATACATTTACGGTGGATCCCACCCATCCAGTGTGCTGGACGGTGGATGACACCTTATAATAACGGTGGGGTCCACCACTTGCTGACGTTAAGGGCCCCAGCCATGATATATATATATATATATATATATATATATATATATATATATATATATATATATATATTATATTATATTATATTTATATATACATATGTATATGGTCATATACACCTGGTGGGTCCCACGTGGGCCCACCATAACATTTATGTATATAATATATATGATATTATATCATTGTTAAATATATATTATTTATTATATTATTATTATTATTATTATTATTAATTTTTTTGATTGCTGGTTAGTACACCACTGTCAGTTCACACCACACGGTTGGTTGGCACGTCTAGTGTCCAGATACATTGGACGGCCTGGATGTAAAATACATGTATGCAAGGTGGGCCCCATCCCACACGTGTTGCATGTGTGGGGTGGGCCCCACAGCCGCCAAGTGGACGGTTGGATAAACACATATGTCATGGTGTGGTCCACGGTCATTAGACAGAAGACACATCAGGTGGGTCCCAAGTGGGGCCCACCATAATACAATGCTATGCTATATTATAGTATAATATAATATAATATAATACTATAATATAATATAATATAATATCAAAATGCCCAGCCACAGAGCATTGCTGGCGTACTTACAGCAGCTGCGTAGCTAATGAGAGGTACACCATCCAATCCTCTCCCACCGTCCATGGATTGGACGGTGCGGATACAACCCAAATAAATCAAGGTGGGCCCCACGTCCATGTGGATGGTGAAGATACAACCCATACAGCATGGTGGGCTTCCACAGAATTTGCTAACTTCAAATACTGTAGCTGCTGCTGGAGCTGGGTCATCCATCAAATGAACGGCTGGGATCTAATACATCCCTCATGATCAACCACAGCTTGCTGACATGGGTCCAAAAGACTACTGACCCAGGTAAACAGACGGCATGGATTTCACCACATGAATTATGTGGGCCCCATGGAACTTGCTGATGTTTCAGCAGCTATAAAGCAGCGTGCCGGCCCACCGTCCATCAGATGGACGGTCTGGATGAAGGACAGATGGACGGTAGGGGTATAAAACATACCACACGGTGGGGCCCATAGTACTGCTGAAGTCAATACATCAATTGGGTCCCACGTAGGCCACATATATGATATATATTACAATATATATATATATAAATAATATTATTTTATATATACTTGACGTTTATTTATTTTATATATACCTGCCAACCTCCAGGCCCTGAGCGGACGGCCTGGACATTGAAAACGTATAGTGTGGTGGTCCCCACTACTGTAGGTGGGTCCCATGGATGAATGGTGTGGGGATAACACATACCACATAGGTCCCACAGCTGCTGGACGTCAGTCCAGCAGCCTCCTCTGATGGTCGACATAGGTAAATCACATACTTCATGGTGGTCTCACGGAGCTTGCTGACGTTGCTCAGCAGCTATTGCTGCAGACCCATTGTCCAGATGATGGACGACTGGGATCAACAGATACCTTAAGGTGGCCTCACGTGCTGCATTTAGCGGATCATCAATACCAACAAAATAAGAAAAAAGGAGAGAGGGAGAAAGAGGGAAAAAGAGAGAGATCAGCTCCTCTATACATACATCGAATGGGTCCCACCACATGTGGGTCCTTAAATCACGAATCAAATAAATAAAATCACCTACCTTTCTTGCTTCTTCTTGGGCTCC
The DNA here is from genome assembly GCF_029962835.1 of Magnolia sinica. Taxonomy (NCBI): domain Eukaryota; kingdom Viridiplantae; phylum Streptophyta; class Magnoliopsida; order Magnoliales; family Magnoliaceae; genus Magnolia; species Magnolia sinica. The sequence goes on from NC_080587.1 coordinate 49,495,822, forward strand.
TCCACACCTTAGCTCTAATGGGACATGATTCAACGATTGAGATTGACTAAGGAGGGTGGGATTGGGTGGTAGGAAGTGGGCCACACTAGCTTCTCTCCATGGGAGGCTCTCTTGCTTGGACGGTTCTTGCTTGGAGAATGAGAGAGAGAGAGAGAGATATGATGGGAGAGAAGTGATGGGAGAGAGGGATGGTGAATGAGTGATGGGTGATGGGGAGGGTTGACTTTAGGGTATCGGATCGATTCGCGAGTATACGCGGCGTTTCATCGAAAAAATACGCGGGCCCACATCTCCTGGCCCAGGTATTGGATCGATTTGCGAGTCGTGGCATTGGAACCGCGGTGACAGCGCAATCGCTAGGGTACAAGTTTTGAGTCAAGTCGACTCCGATATGTAGGACTCGACTTAGGATCGCATGCAAACATCGGATACAGGTCGAGGGTCGTCGAAATTCGACCGGAAGGATCGCGAAAGCTTACGGAACGGTACGGGCTAGGATACGAGTCTCATAGTTGATAAGGTAACAAAGACTTGGACGAAGATACCAAACAAATATCATCTTGATCCAAAAGCTTTTGTGCCCACAAGAAGTTTTTAATGGTCAATTACTATTGTTTCCTATTCTATGGTCCATACGAGATTCAGATCTTCTTATTTTTTAGATCATGTCCTAAAACGAGCTTTTCAACACAAATGAAGGATGTGGATGTGAGAATAATACATCATAATAGGCTTCATAATTTGGGATCCCGCACACCTCGATAGATCCACTCCAATTTGACTAGCGATGTTAGCAAATAACTAGATCACTACTAGTTAGTACTTTGTGGGCCTCACCATGTTGCATGTGTTTTATCTATGTTATTCATCATTTTTTTCATATCATTTTAGGGCTTGATTCTAAAACGAGCAAATAGAAGCAGATCTAAATCTTAGGTTCATAATTAAAAACTTCGTTGTGCCAGCTATAATGTTTATTTGATGTCTTACCTCATGATTAATACATAAAGACATGAATGAAGGGAAAAACATATATTAATTTGATTTTAAACTTGTGATCCCGAAGAAGTTTTTAAGTTACATATAAATGGGCCCACTTTTATATGTTTTTTAATATGCTAGCCTACTTTTCTGATCCACTTAATGAATAATTTAACTTAAAAATAGGTTTAACTATTCATCTAAATAGGTTTAATAAAATTACAT